>NC_037544.1:5597585-5600122 GCF_001531365.2 Cynara cardunculus var. scolymus
AATTATTATGAATATCTATTGTGTGGTTAAATTAATAATGTATAATTATGTAACATCTCAATATCACATTTGTATCTAACCATATATTTCATATATTATTAAATACAACTTAATATATTCAGTCCCAAAATATACAAAAGCTACACTACAAAAGTAGCTACCAAATTTGTTTAATATATTTCCAGTACAAAACTTGTATACATAACAAATATTCAAGTACAAAAGATATCATATCATCAAAAAGCAATCATATAATCTTCATAATTTCCCTTCCCCTTATTATCCGATAGTGACTGACCTGTAATGCACATTTTAAAACACCAAAATGAGGGTTAGACTTTGAGGTCTAGTGATAGATCTCTTTGATTGCTATTACATGATGAAACTTAGGGGCCGTTTACCAAACACTTATCCGATAGGTGTTTATCGATAAAATTTAACACTTTTATTTACTTATTGGGTAAGATTTTAGTCTACAAAAACAACATGGTATGCAACAATTTACCCGGTAAGCGTTTACCGTGGTAAGAGTCGTCTCCCTCACTTACCGGGTAAGACTCTTAGTCCTTTTCTCGCTCTTACCGGGTTAGATTCGTGGTCCTTACCATATTCATCCGATAAGGTAATATTACTTGGCAAGCGCTTACCCAAATAAGAGTTTGGTAAACGGCCCCTTACTAAAACACTTTTATAGAACTTATATTTGTATAAATAACAAATAAACAAAATTTATCAGAACTAACCTCTTTTATCACATCAAAATAATAAGACAACACCCTTTTATCACATCAAACAATCAAATATACTCTTTAACGCATAATATATAAACTTTTCGTATCACATAGATAAGATTATAATATTCTCGCATCACATTGGGTGAGACAACATCATTTCCTCGCAACACACCGGTGCGAAAATCCATTTCATCGCATCACATTGGGTGAGACAAACCCAATTTGTCGCGTCACATTGGCGCGACAAAACACAACTACTCGCATCACAAGGGTTCGATAAACTTCCTTCTCACATCACAATGGTGCGATGAAAATAACTTATCGCATCAATAAGATGCGATAACCCAAGTCATCGCATCACAAGGATGCGATAAACTTCCTTCTCACATCACAATGGTGTGATGAAAATAACTTATCGCATCAATAGGATGCGATAACCCAAGTCATCGCATCACACATATGCGATAATTCAAAGTATTATGATGCGACAAACAATTATCAACTTGATCAAACCCAGTTTTTACATTCGGTTGATTATGTCACCCTTATGCTAATATACACTTCTCCTAATTATATCACTCTTATCCCAAAATACATCTCTCCGGATTATGTCACTCTATTTCAATCATTTGATATAAACATATCAAAATACCAAATTATGTTAAACGTAGCATAAAAACAGTTTCATAATTTCCCCATGTAAAGAACCCTACAGTTCTAATTCAATACTTTAAGATGAAAGTTTGTAAATGAAACTCACCTTATAGAATCACACAGATGAAGACAACCAGCAACAAGTATTCAGATAAAAGTCACAGAATCCAGTTTCTTCTTCTCCTTACGGTTTATGTTTTGCTTCGCACACAAGATAAAACATACATAAAGACTTCTTTTGTTTTTCCCTTTACTTGCTCACACCATCCCAATGAGAGAACATAAAAACCTCATTTTAACATGAATTTAAAATAAGGAGGGGGTGGTGGTTAAAACATTTTAAACATATAACCAAAATCAAACCCTGTAACTTATCATCATTAATAAAAATAACCCCAAACTTTTTAACCGATAACCCGATTATCATAAATTAAAATTAATTGATAATTTTTAATTACTATAAATTATTATCTATGAATAAATAATAGTTAATATTTATTAATAATTAATATTTACTCATAATTAATAATAATAAGTAGAGCATCTCCAACAACTTCTCCAAAATAAAAAAGTGAGTTTTTGTTCTCTAAAATGCTCCAGCTCTTTTGCTATCATATTTTCTAAACTAAAAAATAATCGAGAAAACTTAAATATATAAAATTCTTTAAAACTTGATGTTGGAAGAGAGAAATGATTATTTCATTCATTTATTCAATTCTATGAATGAGACCGAGTTACCATTTGCTTATAATTAAAAAAAATGTATTGAGATGATAAATTATAGAATATTATAATAATATAATTTATGTTAAAATCTTTAAAATGTAAAATCTGTTGGAGATAAATGTGATTACTTTTAGAAATCTTATATTTTTGTTCTCTCTTTTAAAAAAGCTAACTTATATTTGTCAAATAACGCCTAAAAACTGTTTACCCGTATGCACATCCAAATATTGAATACGTCAATAAACAATTTAAAATAATAAAAAAAGCTAATAAAATTGTACGAATTTAGCATCCTATTTAGTGATAATCAAATACATTAAATACCCTTGTACCAAAATTAATTTCATAAATAGTAAGTAACAATTGGTAATTAATTTAGATTAAACTTTCATTTAAAAAATAAATACTAATTTTTTTATAAAT
>NC_037544.1:5600142-5619677 GCF_001531365.2 Cynara cardunculus var. scolymus
AGCAAAAACGCTGTGAAGGTTTAAAAAAAGTCGAACCTTCACAGCAAAAACACTGTGAAGGTTTTAAAAAGTTACCTTCACAGCATTTTGCTGTGAAGTTTCAAGTGTAAAATGCTGGTCTCAAGGGTCTCACAAAAACAGGCTGCTCTCACATGATCTCAAGTATATATATATATATATATATATATATATATATATATATATTTGTTAAAAAATAAGAAAAAGTAAAAAATACAAAAAAGATCAAATCCACGTGAATACCCCAATACCCTTCCTCTAACATATAAAACAAACGGAGTTAGTGATAACGAGGGACCACTTTCAGAACAAAATAAAAACAATAAGAATGCTTTCTAGGCTTATCAAAATTTAGGTGTCACTTACAGATTTTTCACCAAACCTCAGGAACCAAAATTAAAGTTTACAAAAAAAAAAATCTCATAGTAATACTTTTTAGGAGTTCTCCAAATTTGAAGAATTCAGACGTTCACTCTTACTTTGTCTATTTTGTAGAATATGATGAAAATCGTGTTTGCTCAACATCCAACATATTCTTTGTTTTCGAGATTTCAACATTAACTATATTATTAAAATATTTCATAAACATATGATTTAATATACCATTAAATTTTTTTATATAAAATAATATGACATACAATCTCATTGAGGGGAAATTTATAAAAGACATTTCTCTATACTTACATTAATTTTAGAGGGTTTTATATTATATGCCTTCTTCTTTTCTATTGTATAAAGTATTTAAAGAATTTGCTGGAACTATCAATAAATTAATTTTTTATTTTAAAAAATCTGTTGTAAACGTTGTTATATTTTTTTGTTCTTATGTTTTATTGTATGTTTATTTTAAATGTTGATTTGAGTATAAATAACATACTTGCAATTCTATTATTGTATTATTAATTCAATATTAGAAAATTGGGCATTAATGATGGCCTTAATCTCTTGCTAATTAGTGGTGGATTAGGTCGTTAATCCATCGTTAATTAGCGAGGAATTAGTGACGGGCTTATTTACTTTTCTTGTTTTCTCAATTGTTTTGTGTTATGTGGACATATGTGTATGTGTTATATGTTTGTATATATGATGTGTATGTGTGTTAGTTTGCTAACCGTGATTGGATCTATGTATACATTGTTGTATATATGTGTATATGTATATATGCATGTGTATATGTGAATGTGTATATAATTTATATATTAGTTTGGTCACTGCATATGATGTATATATTTGTTATATATATGCATGTGTATATGTGAATGTATAGATAATAATGTATGTGTTGTTTGGTAACTGCATACAAATAGGTAATAAGTTACCATTGGAGTTATTGGGCCTTAATAAGTCATAAACGTTCTTATTGAGCTATAATATATCTTAGTATAGTGGGTCTTAGTGATCTTATTGAACCTAATAGACATCACATACATATATAATATATCTTAATGGACTGTAATGAATCAATTGGGCTTTAATGATTTTTAATGGGGCTTTATTCGGTCTTATTGGGCTTTAATGAGTTATATTGGGTTTTAATGAGTTATATTAAGCTTTAATGGATCTTAGTGGAGTGTAATTGATCTATTAGGTTTTATTGGGTTTTTTAAAAGGTTTCATTGGACTTTATTCAGTTTTATAGGGCTTTACGAATTATATTGGACTTTAATGGATGGTAATGGACTTTAATAGATTAATTGAGTTTTAGTCCGTTCTATTCGGTTTTATTAGGCTTTAATGGTCATATTAGGCTTCAATGAATCTTAGTAGCTATAATGGATCCATTGAGTTTTATTCGGATTTACTGGATTTTAAACGATTCTATTGGGATTTATTCGGTTATATATTGGTGTTTAATAGGTTATAGCGGTTAATTTTAGTTTTTCAATAATTAAAAATTACTTATTCTTTATAATTAAATATTATTTATTATTTTAATAATTATATTTAATTTTTTAAGAAATTAATAAACAATAAAATATTTAATAATATTTGTTTTGTAATAAATGAGAAATTATAAATACAAAAAATGAAATTAAGAGTATAATTAAAGAAGAAACGGACAAATATTTAAATATATTTGTTTTGTAATAAATGAGAAATTATAAATACAAAAAATGAAATTAAGAGTATAATTAAAGAAGAAACGGACAGAGAAGCATAGTTTTTGTTTTGTTTTCAACCATTAAAGAAAATTTAATTTGTTTAGCGTAAGGTTTCTCCAAGATTCACACAACCCCAAACACCCCTTCACCCAAACAACTGTGCTTCTATCCCTACCTCCACCCCCCCCACCATCACTTTTTTCCAAATCTCACCACTCCCTTCTCTCTCTCCTTTCTTTCCGAAGCAGGAACAACGAAAAAAGCTTCTGAATCTTGAATTCCATCACTGTACTATTGCTGTTACTCTGTGTCGTAAAGTTCGACAACTGGGGGAAATTTCAAGTAACCCATTCGCGGATTTCAAGTCGTCATGGTGGTTCTTCATCTTTGTGTTGCAGGGGGGTTGATTTCTTGGCAAAAAATTTGGGGCTTCTTGATCGTTTCTTTGGGTTAAATCGACAATGTGAGGTGAGTTACTTGAAGATTTCATCTGGGGTTTTCTTATTTTGTGATTTTCTTGATGATGGTGGCTGCCATTTCTGAAACAACAAACCAAACAAGACCTCCGTTGTTGCCTTCCGAGAAAGATAATGGAATTAATAAACCAACAAGACCTAAATCAAGACAAGTTTCTTCAAGATACTTGTCTCCTTCGCCTTCACCTTCAACTTCTTCGAATTCGTCGTCTTTACCCACACCCACACCTTCCAGAAGGTTCCCATCTCCTCTCGTTTCGAGAAATTCGACTACTCCGGCGGCTAAACGGTCCGTTTCTGCCGACCGGCGGCGATCCACCAGGCCGGATCTTAACTTGAAATCTAACAATGCCGGCGGTGGCGAGGTGTCGGCGGCCACTAAGCTTTTGGTAACATCTACGAGAAGTTTGTCTGTTTCTTTTCAAGGTGAGGCCTTTTCGTTGCCGATTAGCAAGACTAAAGCCACACCACCATCGCCTAATTCTTACAGTGTGAGAAAGGGTACCCCTGAGAGAAAAAGAACTGGTACCCCTTTGAGAGGGAAGGTTGAAGGTGGAGGTGGAGATCATGCCGAGAATACGAAACCCTCCGATCAGTATCGATGGCCTGGCCGGACTCGACAATCGAATCAAACTATTTTGTCGAAAAGTTTGAGTTTAGATTGTGGGGTTGAGAAGAACAACATAATTGGATCTGGGAATGTGATTAGAGCTTTACATCAGTCTATGAACTTGGAGGGCAGAAGGGCATCAGTTGATGGTAGATTGAGTCTTGATTTGGGTAATTCTGCTGAGCTTTTGAAGCCAATTCAACACAACCCACATGGGAATTCGATTAATGATTCATCTATGGTTCCCTCTGATCTCACTGCTTCTGATACAGATAGTGTTTCTTCAGGCAGCACATCTGGAGTCCAAGAAACCTTTGGGTTAACCCGTGGTTCAGGTGTTGGAGGTCGTGGGATGGTTGTGTCCGCCAAATTCTGGCAAGAAACGAACAGTAGGATGAGGAGGTTGCAGGATCCTGGTCCACCATTCTTGACTAGCCCTGGATCAAAACCCCCAACGAAATTGGCTCTTGCCAAGAAATTCTCGAGTGATAGTCCACTATCGTCACCAAGAACCATGGCTTCCCCGAATAGAATGAGACCAGCATCGCCAAGTAAGTTTATGACATCCCCATCAAGGGGAATAATTAGTCCTCGAAGGAATTCTATTTCTGGAACCATTAGTACTAATTTTAGTGAGACACCATCGGTACTTAGTTTTGCTGTTGATGTTCGAAGAGGGAAAGTGGGTGAGAATCGTATTGTTGATGCACACATGTTGAGGCTTTCATATAATAGGCAATTGCAGTGGCGGTTTGTTAACGCTAGGACTGAAGATACGTTGTTGAAGCAGAGACATAGTTCAGAGGTATGATCGCTAAGTATTTATGTTTAAAATTGCTTTAAAACGTTCATTTCTCCGTGTTTCTATGGACATAGCATTACTTATCATGTTGGTTAGTCATAAAATGGTAGCATTTGAAGAAGTGTTGAAAGATTTTTTCTCTATGTAGATGAAAAGCTAACAAGAAAAGTCTGACATCAACTACTAGAATCAAGTTCAAATTAGTTTATTCTCAACATTTCACACAACCATGGGCTATATTGGGTGCTTTTGGTATGCGGACTAAACGAGATTGAACTCGACGGGCGAGAGTGAGGCAGGTGGGTGAGAGAATTGTGGAAGGTTGTATGGTTTTAATTTGACATGGGTAGTTTAGTAATTTACCTATTTTGTCCTCTCCCACTCTAATGTCGTTCCTTGCATGGGACAACATATTTTGTTCTGTCCTGTCCCATTCTGTCCCACATACCAAACGCATTTCAGTATGCACCCTTAAGGACCCGCTGCTAATTGACTTGGAACTCGTAAGTTTTGAGTTGGACGGCCATAGCTTCAACAATTTGAAGTCTAGTCTTGATCAAGTGTTAGTTCTAGAGTGAGGGAAAACGTTTTTAGCTCTGATTTCCTGCTGGAGATCATATTTGTGGATTTAGAGTGGGCGAAAACGTGTTTTGCCCAACCACATGCGTGATGGGACCATATTTGGAAAAGGATCTTAGAGAAGAATCATAGTGTATAGGTTTTGGGCCACGAGGGTCTCTTTTTTAACACTTCCATTTTTGTGGACATTGGAGTTCTTTCGCTGACTTGTCAGTTTAATGGCTAACTCGCTAAGACTTCATCTACCTCGTGGCCAGGTCTATATTTGTTGCAATGATGGTTGTATCTTTTCCAGCGGTGGCCTAATTTTGATGTAGAAAAAATGAGAAAGGCATTACGGATCTTATTTCCCTCTTTAAAAATTAGCGCCTTTGTTTTGGAAAAAGTTACTGTACGTCCCACATTTACTCTGTGTTCTCTAATCTGGAGAGAAATCAAAAAGAAAAGAAAGGAGAAATATTTTTTTTTTCATTTTTTTATTAACCTGGATATCCAACCCGCTATGCGAGCCGACTAATCCTAGGGCGACCACCTGCTTTGCAGATAGCCCGGAGTCACCGCATTTGAACCTCTGTGGCCACAAGGGGATTTTTATTCCTCCTTGGATTTGAAACCTCCAGGTACTTTTGACCTTTGGAGCCAAGCTCAAACCAACCAGGCACCACCCTTGTGGTTTATTTTTTTCATTTGTGTTCTTCAAAGGGAAGGAAAAGAAAAAAAATAATTTTTTATGTTCTTCAACAGGAGAGAAAGGAAAGGAAATATGTCATTTTTACAAATATATCCTTTAAAAGTATATCCTTTATAATGAAAGGTTGGGTAATTTTTTAATTTTAATAAGCTTTTTAAATGATTTTAATTTCTTTCCTTTCCTTCCCACATTTGGAAGGAAATTTATCATTATTTTCCTTCCGTTTCCTTCCTTTTATCTCCTAAAAAATGTTTTGAGAACACGAGTTTTTTACTTTCCTCCCCTTTCCCTCTCTTTCCTTTCCTTTCCTGTGTAAACAGGGTTTTGAGAACACAGCATTAGAGGCTTGACATGCTACTTTTGTACTCTCTACACTCATAGGGGGTTGGCTTTGGGACGATTTTTGGTTGGTCGATCCGTTAATCAATTTAATACCTAGCAAGGAGGTGCCAACAATTACAAACTAGATGATGCTAACGTTATAGGAATGTGGAAACACATCCACACCTTGCCCGAAAGTTTGGTTGTCTTTGGCTGTCCACAAAGAAAGAGCCGGGATTCCATGCCATGGTATCTTGTTTTCTGGAAAAAGAAAAACAACAAAGACAACACAAAACAACTAAAAGAGACCCATATTGTGGCGGGCACCTTCTTATTGCTCAGTTGTAAACATGTGAGGCAGAATTGGAGGGGTGAGCTTATTGAGAGGGCCACATAGCCTGCAACCACAATCTTAACAGAAAAACTATCAAGAGAATGCTACCAACTCGAATTCCAAGAAGGTTTTCAAGTCTAGTAACTTTATCAATATGGAGTTTTGACCACTTAATCATGCGCTATCTACCAAGCAACCATTTTTCATTATGCATTAAATTATACCGAACCTCTTAAATCATTCTGACCACTTAATCATTCAGTATACACCAAACAGCCCCTTTGCATCTTCAATAAGCAAGTAAAGTGGTAAGACTGCAAGTTTTATTAATGAAAAGAAGCTAACCCATGTCAATATCTGAAATCAGACAACTCTAGTTTGGAATTAGTGATGAGGGTAGAATGATCTGCCATTTGAAATTGCATGATGCTGAGCTTTAATGGTACAATTAACCATCATCTCATATTTTGGTTCTTGAAGCTGATAACTGCACAAGATGTAATATTCTTTAGGTGCATTAAGTATATGAACTAGGAAGCTAAATGTTTGCTTTGTGTTCAGAAAAATCTCTGGAATGCATGGATTACAATCTCTGATTTACGTGACTCAGTCACCAAGAAAAGACACAGGTTGCAGTTGCTGAGGCAAAAACTGAAGTTAGCCTCCATTCTCAAGGAACAAGTAAGTTTTTTTGTGGATTTAAACGGAAAACATCTGGTTTTATTAGTTATCTGTACCTGAAGCCTGATTATTGGCAAACATAGATGGCTTTTCTGGAACATTGGGCTTCTTTAGATAAAGATCATTCTGTGTCATTGCTCGGAGCTATTGAAGCTTTAAAGGCTAGCACTCTTCGTCTTCCAGTTGGTGGAGCAATGGTACGTGCCTTCCTCTTCTCATTTCCAAACTTGTTGGATATTTCTCAAATGCTCAAAGTTTACATCGTTCTTGATTCAGGCTGATCTCCAAAGTATGAAAGATGTTATAAGTTCAGCACTTGATGTGATGCAGTCCATGTGTTTGTCAATATGCTCACTCTGTGTTAAGGTAATTTCACTTCTTATTTTGCCAAAATGTCACCTTCTAGCGTCTTCAATTAGCTTACACCCCCGACACAATCACAAAATTTCAGGTGGAGGAAGTTAATTCAATGGTGGCCGAGCTTGCAAATGTGTGTGCAAAAGAGCAAGCTTTGCTTAGGATTTGCAAAGGGTTATTGTCAATGTTAGCAGCCCTGAAGGTAATCCTCTGAACCATCTTTACCATTTAACCATTATCTTTTTTACATTGGACGCCTTGTTCTGAAATGTTTGTTTAACAGGTGAAGGATTGTAGTTTGAGAACTCATATGTTACAAACCAAGTGTGTGAAAAAACCACATGTGTAGAACTGATCAACTTAGTCGCGGCCCTTATTCAAGAAACGCTAACATTACACCACCAAGTGAAGGATGGACTTTCCGGAGGTAATAAAGTAGCTGACTTTTTGGCTTGTGGCTGGGTTTCTGTTTTTTTTTTTTTTTTGTATGGGGAATTTGTCGTGTATTTTTTTTCTTGTTGCAAGGAAAGAATGTAGTAGTGTCTCTAACTAGTCTAGTTTTTTACTCTGTATGTAAATATATAGGGTATGTAATTCAACTTGTTTAATTCTCTTGTAATTTGGTAAAGTTTGGACATTGAGCTTTGATCATGAAGCCTTTAGTGCTTGTTGGGTTGTACTTTGCTGCTATTGAATGGTACCATTTTTGAAACTAGTACCATTGCATCATCTTCAATTCTTGGATGATTGATTGAAATTATGGCGGTCATGATGCACCAAGTGTTGTACACAAAGGATCACAGGTTGATTTTAAGCGAATTTTGATTTCAGTTGGATTCATAAATTTCTAGGGTTCTTTCCCCATATGCCTAACTTGATTACATAATTTGATAGTAAACCCAGTAGTACCTACCTTAGACCGACCGACCAACCCCCAAAAGACTACACTTGTTTTTTCCTGTATTTAGATACTACATACATGCTTCAATTCTCCTTTTTGCTCGAAAGTATAAAGATGCCCAAAAGATGTTTGATGGTATGCTTATAAGAGAGGAACTTCAAGACACCGAGTGCCTCCCTTTTCGTGAAGGGGTTGATTTAGCTTCATCAGGATTAGCAGAACCAAGACTCTCCGATGAATCCGACCCACTGTTCTCTCTGATCCCACTTTTGGTCGACCAAATCTTTGAGAATATTTTCTTGGTGGAAAGCAGCCCTTTTACTCTAGGAACCGAAGCTTTCTCCGATACAGTGCTTTTAGGGCCATGGTGTCGTGTTCTCAAGGCCGCCAGCTCCTCCTTCAAAGCTTTGAGCTCCTCAGCCGTGGCAACACCATCCCAATCATCTTCTGGGTTTGTTGCAGGTTTGCCATTGGAGACATTCAGAGCTTTCATTGCTTTTGGAAGATCAGGAGTGCTGCTGCCAGAAGATGCAGCAGCTCGTGCTTGCTCGAAGAAAAGAACTTGCACCACAACACGCAACGGAAGCCGCTCATTTTGAACGGCATGCATACATGCATCCACGGACAGCTTCTTGCAGTCCATCAGCCTGCAAATTCTCTTCCTTTCACTCTTACTGATCCCAGGGTGTGCCTGCATCAAGATCACAAAAATGTAAGCAAAATGGTTACCATTTCATACTAAATTTACTGCATTTAGCAACTTATTTTACCTTAAGATACACATCAATGGCTCGATATATCCCATCGTGTGCAGGTCTAGAGACTCCAGACACCATCTCTGCAAGATCTACAAACATCCCTAATGGCAGATTCGGATCTTTTGAGATTTCAGCAAGGTAAGCATCAACTAGTTTAGCAACCATCAATTTTGAAGCTTCTGATAAAATCCCTCCTCCTGTTGTTCTTCCTGTTTCTTGAATCTCATGTTCTTCATCTTCAAATTCACCATTTTCACCTTGAACTACGAACTCCTTCACTATTTCCCGAACCATATTCACATCATAAATCATGCATCCTGGCTCGCCTTCTTTGGCTTGAATCAGAAGATCTTGCACAGATGCCTCCTCCAGTTGTTGACCGATCCTTTTAACCAACTCCCTTTTCGCCGTTTCTCCTGAATCCACCAAGATCGCCATTTTCAGCAGTTTTAACAAGAACCCACATGAAACATTGCCTTTTTCTGATGGCAATAGCCAGGCAATGATGTCTACTACCGATCTCGCTTTCAAGATGTCACCACTGTGTACAATACCCTTGTTAAACCCTGGCAATCTTCGTAAAGCGAAAGCTTTCAATGCCTCCCCAATTACCTCATTACATACCAACCCTTTATTCTTAATACTCACAAGAACCTGTTTGTATAAACCTATTTCAAGCTCAGCCAAGTCCTCAACCCACCAATCTTTTGGAACCATTCGACTTCTAATCCCGCCATTTAAGGTCTGCTCGTTCGCGGTTTCTTCAGGCAGTTTTTTACGGTTGTAAGTATAGGACCAGTCAACCTTGGAGACGTCCACCGAGGCCTTGGAAGCTATGGAGTTGATGCAGAGGTTGACTAGCTTTGGTTCCTGAGACAAAGCCGTCATATTTTTGGTCGTTTGAAGTACAATGATTGAATCTTTCCAGCTTCGGAAAATACTCGAGTTGAGGAAAACACTGATCTTGTAAACGAGATTTCCTTTGTCGATTGTCTCGTACATCTCGAGGTAATCAGCAGCACAATATGTTGAGACAACGTTGTAAGCGTTTAAGGTTACCGTCATACCATAACAGAACTTGGCGCATATCTCGAATGCAGAAGAACCACCTGGGATTTCGTGCATGTCGACTTCGTTCCCATCCCCTTCGGTTATGCTTCCAACCAACTTCTGTAAGCGACCACTCTTCGACAAAAGAGGGAACTGCAATATTGAATCTTTGTTACAAAAACTCAAAAATAAACACATAATTACAATCTTTCTACAAATAAATCGAATGTAAGACGGCCTTTTTCTTGATTGTTTCATGTTATAGGCTCTTTTTTGTGTTTATTTTCTGTAGATCAGCATACCTTGTGCAGATAGAACTTCGAATCGCCAACGTTGACGATGACATCAGTCGCCAACTCAGAATTCACATACCTGCAGAGCATAACAATCCAAATTCATATCGATGATTGTTAGTTTAGATGATCCATAAGACAATCATTCTCTTGATTCTTGCTCCTTTTTAGAGATTCATACTTCAAAATCTGATGTTTTTAGTGACCCCAATCCCTATTTCTTGAATACCCAATAATCAACTCATTTTAATAGTTCCAAAACAGTAAAAGTTGGATCTTCAAAGGAAAAGGGTCATATGCAATATTGGTGAACAGTAACAAGAGTTAAAAAACTGTTAATCATCAATCCCATTGAAGAATTTACAATATGAACCAGATAAATGGAGATACAAGCAATAATGAAATGCATTTGCTTGCAATGGAATGAAAACTTACCAGATATTGTTGCTATCTGTCTGAAATGAATCAGGCTTGGATCCAAGTTTCATGAACTTCATCTTCAACAGGTTCTACAATCACAGCTAGCAGCTTTCCACTCAAATTTAATCAACTTGAAGAGACACTACATCCCAAAACTCACAAGAACCCTAAATTTGAAAACAAAACACCAACTTTTAGCTTGTGGGTGTGTGTTTCTTGATGAATATATTTGTGGGTTTTTTCTTCCACAGAGAAAGAAGAAACAAGATCTCAGAAATGGGTATGAATATATATTAAAGAGAATCTTGACACCAGTGTGTGTGAAGTGTGTGAGAGAGAGAAAGTTTTAGAGAGAGAAAGAGAGAAGGGGAAATGTGGGTTTTTAATTTGTTGATAACTTGAAGATGAAGGTGAGGAAGAGAGACGATGTGTCCTGGTTCAGCGGCAAAGCCCACGGAGCCCGGGGCAACCCGGTCAGCGCAGGAGACATGCCCAACAGTAACACGCACTCCTCCACACTAATTTATTCTTTCTCTCTCTAAACTACAGTAGAGAGAGAATTAAAGACACCCCACAAGCACAAATCTGACTCCATCTGTTTTAATTCTACAACTCCATATAAATAAAATAGAATATAATCTTGCAAGTTTCAATTTCAGATTAAACAAATCAAAATTTCCAACTGAAGATGGGGAAAACCTGCAAAAATGAGAAGAATGGCATCTTGGTATCAGTTGAGATAACCTACCACATTGTAGACAAACAGCATCTTTTCCTCTGTTTTGGGTCAAAAATGACATAAAATCAAGAGAGATCATTAACAGCAAACTCAATGAAAACCATATGAAATCTTTGAAATGATGATGCTTAGTAAACAGAATCAAAGGCAAAATCTTTCATGTAACCCACTTGAAATCAAGAATCATGACACAAAACCCACAAGCCACTCTTCTTGTAAACGTGGACAAAACCCAAGATTTTTTACCTTTTTTTGGTTGCATCAACTTGTAGGCACAAAACCCACTTCAATATGGTATTAACACAGAATCTTCACATATAGTAGTTATATATGTATATATATATATATATATATAAACACACACACAGAAACACAGGTAAAAAGGGTAAAATGCCAAAAACTGATTAAAAGAAAGGGTTTTGCAGAAACTGAGCAGCCCACATGCACAGATTTTAAGTTAACAAAAATGGACCCATCATGAAATAAAACCATTGAACACAGGAAACAACAAAAAGATGCAAAAGAGACAACATCCTCCACCCCCCAATGAAAAGACACAAACACCCATTGGAAGAAGACAACGTCTGCTCAACAACACAAATCCAATTTTACACCAAAACCTAACTTCCCTTTCTGTTTCATTGTTTGCCCAATTTCGTAAATTCCCCCCCTCATCTGTAAATATCTTTCTTGAAAATATTTCCCTTTTTCTACAGTTCTTCCTTTCTAATCTGAAATCTTCCTTCCATCAGAATGGGTTTTTTATGTATATATATATATATATATATATGTGTGTGTGTGTGTGTGTGTGTATATATATGTGTGTGTATAAAGAAATGGAAGGTTGAAGCTTTATTTTACCTTGGAGATCATCCATGGATGAATTATGGTGTTGCAGAGATCGAGGCGATGGGAAATGTATGTAGTAATTGAGATGAAGAAGGTTGCACGCTAGTGCTGACAGACAGCTTTTCTGCTCATTCTTTAAGGTTTAAAACTTCTTCAAGATCATAACCTGTAAAACCAAAGCAATGGTAATAGATCGTAAGCATATAAAATGTACCCTTGTGGTAAAACCTTACTTATATCTTTAAAGTTACTCCTTTTTTTTATTAAAAAGTTAAAATTTAATATTAAATGAAGAAAATATGAATGTGTTTTATTCTTTTAAGTTGTTGAGAAATGTTTCGTTATATTTTATCTGGTAATAAATGCTTTCATCGTATAAAATTTGAAGACGTATTCATGTCTGTGTACGTTTTGATCGAGATGAAATACAATGTACTGGTTTAGTTTGATTTGGTTTATTGTATTAGATTTGAAAACGTTAAAAATTCTAGTTTTCATTCTGTATTTAATAAAAAATTTATCTGATATACCTTTTCTGCTTTGTTTGTGTTTCGATTTCGTGGTTTTGCTCTTTATATTTCGTAGTCCTTTTTGTTTGTCGGGTGTTTTGGTTTTGCGCCTTATAGATCCTTCGGACTTTCTGTTGTTTCCTATTTGTTATTTTTAATATATTTGCTTGTTTTTTTAAAAAAAAAAAATTAATAGAAATTAAACATATTGTCATACAACCTTTCTTTACATTGAAGGGTTTATATATTCACAAATAATTAAATATATTTATTAAATTATGTATATAATTATTATAAAATAGATGAACAGTTATGAAAAATTACAATGATGGAAGGAGGGATAATGCCGACACCTTTTTTTTAACTACAAATTTTGTGATTATCTTTGTACTTATATTGTATTAAAATATAGGATTGAGTTTCGATGAAAAAAAAAATTTAAAATAAGAAGCGTAAGAATTGATCGTCGCCCTTAGATGCATAGATTAAAGGTGATTAAGAGTTTAGATCTTTTCTAACTTCACTATTATATATACATGTGTGTGTAAGAGTTGGTTCAAATGTTGACCAAGTTTATTATGTTAACTTTATTAACCAATCTTGGTAATTGATTCTTACAATAAACGGTTGTGATTTATCATATTAAATTTTTTTTTTACAATTTCACAAATTCTTTTTAATGTAACTCCCATATCATTAATCGGGAGTTACAAAATCAAAAAATATCATGATTTTTGTTAATTTATTTTTGTTGATATAAGAATCATATGAACACATCTATATATATATGAATCATAGTTTCAAATACGAACAAAAATTGACATATATATGAACTTCGACTGCATAACATTTATGAACACAATATGAACATAATAAGAATAGTTGCTACAGGGAAAAAAACAGGTATGAACACAATATGAACAGTTTGTGAGCAATAGTTTCTTCATTATGAACACATTCAGGAGCGAGCCAATATTGAGATATGTAGCTAGTGTACATATAAACACTTGTGAACAATAGTTTATTCATTATGAACACATTCAGAAGCGAACCATGTTGAGATATGCAGCTAATGTACATATGAGCACAATATGAACAGTTTGTGAACAATAACTTCTTCATTATGAACACATTCAGAAGCGAGTCAATGTTGAAATATGCAACTATTGTACATAGGAACACAATATGAACACTTGTGAACACTAGTTTCTCTATTATGAACAATGTGTTTATCCATAATAGCTTGAACAATACCAAAAACTTTACTACCAGATCTCCTCTACCAATCACAAATTCAAAAATATTATAGATAGAAAAATCAATATTATAAAAAAAAACAAGATCAATACTAAATTTACAAAAATCATGAGATTTTTTGATTTTGTAATTCCCAATTAATGATATGGGAGTTACATAAAAAAAATTATGTATTTATCCTTGTCATTAAATTATAAGATGAATATAAACTTATATATAWGATGGATTGTCATTGGTTGAAAATAGTTAGCAAAGTTAACACAATAGACTTTTTGTTAACATTCGAACCAGTCTCTCTCTCTCTCTCTCTCTCTCTCTATATATATATATATATATTATAAGATGAATATAAACTTATATATATGATGGATTGTCATTGGTTGAAAATAGTTAGCAAAGTTAACACAATAGACTTTTTGTTAACATTCGAACCAGTCTCTCTCTCTCTCTCTCTATATATATATATATAATATATATATATATATAGGCTGGTTCAAATGTTAACCAAGTTTAATATGTTAACTTTGTTAACCAATCTTGGTAATTGATCTTTGAAATTTGTGGCTAAGATCATTAATGATATAAATTGTAATGAATTGCACACATAGATAAGGTAACATAAGTGAACAATATTTACAAGGGGTATTTTGGGAAAAGATTTTAGTTATCCATTATGACAATGAGATGTTTTGTAACCGTTCATTAATGACAATTAAATGTTTTGTAATTGTCCATTAATAACAATGTAACTATCCGGGAATTAATATCGTTATTGAATCAAAACCAACTGCAAAATCCTCGACACCAGATTCTTCTACAGTTTTTTTTTGTTAATGGTTCATATGTGAACAACTATTCGATATTTATGGGAATTGTTCATGTGTGAATAGGGTTGTATATGAAGGAAAAAAAAAGTCGTTGACACAAATGGGCATATATGTCAATCTGTGTTTGTATTTGACACAAGGGTTTATATATGTCAATTTGTGTTCGTAATTGACACAAGGGTTCATATATGTCGAGTTGTGTTCATATGGTTGTATGAATGTTCATATATGTAAATTTGTGTTCATATGATCACACGTGTTTATCATCTTTTGTATGTTTATTTGTGTCAATATGTGTTTATATTTATACGAACTATACATATATGTCAATCTGTGTTTGTAATTTTCACAAGGGTTCATATATGTCAATTTTGTGTTCGTAATTGACACAAGGGTTCATATATGTCGAGTTGTATTCATATGGTTGTACAAATGTCCATATATGTGAATTTGTGTTCATATGATTACACATGTTCACTATCTTTCGTTTGTTCATTTTGGGTCAATGTGTTCATATTTATACCAACTGTACATATAGGTCAATCTATTTTCGTAATTAGCACAAGTGTTCATATATGTCAATTTATGTTCGTAATTGACACAATGGTTCTTATATGTCGAGTTGTGTTTATATGGTTATATATTCATATGTGAATTTGTGTTCATATGGTCACACATGTTCATCATCTTTCGTATATGTCAATTTAAACGATACCGAAAACTTTACTATCGGGTCTCTTCCACCAATCACAAATTCATAAACATTAGAGATAAAAAATCAATATCAAAAATAATAACAAGACTAATAATAAGTTAACACAAATCATAGGATTTTACGGTTTTGTAACTTTCAATTAATGATATAAGAGTTATATAAAAAAGAAAATTACATATGTACCCTTGTCATTAAATTCTAAGATGGATAGAAACCTAATACTAAGATAGATTGTGATTGTGTGTATGCATATGCGTTAGATAGAAGGATTTAATCATTTGAGAACCCCATATATTGTGATAAATGTGAGAATTATTATCATAAAATATAGTTTTACATGAATTTTTTTCATCTATGACTAAAACTTATTATATTGATTAACATATATTTGTTTCACAACATGTATGATTTATGTGGATTTAGTTCACAATATGAAAAAAATTTAATTGTATCCTTCATTTTACAAACGCATAAAAAGACGTTCATGTTATGAAATAAACACATTATAAAACAAATATATATTAATCAACATTAAATCCAAACCATAGATGAAAAAAAATATGTGAAAAATAGCACATGATACACTGGCTCTCAAGTTTATCACAATTTTGTGGGTTCTCAAATGAATGTCATATATATAGGGGGTCTTCTTTTAAAGACCGTACAATTTATGAAATGCGCGAGATCCAATATAAATCACAAATCATATTAAATTAAGGGTTAAATTAGGAAATCAGTAAATTTAATAATTTCAAATTAAAATTTTAAATAAAGATTATAATGAATATTTTTAAATTTTCTCTCATCTTATTAACAACATAATCTAAAAAAATAAAACTAAACCTAACAATAACGCTTTATGAATACCAGATAACCTAACAAGTATCATAAAGCAATTCATTATGAATCACAAGTGACAATGATGTGCACACAATGTGAACATAACTTGAAGACGATGATAACACAACTTGAACACAATATGAACACAAAAAAAAAAACCAATAAAACTACAAATCACTGAAAATATTAAAATTAAGATATATCTCGCTATATTATGTGAGCACCCTTCTAGTATATATATATATATATATATATATATATATATTATTTTATGGTTTTTATATTATTATTTAATATTGAATAATTTATTAAATATAATAGTTAGTTTAGAAGGTAACTAGAAATACCATGAGGATGGTGACAACATCCCTTTAAAGTGCATCCCATTCTCTCTTTACCCAAAGGGAATCCAGAGCTTGAAACCACATGCTGCTGACTGTGCCACTCATATACCCTCATCATCACCAACTTCATTAATTAATTAATTAATTACTTTGCTTTGATTTGATTCCCACTCTTCATTATAATATTTAATTTACAGTTAACCCCCTTTTAGATCTCAACCTTTTCCCAATTATCTATGTGGATTTTGACTTCTCATAGTCAAAGTCAAAGCCTTCTAATAATCAACATCTATATGCATTGGAGGGACCCTAACCCCCAATCTTTGACCTTGACTAAGTCAATTGAGATAGTTGGTATTTATAGATAAATGCTCATAGCCTTATCACAAATATTTTGTTGATTTTTTTATAAGAAAAATATTTATTGATGTCCAAAAGTCATAGATACTATACATATTATGTTTACAGAATAGCTATATTTATATATCTTTTTAGAGAAGTATAATACCCGTGAAGTCCATTGTTCTCTTAAAAAATCCAATGAAGAAATTGGTGACATCTCAATATTAGACGCTGAAGGAAGCTGGACTTGAACCATATGCCACCGCTTTCTGGAAGGTGGGTTGAATAGCCCTAAGAGGGTTGTGTAAGCAATCGTATGGACCAGTGGGCATATATATGTGATTTTTAGTATTAAGGTCGGGGAACCCATGCCCACCTTGACTCTAATTTGGTTGCATCCCTGTCATATGCCAACAAAAGTACCATTATGTTATAGGTGTTATGATAATTATATGAAGCGCCTAATGGTCTTGTTGAATTTATCGCCAAAGTACTATTGTTTATGATGAAATGAAACAAGAGACATGCTTTGAAAGTATTATCATGTCATTCACTGTTGTTGTCATCGTTAACAGAGATATATAGAATGGAAGGTCATCAAAACAGTAAGACATTAAAACGTGACGCCTGATGTCTAAGAGTATTCACAATGGAAGTTTCTTTTGGTAGTTGTACAAGAACCTCGACTATGGACATGAGTTCTTGTCAGTCATAGGTTCGTATTAGAACCTAGGTGTTTGAACAATAAACTAGGTTCTTGTATACATCCATTTTCTTTTATTATTTTATTCATTAATTTTATTATTTATTAGTCATTTTATTTTATTTTAATAAATCTATAAAACATATAAGTTAAAAGTGATACAAAAATATAAATTAATTATTACAAAATTAATTTTTAAATTATTTTTCATTATTCGTTTCTTATAAATTTTTATACAAGTTTCTTGTATTAATAAGTTTAATTTTGAATTATCTCATTATATTGTTATTATGTATAGATTATTTTTCATATAGTTATACATAATTAATTTTATAAATCATAAACTAATAATTATAAAATACCTTTTCTATTTTAAAAAAATATACCAAATTGTTATGTACATACATACATAACATACATACATACATACATACGTACATACATACACACATACACACACACACACACACACATATATATATAGAGAGAGAGAGAAGTTAATTTGAGAAATAGTAATTATTTGAGAAGTAAATAAGTGATTATAGCCCTTGATACGATTAAGAATGGTCAAAAATTGTAGATTTGACTGGTCAAAGATTGCGAATTTGACTAGTAAAAATTTGTGGCTTTGACTGGTCAAGTGAAAAATAGAGGGTAGTTTTCTAACTTAAAACTTTTACAAATAGTCGGCAAACAAGTGCATATGTGAACTCATAGTTAATATGTGAATCTGGTAAATAGTTCATATGTAAATTACACGAGTTCACATATGAGCATATAGTTCATATGTGAATCACACAAGTTCACATATACACTTGTTTTGCCGTCTATTTGTAAAAGTTACAAAATTACCCTTCTAACTTTCACATACCATGCGATGAATTATCTGGTGTTTCATAGTTAAAGTCAACAAATCTTGACCATATGAAGTGTTATAATCACTTCTCTACTTCTTAAAAAATTACTACTTATGTATGTATGTATGTATGTATGTATGTATGTATGTATGTATGTATGTATGTATGTATGTATGTATGTATGTATGTATGTATGAGTCATTCATCGCACATCTTCAAATAAATGGAAAAAGACATTGAGGATCAAGAAGGCTTTCAAATGCTTCCAAACTCTCGATATCTCCGACATTCTTCAAAAGCTGTGAATTTTCCAAAATCTTCCTACATTCAACCATATCATCGAAATTTTATTACATTCAACTCAAATGAAGTTCTTAACATATGTGGTCGAACCAAGATTACGAGTGATCTATATTAATATTATTTAGTAATATTGTTTATAAAGATTAATATTTGTATAATTTTATACTTTATTCGATTGTAGTATAAAATTATGTTTATGTTTTAATTGTTTATCAAATATGTTAACAAAATATATAAATTAACAAATTAAAATTAATATAGAAAAGTGAAAATTAATAAATTATATTTGAATTTTTTATAATTTTATAATATATATTGAATTTATATAATAATTTATAAATAAAATCACATTTTGTAATCAAAGAAAATGGAAAGTGGGGTTTGTGTAAGAATCTCCATTGTGTGAAGTATTATTGAGATTCTTACTTTATTAAGGTGTGAATGATATGGTCGGAAAAAAATATGGCAAGTGAGGTTATTAGAGGTTCTATCACTGTGGATGCTCTAATACCTTATGTTAGGGTTGCTTAAAAACACTACCAACCCGATCAATCTAACTCACTCCAACAAAAAATAACTCAGCCTTGAAGTAAAACAATGTTTAATTGAGTTGTAAAAATCTTCAAATTGTAGGTATTGGCTTGATATTGCCTGATGAACCCGATATCCTATTACTATTTGCATTTAATATGATTGTTGAGTCTATATTAATGCGTACATTAGACAATTACACCATCAGATGCCCAGTTCATATACATATATTTTTATTCTATTCTTCATCTCTATATAATTAACTCTTTTGTATATGTTAAGTAACTATGAACACACACACACACACACACACACACACACACACA
>NC_037544.1:5621142-5627739 GCF_001531365.2 Cynara cardunculus var. scolymus
TAATTTAATTTAAGTCTAATAAAGAAATAGTTTTTTTTGGTTTAATAATATAACATTTTATAAAGATAATAATTAAGTATTTTGTTAGAACTCAATGATTATTTTAATTATATTTTAGATTTTTTATATTTAAAATGAGATGTTTATCCTATATTTGATTTTGTTTATCTGCAGTTAATTACACGAATTCAGATATGGAGCTTTAATAAGTTGTATGTACGCACAATCTACTTGTAATCTTGAGTTTTAAGTAACATGCATTAATAAACAGTACTTTATGCATAAAAAGTGGTTTTTAAGAGTTTTTGTCAAATGTTTTATCTATACTATATTATAAAGCATTTGACAAAAACTCTTAAAAACCATTTTTTATGCATGAAGTACTGTATATTGATGCATATTACTTAAAATTTAAGATTACAAGTAATTTTGCGTAAGTACAACTTATTAAAACTCAATTTTTGAATTCGTGTAACTAACTGCAGATAAACATAATCAAATACAAGATTAACATCAATTTAAAATATAGAAAATCTAAAATATAATTAAGATAATCATTAAGTTGTAACAGAATGATTAATTATTTTCATAAAAATGATACTATTAAACCAAAAATAAATTATTTTGTTATTGAATCTAAATTAAATTATAATAAAAAAAATTGAATTAAAGAAGTTACACAAAAAAAAAACGAGACTATTAAATAATTAATTTAATACTAATAACGATTATTTTTCAAATTTATATTTCATTCAAAAATAAAAACATTACTGTTTTCTCAAAACCACATAAAATCGTATTATATCGATGGAGACAAAAAATAAAAACTAAACATTAAAATCGATATTTATCACGCTGCATTGTGCAAGTACCTTTCTAGTAATATAGTATAGATATGCAAATTAAGAAAATTAATTGAATTTGTATACTTACGATTTAAGAAGTATGGATATGTTGTATTCAAAAAAATATTTTAATGTACCAAAGTATCAACTTCGACCAACTCATACAGTTTGTGTTGGGTTTGGTTGCACTTTGATTTGGGTCGCATTGAGATTTTTTAAACTGCAAACATTGAATTGGATTATTTAGAAGTCTTCATTTCGATCAACCCAACCCATAAAGATCCCTATGTTACGTGAGGATGCTTCAATCCTAATAATTACATTTCCGTATCTGTCTTTTGTCATCTAACGGATTAAGTAAGGTTAGTGAATTCCATTTTACGTTGCCTTTTAAGCGTAGTATAATCTTTCTTATTTTAGCTCTTTTACGTAATTGGGCATGCTAGGTAGGGTGATTCAGAATCCAACGATTGATGTTGTCTACTGATGTTATATTTAGAAAATAACTGATAAGTTATCTAGCGGTTGATAAACTAGCTGATAAATAAATTATGTTTGACAAGTTAAAGATTTTTATTCTTCCTTGAATTTCAACCTGGAACCTCCTGGTATTTTTGACCTTTGACTACATGTTTCAGATATATTTGCTGCAAGAAAATTCTTTTTTTAAAGAAAACTTTGAGATCTCCATTGAGGCGTATCTTTAGGGTATAATTACAATTGTACTTTTTTAAGCAAAAAAAATTGAATACTTACTTGAATGAGTGATTATTATTTAAAGAATAAAGTTAACTTTTTGTCCTTAATATTTTCATTTTCAAACGAATATTCTTCCTAAACTTTAAAAACTTAGGGGCCGTTTATCAAATGCTTATTCGAGTAAGCGTTTACCAAATCACATTACATTATCGAATGAATATGGCAAATGGCCAAGAATCTTAACTGGTAAGAGCAAGACAATGACCAATAGTCTTATCCGGTAAGTGAGGGCAACGACTCTTACCATGGTAAGTGCTTACCGGGTAAATTGTTGCATACGATGCTGTTTTGATTGACTAAAATCTTACCCAGTAAATAAATGATAGTGTTAATTTTTGCCGATAAATACTTACCGGGTAAGTGTTTGATAAACGACCCCTTAGATTTGGTTTCATGAATTTGTTCATTTTCAATGGTTTTGTTTCCTTTATCTTTTCGTTAAGTTCAACTAAATAAAAGATATTTTAGTCATTTTCATAATTTATACTAATTTAATATATTATATTACTAGAAATTTGTTTCAATTTTATTTTTTTGAAATATTATAATTGGTTAATTTTTTTAAAATGTTTTTTTTGTTTATTTTACATTTTTATCAGTTAGTTTTTATCAAACATTATTTGTTCATTAGTTAGTTTATCAGCTACTAGCTATCTTATCAGATAATATGTCAAACATAGCCTAAATGCATTATAACTTAAAAAAAACTATAATACAAGCTACGTCATATTATTCTCGAGGATCTTCTTTACAAAACTTTTTAAATCATGATATCTCTCTTAACCGATGCATTAATTGTTATGTTATATAATTTTTTTAATCTATTTCTAAAATTTAATATACTGATTAACATATTTTTGTTTAACATTTGCTCGATTTACAATGTAAACCTTTTCGGTAGCGGCCCAAAAATTTTCTTTGAACATCTGCACCTTTAAAACGGACCAATTGGTATGTAAAATTGCGATTTGACTTGGGAGAAAGTCAACGCGGTTTGATTGGAAAAAAGTCATTAGTGTCGATTTGCGAAATAAAATACATTTTCTTTTTCAAATGTAATCGACCTTGATTTTTTTAAAATACTAAAAAATAAGCGGATGTACTTTTCATACACTATTTTTTTTCTTTTACAATAATCGAGTGAGCAGGTGCATGCGATCCCACTCAACTCCTAATAAGTCCGCCCCATAACTTTTTTTAGCATGTTTGTAAAATAATAACTACACATACAAATGTTTCATATTGTGAACAGAATACATATGAAATAAACATATTATGAAATAAATATATTAATCAGTATACTTAAATAAAAAAATGTTATAAAAAACAAAATTTTAAAGTAAAAATCATCACATATCTAATAAATTTTTGAATGACGAAACGCATGTAATCAATACGATTACAACTCAGTTATTTACTTTTTTAGTAATTATTTCATTTGACATATTTTAATTGAGATTTATGAAAGAAATATATATATATATATATATATATATATAGTTAAATGACCACTTTACCCTTTGGGGTGTGGCTTAAGCTATATTGAGCTGTAAATAGGTTAGGTGTACATCATGAAACCATAAGTTGGGTGATAGGGATGTATGGTAGTACATGCATGGAGACAAGAAAAGGGTGAAAATGACATTTGACTTCACATCTGGTTAACTATAAACCATGCATTCGGGATGGTTTTTAAGGCCAACAATATTATTACATAAGAAAAACCCTTAATGAAAAAAATACCAATCAAGGGTCGTTTACTAAACACTTGTTCGGTAAGCGTTTATCGGTAAATTTAACACCATCATTTACTTACCGGATAAGGTAATGTAACTTGATGTTCACCTACCCGAGTAAGCGTTTGATAAACAGCCACTTAGTCTTACAACAATTATAAATTACATATTATTGAAATAAATATATATAAAACGATAACAATCTATAATATAAATGCTTTATAATATAGTTTGGTCAGACTGACTTATTACAATCAGGTCGGCCAAAAGATGATGAACGATCAACGAGAAAGGGGACCAGTTAGGCCCTGATTATGTGTGACAACCTCCATTGCAACGTATTGGCATGTTATGAATGTTATACACCCTGGCTATGCCCCGTGGATTCGGCACCCCTAACATTAGAATGGTCCCCCTTCACCTTTTTGAGGATATAATCGACTTATATGTGCATTCACTTCTTATTCTCCTACGTAGTTGGTCTTTATGTATTTATCATCAAACTTAAAATGATTGTCACAAGTTTCATTTACAGTCTGGATAGCTTGAGATCATGCAGTTTTCGAAAGACGTGTGATACCACATAAATAACACTAAACCTTCACAATGTTTCTGTTGTGAAGATTCGGTGTATGTTTGTACCTTCGCAATGCTTTATTGTGAAGTTTCAGTGTAATTTTGTGGTCTTGCAGGTCTGACAAAAACATGTTGATCTCACGTGAACTCAACTTCAAACAAAGTTTATTTGGTGATTTAGCTTGAATAAGACGATATGAAAACAGAAAAACCGCCCATTGAATCGAGCTGTATATATTAATATTATACTTAAAATCAACGATAGGTATATACAATTTTGCTTCATTCTAATCAAGAGGTGGAGTCCCTTGTTTTTTTTAATGATATACTGGTACTTGTTGGTTTTCTTGTTTTGTATGCCAACTTATTTCTATTTTTTGAACCTACACCATCATACAAAATCGACTCAGTCAGTCATTCCAAGCCTAGTAAACTATCAACCCAGTTTCGAAAAAAATTGTCAAACCAGATTTAAGAGCAGTTTATCCAAACACTTACCTGGTAAACACTTATCCATGAGAGTCAACACTTTCATTTACGTTACCAGTTAAAATTAGAGTCCACTAAAACAACAATGTATGCAACATTTTATTATGTAAATGATAACAGGGTAAGAGTCGTCTTCTTCACTTAACGGGTAAAATTCCCGGTCCTTGTCAACGCTCTTACCGGATAAGATTCTGGAATCTAGTCAATCTGTAAGATAAGTGATTCGATAAACATTTATTGGATAATAATTTGATAAACGATCCTTATTAATTCGGCCAACAATTTTATTTTTAATTTTTATAATTTCTATTTTTAATTTTTATATTCTTATTAAAATGAAATACTCTTAAACAATAAACATAATATATACAAAATTTGTTGTGCCTGAAGCCATTAAACGGGATATACGGTCCGCAAGTGCACCATTTAAATGGGCTTGAGGGCCCAAACTAAGCCCTCCTTCGCTTGCAAATTTTTTGTTTTTTTCAAATAAAACCCAAATTACTTTAAGCTTTCAAACTAAGGGCCCGTTTACCCAAATACTTACCCGGTAAACGCTTAGCAGTAGGAGTCAACACTATAATGTATCTTACCTGATAAAATTGTAATATATTAAAACGGTATCGTATGCAATAATTTACCAGGTAAACGTTTACCCGGGTAAGAGTCCTCATCATCACTTACCGGGTAAAACTCTCTATCCCTATCATCGCTCTTACTGGGTAAGATTTTCAGCCTTTGCCATGTGCATCAGATGAGGAAAGTTACCCGATCCATACTTACCGGGTAAGTATTTAGTAAACGGCCCCTAAGCCCTCCTTCGCTTGCAAATTTTTTGTTTTTTTTTTCCAAATAAGACCCAAATTTCTTTAAGCTATCAAAACCCCAACCAAAGGAACACCCTATCGACAGTTTATCTGAGTTGGGTCAATCTTCATGCCCTTATCTTGTTTAAGCCCTTAAGGTTAAGAAGTCAACTAGTGGTCTAGGAAGACTAAGAAGGCAACTAGCTGGTTAAAATCTATGAGTCAATCTAAAATAATCGTATAATGAATTAGACAAAGAATCGTGTGAGAATGAAAGTTATAGTGAAAAGCGATCTGAACCATTAATCACTTTTAATCCCATACTCACCCATGAAATACGTTTTAGAAGGGAATTGATCCGGTGCACCTCATTAGTGTTGACATTCAATTAAGATTGATTCAAGAATGAACATCTCTTCTTATGCTTCTCACCAGAACTATCATTCTCATCGGAACCTAACCCTAACAAATTATTGGAGATCTATTTATAATTGACTTGACCAGTTCGTTGACTGCTTTTTCCACCTGTTGCAAGACTAGGTCAAGGTTCATCTTTTAAGTCAACTAAAATATATAATCAATGTAAACTAAATTAATGAATTCATGCTTGTTTTTAATAAGACTAATTAAAATATATTTAAATTAGTTGGTGACATTCGTGAACGAACAGTATACGTATATCTTGTTATAACTGTTTGTATGCAAAAAGATGACG
This sequence comes from Cynara cardunculus var. scolymus, assembly GCF_001531365.2. Lineage (NCBI taxonomy): Eukaryota > Viridiplantae > Streptophyta > Magnoliopsida > Asterales > Asteraceae > Cynara > Cynara cardunculus. The sequence goes on from NC_037544.1 coordinate 5,627,069, forward strand.
AATAAAAAAAAACAAACCAAAAGGAGTTACAATGGTTTGAAAACGCCATTGTTGCACGTTGGTCGACTCTCGATACAGTACAAGTGACTTGCTAAGTTGCATAGTCAAATTTGTGACGACAAAACATAGAGCATGCAATTTGTGAAGTAAGCCACCTGTCACTAGGATGTCTTGTGGTCAGACAACACGAGTTCCAACTTCCATTGAAGTCGACTAAGCCCATCGAGCTTAAAAACGACTTGGGAAATCGTACGGAAATCGCATATACCCTTATGTGGTTTGTGATGTTGTTCAGATTAATATACGTTTACAAAATAAGTTAGCATGAACATTCTAGTAAGTTATGTAGACATTTCGTGTGCATGTCATATGTGTGTAGGCAATAATATCAACCAATTAGATTAAGGATTACCTTACGTGACAAACTAAGTGTGATACGACTTTTAAAATGGGATACATGTTTATATATTTATAAATGATTGCATATTATACGTTTTACATCTTTTAAAATGATTAGCTATATATATATATATATATATATATACTAGAARAGTACTCGYGCAATGCAGCGAGATACATCGTGTTTTTAATATTTCATTTTATTCTTTATCTCAGTCGATGTTATAATATGACTTTATGTGATTTTGAGAAAGCGATGATGTTTTTATTTT
>NC_037544.1:5629464-5633139 GCF_001531365.2 Cynara cardunculus var. scolymus
TTTTAAGAGTTTTAGCCAAATGCATTATAATATAGTATAGATATATATATATATATAGTTAAATAATTTATAATACGCATGAAAAGCCAAAATGATTAGTATGTGTGAGAACACAAATCAACACATCGATCCAATTCAGAAAGGGACGATAGTCGAAGCTCTTTCAAAGGCTGGTAGATATCCATTACAATAAAATTGAGTTTATAGGACACCCACAATTTTTAAGCGTCCAAATAGACTGTTTTATAAGATAATTTATAGAACCAACATATAAAGTGTCCTATCTAAAGGTGGTGTAATAAATTTATATGACGCTTTTGTGCGTCTTAACAAGTTTTTTAGGATATTTTTAATACAAAGTGACGCATTAGCAACTTTTTATGACACTTTTGAAAAAGTGTCCTATAAAATCATTTTTTTTATAGGACACTTGTTTTTATATGACAGTTTTTCAAATAGTGTCTTATAAAGCTGCTAATGGGACGCTTTATATTAAAAGTATCCTAAAAAACTTGTTACGACGTTAAAAACGTCATATAAACTTATTACAACGTCATTAGATAGAACTTTTTATTTTTTTGGTCTTATAAATTAAGTCATATAAAGAAGTCTATTAAGACGCTTAAAATTTGGGAGTGTCCTATGAACCCGATTTTGTTATACTGATAGTAAAGGTCTCCATATTGTATTTATTCATCATAGCAAGTATTTCCTACCACACTGTTTAGCATTTAGCTATCAACACAATTTATACGTATATGTGTATTTGTGCTTGTTTTCGACATGTTTTCAACTACGTAGGTTTAATAAATGATGTTTGCAGCAATGCATATCTTTTGAGTACTAAAACAATAATTCTAATATTTCAGAAAATATACATGAGCCAACAAACTTATACATGAGCAAATGAAATCTATACATGTGCAACCATAAGGGTGGTGTTAGATTGGTTTGAGTTTGGACTCCATAGGTCAAAAGTGTCTAGAGGTCCCAGATTCGAATATAAGGAGAAATAAAAATCCTCTTGTGGCCACAAAGGTTCAAATGCGTGACTCCAAGCTACCTACAAAACGGTTGATATTTTGGGATTAATCGGCTCACATAACAAATTGAATATTCCGGTTAATAAAATAATAATAATAATAATAATAATAATAATAATAATAATAATAATAAGTGTATACGTGTCAAGGCATCTAGGCCATAGTTGAGGTATATCACATGTGAATTTAGCCAACCCCATGAGTAAAGGTATTGCACATGTGAATTTAGGCATGAACCTACATGGGAGGTTTTTTGTTAAAGAACAATATATATTCCCACCACCACTTTGGGTGGCGCCGGCGACAAATAAATACTTATCCAATAATTAACGGTGAATAGAAATATATAATAAAATCCCATTTCCATTAGTTAATTAATGAATAAAATCAATCGTATGAAAACAACAATATCTTTACATTAATCCACCCTAATTGATAAAAAATGAATTGTTAAATGAAAAGCAAAAGGAAGTGGCTGATTGTATGGCCAATTTAGTAATTTGGCACGTCGCCGGCGATGATGGCCGCCCGCTGCTTCTTTGCCGGATGTGGACTTTCGACTTCCTGTTCATTGAACGACAGTTGACTTTTCTTCACACAGTCAACGTTCAAACCCAATTGGAATTCAGGGAAAGCCGGCAAGTTTAAGTCAAAATTACGCGGTTGACTATGGGTGGAGGAAGTGGTTTTCTCGGAGGTTGTGACGCCGCTGCCGGGGTTGTTGCCGTCGTAGTGACGCCTTTTGTGACCGCCGAGAGCTTGGCCGGTGGGGAAGGATCTGTGGCAGATAGAGCACTCGTGGGACCTACCACTGGGTTTCAAAGCAGAAGAGGCGGAGGCGCTAGCGGTGGTGGTGGCGGAGGTAGATGGGTGGTCATCGGGGACGTTTTTCCGGTGGCTAGCTTTATGTCCACCAAGTGCTTGATAAGAAGAAAACCCCTTGTTGCAGACGCTACACTTGTGAGACACCGATTGATGAAGAGGTGGCAGTGGAGGAGACTGGACGGTGGTGGCGGCGGTGGTGCCACGGGAGAGTAACATGAGACAGAAAGCCAAATACTCCTCCTCCGTGGGGTGAGGTGATTCCGTGGGATGAGTGACGTCGCTAGCGCTGTCGGCACTGGTGGTGGTTCTCGGTCGCTTGGAACGCTTGCCTTTGTTCCAAGAATCTTGAATTACGGTGGTGGTGGGAAAGTTGTAATGGAAAGAAGGTGGTGGCGCTGCCGCAGTGGTGGTGGTGGCCGGTGAGTTCAAAGCTTCAAGTGCCATTTGAGATGAATTGAATTGTTGTAGTGCAAATGTTGTAGTGAGTTATCGTATGGCATCTTGGTGTGTATTTATAGATCGAAAAGTATTCCCCTACCATAGTTGACTAACTTATTCAATATGATGACTACTACCATTCCATATATATCCTCCAACTCATTTTTAACTTATATTTATACTTATTACTTTTCGTTACACTATACAATACTCGAGAATCTAGCTTTCGGGTTTTCTTAGCTTCGAAAAACCGTCAATGTCGTATGAGTATATAAAATCCAAGTGGAAGTCATCAAAACGAGTTTGTTCTCCATTTTTTTTTCCTAAACCGTTTAAAATTCAAATTGTTCAAAACGTATCTCCGGACCTGCCTTAGCCTCGAGATCTCGATACACTACGACTATCGGGTTCGTTTTATTTGTACGTTGTTGAGAATTATGACATTTTATGATCAAGATTTGTTATGACGTCATAATTAATTAATTTTGATGAAAATAAAATTAATGAAATGCAACAAGTGGGGAAGTAGGAGGGTACACGTTGAGTCGAGTGGGTGAAGTCGGCGGTGATGTGGGTCAAGAAGAGTGGGAGTGGAGTTAGGGGGGGTATAAACGTCTTTTCGTGCTTAAAAGGAAACCATCAAGAGATTGACTTGGCTGCTGCTGCTATTTTTCTAAAAATCGTGCGAGTAAAAGAGAAGGCAACTTCAAACTTTTGACTTTTTCAAAGTCAAATCTTCTGCCCAATATAAACGTGTTTTTCTACTTTCACAATTACAATTTCATTCTGATCGTTTACCCAAATGCTTATCCGGTAAGTGTTTAACGATAGGATTCAACATTATAATTTATTTTTATACGTAAGATTTTAGTATATCAAAACATATCGAATGCAACAAGTTACTTGGTAAGTGTTTACCTGATTAAGACACTCTATTCTTTTCATTGCTCTTACCCGGTAAGATTCTTGGTCCTTCTCATGTTCATCCGATAAGAAAATTTATCCGGTAAGCACTTATCAAGTAAGTGTTTAATAAACGACCCCTTAGTCAATCAATTATTAAATTACGTATTATATTATTTAATTTTATATTAACGACTTATTATAAGTAATTTTAGAGTTCATATATTTATTGATCCCATTGATATATTAAAAAAATTAATAAATATTTTATTAAGACTAGAAGCGTACTCGCGCAATACATTGAGATATATCGTGTTTTTAATATTTTATTTTATTCTTTATCTCAGTCGATGTTATAATATGGCTTTATATGATTTTGAGAAAGCGATGATGTTTTTATTTTTGAATAAAATATATGTTTGACGATATCATAAAAATTTAACAAAAATATATTGATATTAGTATC
>NC_037544.1:5634859-5695395 GCF_001531365.2 Cynara cardunculus var. scolymus
GATAGGGATGAAATTGTTTAGGGATGAACGGGTTTAAGAGTTTTAAGAATTTAATAATTTTTAAGAGTTTTAGCCAAATATTTTATAATATAGTATAGATAATTATAGATATTATATTGTAAATGGTACATTAACTAACGAACGAACACCAAGGATAGGTTGGCGGGTGGGTCAAGAGTGAGAGCGGAGTTGGGGGTATTAACGTCCTTTTGGAGTTAAAAAGGAAATAGACAGGAGATGGCTATGGCTGCTGCTACTCTACCACTACTTTACTATTTTTGTTCCTTTTCACATAACAAACAAAACCTTACAATATTATTATTATTATTATTATTATTATTATTATTTGTATTTATATATTTATAAAACTTAAAAATTACTAATATTAATATTTAATTTTTTATACAGTTCGATAAAAAGACCTTGAACACATGTAATTTGGTCTTAAAATTTTATGGGTCCTATTAAAAATCTCACATTTAACATGTTAAGTAACCATATTTATAAAACTTAATCTAGAATATAAATATTTAGCCTTTGAGTTGATTTCAAAAAGTGATTGTGAATAAAAGTATAAAAAAGAAAAGAAAATTGGACTTTGGAATGTTGTTTCAAAATCAAGGTGCGTTTTTACAATTACAATTCACGTCCACATATCTCTTCTTCGATTCTCCGTCCTAATATAAAATCAGAAATCAACCTTATCCATTTTCTTTATATATGTACACAACATTTTTTTTTAGACTTATGAGATCATAAAATAACATTTGAAATTTTATAGCAAAATATTGTGAAGGTAAAAGAAATTCCAAACTTTCATAGCAAAAACCGTGAACGTTGTCTTCATAGTGTTTTACCGTGAAAATTTAGTGCTGATTAGGTGATCTAATTAAAACAGTATTGTCTTACATGATCTCAAAAATATATATATATATATATATATATTTAAAATTCCAGTGAGAATGAGAGTTAAGGTAAGAATCGTAAGAGAGGATCTCCACTCTTGAATGCACGATAGGATGAGATGCACATGATGTCTTGATCAAAACCCATATCAAACGCAATTCATAGTTGGGTATGAGATTAAAGGTGATCGAGAGTCCAGAACTCTTCTTAGACTTCTCACCTTAACTCTTTTTCTCACACATCCTTCGCATAATATTTAACACACACACACACACACATATAGGGGAGAGTCCAAGTGAGAACACTTTCATTTTAGAAGAACATCATTTTACTATAGTCAATCACATGTGATACTAAATCAAAGATGCAGACAGCTTTTGCTGAGACTTAGGTTGCGGGCCAAGTCGTTTTTACATCACTAGCCCCCTTCACGTGTATTATCACATGTGATAAGGGTGTATCTTTACATTATCTAAAATGGATGTTCTTATTTGAAACTTCACACACACACACACACAGAGATATATATATATATATATATATATATACATATATATATATATATTGATGATTAAAATTTTTAAAAATGTTATTTCCTCATTAAAATAAACAAATAAAAGAATGTGCTTTAAATCAAACTCTATCATGCAAACACAGAAATGTTCTAACATAGGGTAAAATCTAACATTGAAGGGGCCACAGTAGCTGCTGAATCTTCTACTGGTACATGGACAACCCTTTACACGCCTCTATCACCTTTTAGAAGGCCTACGCCCCATAAAAACTATCTACCTGAGACTATCAACAACTACCGTCTTGTTTTCTTCGCTGCTTCTTTCATTATTTTTCAAAATTTAGTTGAAAATAATCAGTAGAATTACAGCAAGTGATAGCAATATTAATTTGGTAGGAGTTGCAAGAAGGAGTGTATGGTGGTGGCATTTGGTTACCAAACCACATGCCTCTACACCCTCAAATCAAAAAGTGGAAATGATATTACAATTGTTTTTTGTCTTCTAGCATCTAAACCAAGTCCAGGGACAGATCCAATATTTTTTGAATACAGTGGTACTATATAAAACGGTTGTACTTTTCACGAACCTAATTTTTTTATCTTACTACGGAGGAACAATACGGTGACACGTGCCACCTAACCATCCCTCTAGGTCTGTTGACCAAGTCCACACCCAAAATCCAGTATGGTAATGATCAGGTAAACTTCCATATTTTCATAAAATCCATTTTTAGCAATCTTTGGTATCTATTGAGACTCTAACCTAAGAAGTTGTATATATATTTTGGAGTAAAATAAACAAAGTTAGGTCATAGCATTTAAGGGTTTGTTGGTTGGTATCTTACTCGAGCCCTTTAAGTTCCTGACTGTCAAAATTAACACCACATGTTCCAGGGGCAGACCTACGAGCGAGTTCTTGTGCAGCCCTTCAACTTATCTTCGTAAGTAGAATTGGGTTATAAAAGATGCACTCGTTAAATTTTGAAGGGTGTTGTTTGATATTAGAAAATACAAAAAATATTATAAAAAACTAAAAAAATAATAATTTATAATTCTTTAAAACAAATTAATTTGAGAATTTATGAAGAAATGCTGAGCAGCTTTAATTTCGTCGTTAGCCAGCCTACCAATCTCCCAACTTCTATGTGTTTTCATTTTATACTCCGTTCACACTACACCGTCGTATTTATTGCTTCTTAACATTTATATTATACAAAAATAATAATTAATAGTTATGGAATTCAAATAATTCATGTTACGATTACTTATTATTTGTCCTAATGGAATACGTAACTATGAAAAAGAAAGTCTTAGTTTTTTATACATAATTTTTAATGATAACTTGTGATTAAAAAAATGTGTACTTGTTAAATTACGTGTTTCATTCCTATGATTATGTATTTTTAGTGGTTCTTGTCCTTTTTTTGAAATTTCAACGGAATGTGTTTTTGTAATTGTGTTTTTTAACGAGTTATATCTGTATATCGTTGCATTTTTTAACGTATAGTGTTCCAGTGGTTACAGTATTTTAATGAGTTATTTATACTATATTATAAAACATTTAACAAAAACTCTTAAAAACCACTTTTTATGCGTAAAGTACTGTTTATTAATTAATGCATATTATTTAAAACTCAAGATTGCAAGTAGATTGTGCGTAAGTACAACTTATTAAAGTTTCATATCTGAATTCGTGTAACTAACTGCAAATAAACATAATCAAATACATGATAAACATCTTATTTTAATTATAAAAAATTTAAAATATAATTAGAGTAATTATTGAGTTATAACAGAATTATTGTTTTTATAAAAAATTTATTGTTAAGCCAAAAATAAATTACTTCACTATTTAACTTAAATTAAATTATAATAAAAAATCGAATTAAAGAAATTGTAAAAAAAACGAGAACTTTTAAATAGTTAATTTGATATTAATATTGATATATTTTTTCAAATTTATTTTTATTTAAAAGTAAAAACATTATTATTCTCAAAAGCACATAAACCGTATTATATCAACAAAGACAAAAAAAAACATTAAAATGGAGATATATCTCGTTGCATTGTGCGAGTATCATTTTAATATTTCTAAATACATCAACAATTTGGGTCCATATGGTTGCATTAAGCACCCAACTTGCAGTACAAATACAATCATCCATTAAATTTTCAAAAATAAAAATTGTTAAAAACAGTTAATCAAAGGGTCAAAACATGTCATTTAAATATGACAGTGACCAAGAAACTTATCTGGTAAGAACGAATGCAAAGACCGAAAGTTTTATCATATAAATGAGACGACAACTCTTATTAAAATTAACACTTATCAGATAAATTGTTACATGAGATACCAATTTCATAAATGAAGAGTTGGCAAACTGGTCGTGGAGTCTAGAAATAATGATTTGGAGATAATTGTGGAAAAGGAGAGTAGAGTGAGAATGTGAGGGTGAAGGCGTGGGGAAGACGGCAACGCGGTTTAAGAAAACAGGTGTGTTGGACACGTGGCGGAAAACGTTGGGTGTAGCTAGCTAACTTCTAGACAACCACTTTACCTTCTCACGTGGACACCTTGTTTCATTACCAAACCCCTTACGTCATCCACTTGCAATTTTTCTTTTTTCTTTTTTCTTTTTCTTTTAATAAATATGGATCCAACCCATGATGTTTTAGAGGATCCGATTCAACTTGAAATTATTGTGAAGTGATATTATGAGGGTGTTTGGGATTGCTTGTAAAAATAACTTATTGACTTATTCCGGTGTGACACCGGTAATAAACATTTTTTAGTGTTTGGATAAACAACTTATACCGGTGTCAAACTGGTAATAAGGAGTTTTTGAATAAGTTAAACTATTCTGACTTATAATAAGTTGATAAGTGTTTTTGTAAAAAAAAGTATAAGTTGTTTCAAATAAGCAATCCCAAACACCCCCTATGTTAGTTTTTGTTATATATATTTTTTATTTTTATAGTTATTGATATTATATACATGATCTTGAAAAATTACATGTGACATAAAAACATTTTTATAAAAATTATCGTTGTAGAGTTTTATGTTAGTTGTAGAGCATTTTTAATGTAAGGTTTTTATTTGTAAAAAGTGTAGTGACTTGTAAGAACTATTATTGTGAAAATTTAAGAGAGTTCAAAGTTTAACGAGTTAAAAATAAGTTGCCGACAGAAAATGCAAAAAGAAGGTTTTTATAAGAACTCCCGTTGGAGATGCTTTTATATAATAGCATCTCCAATGGAGTTTTCGTAAGAAAATATTTTTAATATTTTTTATTGTCACATCACATCAAACTCATCAAATTAATAACTCGGAAAATTTAATTATAAGAACCTTTTTGTGGATCACATTTATTTTTTTAACATCAATAAATATATATATATATGTATATATATTTATAAACATATAAAATAGGCTCTTAATTTGATAAGATAGAAATAACATGATAAAGAAAAGAACAAAAAATAGGTTACCTATAAAGACCTCCATAGAGATGCTCTAATAAATGTTGTAAAGTTAAAATGGACGAACCCAATAGGTTGATAACCCAAATCAAAGAATAGACCAATAAAGTCAACCCAAATCAGGTACCAAGTTTTACAAGTCGACATGATTAGGTTGAAATAGACAACTCAACCCAGCCAATGAATATTGAATAATTACTAAATTTAACTTATACTATCTATAGGTACAACTTACAAGTAGATGTAAAAAAATCACCTATTTTACATAGTAATTATGATGTAAAACCCTAAATTAACCTCATCTACTATTTTTTATTAACCTGGATATCCAACCCATTATGCAAGCCGGCCCCGGAGTCATCGCATTTGAACCTCCATGGCCACAAGAGGATTTTTATTTCTCCTTAGATTTGAACATGAGACATCCTGATACTTTTGACCATTTGAGCCAACTTATACCTTTTAACATGCTAGATTGAGTCCAGAATTTTCTAAGTTGACATATACACCTCTATCTAGTCATGGGAGCATAGGTTACTTATTCCTGACTTACAACAGGACCAGTTATAACCATTCAAAGGACCAGACCGTTAACCGGTTTACCCACCTCCGACTCGATCTTCAAAAAATTAGAAAAATATACAAGCCTCCTTATCTTCTCAAACCATATAGAGGAAACATATATAACTTCCAAGTTACAAGAAGCAGCAGCAATTGCACACAAACATCAAATATCAAACATCTTGATTAATAGCAGCAGCCTTTAACTTGAATGCACTTTACCGTCATCATTTTGCAAAGATATTTTGCACGACAAGATGATAACATACATTCAAATCAGGCCAGCAGTCCACAATCTCAGTACATACTCCTACTATTCAACAAACCAGCCTTTCTTCCATATTCTTCCCATTTTATGTGGCAGGATTTGGGTAAACTTTTGGCTTTGGCTTCACTTCAACTTCGTTTACGCTTCGCACAAAGATGGCATCCGGTTCATGACTGAAAGATGAGCACGAATATAAGCAAATTGATCCCATGATAAAACCCAAGGAAAAGAGGTCAAATAGGAAGAAAAAAAAGGTTCTCTTACGGTTTGTCACCCTCTTCGAATGTATAACTGGATGCAACAGCCAATAGTCGACCATCTCTGCTGAAGGATAAGGCTGCGATGCTTGTAGGGTACTTCGTGTACTGAAGACAGACCGCAAAATCAGAATCTTGAACATGTATTTGACCAACAAAAATTCAAGAACATATGTATTATAAAATGTACCTGATACAGCCTCTTTTTGTTGTTCCCGTCCCATACATTGACAAAACCATCACAACCGCCTGTTGCAAATGTGCCATAGCTGCAGGTTGTGTTTTGTCGATGAGATACCATTACCATATCAGAGTAGAAGGTATGTGGTGTGTGCCAAAACCAAACCAAGCCAAACAAACCCAATATATACCACCTAGAGGTTGGGTCTGGGGAGGGTAAGATCTATGCAGACTTAATCTCTGTCCCAAAGAGAGTAGAACAATTGTTTTCATGACTGTGGTATGTGCCAATAACGATTATTTTTTTTTTCCTGAAATTTAGCGCCTCAGAGTTTGTGACATGAAAATGAGTGTATTTTCCAAGTAAGAAAAGTGAATAAATAAAGACAATCTTTAAGGGTCCATAGACTAAAATACAGGCAAGTAGCATCTTCTCTATATCAGCCTCACAAGTGAAATTTGCCCAAGAACTCTGGAACAAAATGAGATCTTACACCCTAGAGTATCAATTCAGAATATTAATCGTGCCAGATTACCAATTGATGCATTTTTGGGGAGGTAAAAAACAAACATTCAGCTCATTTGATTATAAATTTATAACAAGGTAAATTGAGTAACCATATAGCTTACACAGGGTGAAATGCGATGGCGTTTACAGGGTACACAATGTCTCTTCCAGCTTCTGATTTCCGGTGACACTTGAATGCATACCTGAAGAAAGCATAAGGCATCGACGATAAAAAAAAGGTGGTTGAAAGGCAACATTGTGCATAGATAAATCATGAAAAGCACGAAGAACACATAATAAGGTCTGTGATACAATAAAACTCTGTTGCCCAATAATTCATGTTGGAACAAACTAGGTCGCATGACCAAATAAATCTTACTAGAAAATCAGGATTAGAACAAACAAACTACATAGGCCCAGTACAGGTCAATGATACCACTAAACTATATGCATTGATCATAGGTCCAGTACAGGTCCACTTGGAAGATACCAAGTGCACTAGGGTGTGCTTCAGTTAAACTTTCCCCAGCAAAGTTGAGAAAAAGGTAAATTAAAGTAGAAGCATAGGGTTATAGCCATAAGCAGGAAAAAAATTGAAGCCATTGTTCATTTGATAATTCATATTGATGCATACTTTTTGGATTGACCAGCCTCAGAAAGATCAAAAAATTCCATTGCAACACGACCTTCCACAGAGCTAAGAGCATAACCTGCACGTCATGATCATGGTTCAACTAGAATAAGAAGATACATACAAGATAAAAAATAAGCACAAAAACCAGTGGCACTTCAAAGTAACTTTCTTATGTGCTATTAATACAATATCAAGCATAAAAAGCAAACCACTGTGTATGTAGTATACAATCAATACAACAAAGTCTGACTACATTCTGAGAGTGCAGATACTTCAACAAGTTTCTTCAGTGCTAATGGAAAATTCTTTGAATGGGGTTAAGAAAGAGATTAAAGGCATTTTTATGTTTTCACAAACAAAGTCAGCATTGGATAAACTTCAACATATTTTCAGTCTGCTAGCAATTAACAAAGAAACACCTGGTGAACAGAAATGATTTTGGTGAAGAAGTTCAGGAGCAATACCTGTTCCATTGGGGTAGCACCGCACACATCTAGTTTGGTATTTCAAGGAAGATTCCCTTCGCTGTTCGGGTTGAGACATATTCCTCAAGTCATAGACATTAACATGCCGCCCAGCAGTTGCCACCACCAAACGGTTGCCAACAAGGGACAGAGAATAGACACGTTCAGGTTGAGCATATGTCCCAACTAGAGCACGCTCCTGTGCACTAGCACCTCTTGGATCCCAACACTTCAGGGTTTTGTCCCAACTGCCAGTGATCACTTGTCCTGGCAAGTGAGAACAGAAGGTAAAAAAATTTAACATTCCTCTTTAAATTATAACATATAATAGAGCTCTCCTATGTGTTATTACTGGATGATTGTTGAGAAAACAAATTAATAGATCCATTCCTGGAGCACAAGGCTATTTTCCAGCTTCGTTGGGAGTTGAGGGATATCTTTGTATGCAACCTTTTCACTGCATAATGCAACGAGTTTGCTTCCATGACTTTCCTGTCACAAGGGAGTAACCTTACTACATGCGCCTATGCTGGCCTGGTGGCCCCAAAATTAGTCGATCCATTTAAATATATACCAATCTAGCCAAGGAAATATTATAATCATTTTATTTGATCTGATGATTTCACATGATCAAGTGAACAACAGCTACCCCTCAGTAACACCACATGAAGACTCCTTGTTTATATATTTAATTAGTACTTCTTATTGATGAAATTTCACTGGTTGTGTACTTGTTTAAGATATATGGATACAGCCTAAGTTTTAAGCTTGGAAGGATGAATGACAAAAGATTTAGTCACCAAGGAACTGTATATACAGGGGCAAATTCATTTAGGAACCTGGGAACCACTTTTTTTGTGAGTATTCATGATGAATATTATTCATCAGGAATATCGGTCATGACATTCATATGCATATTTTATCACATTATTCATCATGAATACTCACAAAAATGGTGGTTCCTGAGTTTGTAAAATATTTAAGGTTCCTAAATGAACCTCCCTCTCTCTCTCTCTCTCTCTCTCTCTCTATATATATATATATATATAGCTTACCACAGGGATTTGCCTTTTAACAGTAAACATAATCTAAAGAATCGTCTATAATGCCATTTATGATTTATATCGCATCATAAGGTGCAGGATGTCACCTCAAATATATCCTAGTGGAGTTTTCTTTTGCATGGAACACCATCCCTGAGCATTAATGCTTACATTTTTTTATCATGGCAACCTCCAGTTTCTTGATTTAATTTTCACGACTCACCAACAACAGCAACAAGAAAGACACCCACATCAGTAATTAGGAACACAATTACAACTATGTCAACTTAGACCATAAAAACTGTCGAAATATCAGTAACAATGGCAACCTAAAACAACCTGTTGCGTAAGAGTATTCAATACAACGAACAGGGGCATCATGGCGTCCAAGAACATCCTCCCTCTCATAGTTGAAAACAAGCCTGAGATACAATCAGAAATTTTTTCCAGTGAAAACATGATAAAAATTACAGATCTTCCACAATTATATAAATAATAAGGTCATCAAAGTAAACCATATACTTCTAGGAATTATAAACCACAAAATTCACAACCAGATAGGATTGAATGATCAGTGTAAATAACTGGAAGTAATAAGATAATCAAAAGCCTACTGATCTTAAAAAAGTGAAAACTTACAAATGGAGATTGACAATGATCAGTAGCTGGGTCAAGAGGATGATCAGCCACACAAGGCATGAGACACGTTGGAGGTGCACAAACAAATTAACAGTTATTTGTAAACAAAATCAGGCAAAACATGAATTATGATTAAATTGCATTGCTTAGAGAGAACAATGAAGCCGGACATGATACAGGACTACAGGAGAACGTCTATGACATGGAAAATTGCTATATTTATACTTGAAAATTCATGCAAGTACAGATGAGTGTGATTTATGTAGGCTTTTGATTTCCCCTTGTAGCCAGATAATAGGCAATTTTTCTTTCTACCCAATTTCCACTTGAACATACAGATTTCCCTACTTCAGTTGCCAGTTGGCTCAAGCTCAAAATTCAGCATGCAATCATAATTCATGATTGCATGTTTAACATGCTATCGTTTTTATGGAACAGAATGTCCCTGAATAAGTTCACATATTTTCCCTAGTACTAATATGTAGTAGAAATAGCAACCATCAAAGACCAAACAAACAAGTTTTTCCATATTGAAAAGAGATGCTGTGGTTATGGAAAGAGAGAGAGAGAGAGAGAGAGAGTGTGTGTGTTTGCATTAACTCTGCTTCATTTTTGAGAAATAGAATTTACAGCAAGTTTGATGGTTGGCATAGGTTAAATCTTTTAGCAACTAATCAGTCACCATAGCCCTCTAAAGAACAAATTAATTGAAAGGGATGCTTTTCATATTAGTACAAGGCATGGGAGTGTAATATCCAAATTCTGGGCACAAACCATGTAAAGTGCTTAAATGGAAAACTCGAGCTCATTAATGACAGTACATTGGAATACAAAAGCTGCACTTCTAACCCATAACTCAGTCTAAGCACGGAAAATTTCACAAATATTGGATCTCTTTATTTTGTTTTGGCAAAATAAATTTTCTTCCCAACTTTCATGTCTAAGTCGTAGATTAATTGCAACTACGTATCGCAATTTAGATATCGAACCAGCGCTGGTTAGACAATAATTTGGATTAATAACATAGCAGTAAATCAGTAATATGAATTTTAATATAACATTCCTGCTCACCTCCTCACAGTATTATCGGCACTGGCACTGAAACCAGAATTATCATCATGAAAGCAACAATCAAGGACCGCACCTCCATGTATAAACTCTCCTCTCAGAATATTCTCGCTGGCATCATACAATCGAACACTCTGTCACAAAAAACACCATACATTTTAAACTTAATCACCAATAACCTGATGTGAGTTAAGCTTGCATGAATGCATGTGTACAGAGAAACAGGTGCATTCAAACACTATCAGAAATTTGTATTGTAGGCACTGTTCTATTTAAATTACTCCCTCCAGTTCCAAAATAGTGTTGTTATCAAACAGCATGATATTTGACGCCTCAAAAATGATATAAATTTTAAATTTCAAGAAAAATAGCTACCTGCTGTTAAATATCATCAAGTACTAAAAACTAATAATGCTCACGTTTATTACTGCAAACGAATGTGGTATCAATTTCAAGGTTGGAAAGTAGGTGATTTTGTGGCTCTTTTATTGGAAGAGAAAAGGCATGATTAAATCGCTTACATACATATATGTGCTCCCTAGGTACCAAACAAGTGATACCCTTCAAACTACAACAAATACATCTTACCATTTGCACTTATGAGTATATGATCAAAATTTTAGAGGGGGGGAGTGTATGATTCATCATGAGACAGCAAAAAACGTAAGAGAAACATTTATCGGGATGCAGTTCAGAAAAAAAATTAATAAAGAAGCGCTCGAGTTGGATAGCTTCGATTTTCGTTAAAGAAATACATAGATGGAGAAGTAAATGCATACTTTGTCCCAAGAAGATACGAGTAGATGATCAGAGTGATGAGAGAAACGGAGGTTGGAGATGCCGTCGGAAGGAGGATTAGATAGTTCCCTGCCGCGGACCGGTGGCACCGCTGCCATTTGAATTCGATGATCGGAGGAAATTATCTAGGGTTCAGATCGAGCTTTGGTATGTGTAGAGAAAGAGGAGGGACGGGGGGATTTGAATTTGGGGTTTGAAATTGTTGTTAGATTTCACTCTTGAGGGGTTTGAATTCAAATTTTTTGGTCATCGATTCGATCCCAATTTCCCACCTCCTTTCCGTTTGGGATCTTTACGGGCTGTTGGGCTTACTTAATGGGCCAATTAGTCCAACAAGTGTTTATCTGGTACCGGATAAGTGGTGTGCTTATTGGGTAAGATATAGGGTCGTTTACTCTTTTTCATTAAAGTCATGTCACTCTTCTATGAATTAAGTTGTTTGTTTGAATAACTTTTTTTGTCCGAAGGATGAGAGACCGAGGGGTTTGAGAGAGGCAAAGAAACGGTCGAGTTATTTTTAGGGTATTTCTAGTATTAATCTGTTTGATGTAGCTTAATAGAGACAAGTGAGGGGGTCATGGGTTATTCCATGTAGTCGTTTTTTGCTACATGGCTTAACGATTAAGCCGTGAAGAAACATTCTTTGTATGAATGAGTGAATAAGTTATCTAAACCATTAAGCTCATTAAATTATAAGTAAATAGCTCCATAACATTGTTTATCATCAGTTCAACACCAATAAATATCGTTGACTTATATGTTGACCCTATAAGAATGCATAGGTTTGCTTACCCCAATCAAGGCGTCTTACGGTCTTAACAATTGCCCCATTTTTTTATAAAAAACCCCTAAATTATCTGTAAACAATTCATTATTTTTCTTTATCGAAATGCTTCTTGATTTTTTAAGGAATAAGAATGAAAATGAAAATGGCTATCAGTTGTTCCCTATAATTTAATGGTGAACAGTTCATTATCTCATCAACATTAATAATTTATTCCATAATATCAAACTAATCACAGATTCATCGGTAATTAGTTTATTCTAAACATTTTCAGTTACATTATTTCATATTCCCCACCCCTCACACCCCCTCAAAATGGTCATTTGAAAGGAGCGTTTAGTTTGCATAATGAGATTCGGTATAATTGAAATTTATCAAAAGAATTTGACTCTGAAAAATTCTGATATATTTAAATTGTGAATTTTGATATGAATTATGACTTAAAATTTAGGGATTTGGTTATAAAATTTGGTCTAAATTTTATGGGTATGATTTGATGTGGTTTATTGTACCCACATTATCTCAAACCATGTGAAAATATTGAATGCTACCACCAACATTGCCATGGATGTTGTTCTAACCTCTAACAAATTGCATGGAATTGTTATGAATGGTAGACCAATGGACATACACTAGCATACATGACTATAAAATTTTCTTTTATTTTTCAATTAAATATTCAATTTTATTTCGAATGTATAAAACTGAAGACGAAATTGATAATACGCCACAAATATGTAAGTGGGTATGTTGAAAGCTAGAGTACGAAAGCCATGTTGAGATTGTTGAGTTCATATTAAAACGAAATAGAAAGTGAAAGACACGAACTGAATGTGTAGCACAGGAGTTGGAAGTTCGAAGGGTGGAAAATCTACCTTGGAAGGTATTAGGGCATGTTTTGTCATTTGGCAAAACATGCGAATAGGTCGTGAGATGAAAATGTTGCTTTGAGCGATAACGGTTGGGAACACATTTGATGCTTGTTTAAGCATGAAAATGAAGGAAAGAAAGTGACATTCATTTAGTGTTGAAGTTACAAAGAAAATCCACGCGTATTGTCCGAAACAAGTGAATTTCGATCGAGAGAGAGAAAGGGATCGCAAAATGGCTTGAAGTTCTATAAGCATTTTTTACGATTTGAGGTGAGTTTCAACACCAAACTTGTATTAAGTTACTTGTTTAATAGCATTTGAGGTTTCAGAAGTGTGTCGTGTAAGAATGGAGTTGATATAGAGGCTTTAAGACCACTGGTTGACTTTATTGGTGGTTACTTCATGAATACAGAGAAAAGTCAATTGTTTGAGACTCAAACTTTGAACTAAATGTTGTTTAGTACGTACGTTATACTCATATGGGAGACATGTGTGTTATGTGTAATGTAGTGCAAATGGGGATGAGAAATTTTGGATTAGAAACAAATTCTTTATGTGTAAGGGCCTGTTTGTTTTTTAAAATTTGTCTCTTAATTTCTTCTTATGTCTGAATCGGTCAGACATATAGACTTTCAGATCGTTTGTTTTTTCCCTCAAATTAAGAGCTGAATTCATAAGGTTTCCTCTGAATTTTTAAGTGGTAACCCTAGCTCTTAATACCTCTTATTTGTTTATCCGCCTCCTTACGTCGCTCTCATCCGCCTCCTTTACGTCGCTCTCATCCTCTCTCGTCCCATTCATCGATTGAAGCTGGTGTTCTTCATACATCGCAGATTCAAGCTTGTGTTTTGGTAATCTTCTCGATCTCTCTTTGGTTTCAGATTTCAGACGTAAAAACAAACAGTCTGACTGATTCAGATTTCAGATTTCAGACGTAAAAACAAACAGTCTGACTGATTCAGATTTCAGACTTCAGCACCACCTCTTAAAATTCAGAAGTGAATTCAGACTTCAGACTTCAGCACCTCTTAAAAAACAAACACCACCTAAGTCTAGCCGAAGGATGCAGTGGGCATGTTTCAGTACAATGCAAGCGGCTTGTGTGAAGTCATGTCCCAAAGTTGCAAAGACGATGGACGTAAACGAGCTGTGTAGGTGACTTAAGTATCGTGTAATTTGCGAGTCTTGAGTGTAGGGAAACCAATAGAGATGTCAATCTTGAAGAAAGAGATGGAGTAGTACATTAACCTTAAGTGCCCATTTATTATGTCGAATGATAAAAGAGAGATGCAACACTACATGGTACATGTTTCGAGGTATCTTTATACTTGGTTATTGATGAAATAGAGATATAATTGACCCATACAATACTCTGAGATGGAGTTTGGTTCGCATAATGTTTTTGGATTGAATGAAACTTGTTTAATGAATTTGACTTTGAAGGAATTGGAATGGAATGTTGTCAGGTTTGACCACATGTTTGGTTGACAGACATTGGAATGAGATCTGTTAAAAAATTGAAATATGTTTGTTTGATTCACAGAATGTAGCATTGGAATTGTAATTAAATATTGACAAATGACCAAAATGCCATTTAAAAAAAAATTTATTTTTAAATCGAAAATACTTTAATAGAATAATTATTTAATATGCAGATAAATATAAATTACACAACCTAAATATAACCATAAGCAAAACGACGTTACTAAATCAACGGTGGTTCAGACCGCTGGTGGTCAACGATGGTTCAAATCGGTGGTGGTCTGCAATGGTTTAGATGGCGGTGGTCAGCAGTGGTTCAGATCAATGGTGGTCCACGGTGGTTCAGATGGAGGTAGTCAGCGGTGGTTCGGATCGGTGGTGGTCAGCGGTGTTTGACGGTGATTCAAATTGGTGGTAGTCACTAGTGGTCGACAGTGGTTCAGATTGGTGGTGGTCCGTAGTGCTTCAGGTGGCGGTGATCGAATGTGGTTCAGATCGGCGGTGGTCGATGGTGATTCAGATCGGTAGTAGTTGGCGGTGGTTCAGATCGATGGTGGTCTATGGTGGTTCAGATGGCAATGGTCGACATTGGTTCAAGTTGATGGCGGTCCATGGTGGTTCAGATGGCGGTGATGCGCGGTGGTTCAAATGGTGATGGTCGGTGGCTGTTTAGATGACGGTAGTCAGAGGTGATTCAGATCAACGGTGGTCGAAGTCAAAGTTGGTTTCAAGACATGCCAAGTTATTTGCAGTGTTTCATTAAGATGTTTTCACATTAAACTACCAATTAATGTGGTGACTTTCCCATTAAAACTTAAAGCATCTCCAACAACTATGCTATAATAGAATTTACGATAATTTTAAAAAGTTTTGTGTCATGCAATAACTATGCTATATTGTATGGTAAAATGGAAAAAATAAGAGAGAAAATCTATAAATCTATAAATTTAGGTTGTGTTTGACAAATATAAACTAGTTCATTTTTCGAGCTTATTTTGAAAACTCGTTTGGATGGTCAAAATGTAGCTAGTTTATTGAAACGCTGCTTTAGAGAATGGCAAATTGTATGAAAAAGTAACGTACTTTAACTTGATTCCTATTTTGGGTAACGTACTTTCAAAACTTCCATTTTGGTACATAAGATGTAAAGTTTCAAACATTTAAGTACCCGGGTAACCCAGTGAAGACTAATTTTAGACTAAAAAAAAGACTAATTTTAGATTAAAAAAAATCCACGTCACTGACTAGGTCAACAAATAATACCGAGTTGGATACCACATCACTCGTCACATCAGTATGATAACCGGTTAATACTTCAACCAGTTACCAGGATACTTAAATGTTTAAAACTTTACATCTTAGGTACCAAAATGAAAGTTTTGAAAGTACGTTACCCAAAATAAAAATCAAGTTAAAATACGTTAATTTTTCATGCAATTTGCCATTTAAAAAAATCTCTAAACTATATAATGGAGAAATAACTAATATTCTAATTTATTTTCTTATCAATAATATGAATCGAAAATAAATATTTATGAGAAAAAAGAAATTTTTACTATATCTATACTATATTATAAAGTATTTGATAAAAATTCTTAAAACCATTTTTTATGCATAAAATAATGTTTATTGATATAAATTACTTAAAATTGTAGTATTATATTATAAATATTTGATAAAAACTCTTAAACCATTTTTTATGCATAAAATACTGTTTATTGATGTAAATTACTTAAAATTCTAGATTACAAGTAAATTGTGCGTAATTACAACTTATTAAAACTTCAATTTTTGAATTTGTGTAATTAATTGCAGATAAACATAATCAAATACATGATAAATATTTTATTTTAGATATAAACGTAATCAAATACAAGATAAACATCTCATTTTAAATATAAAAACCTAAAATATAATTAGAATAATTATTGAGTTCTAACAAAATACTTAA
Organism: Cynara cardunculus var. scolymus; assembly: GCF_001531365.2. NCBI lineage: Eukaryota > Viridiplantae > Streptophyta > Magnoliopsida > Asterales > Asteraceae > Cynara > Cynara cardunculus. Next base: position 5,651,269 of record NC_037544.1, read on the forward strand.
TTATCATCTTTGTAAAAAATTCTATTATTAAACCAAACATAAATTACTTTGTTGCTAAAACCTAAATTTAAAGAAATTACACAAAAAAAAAAATACATTTTTTTTTTCAAAATTTTTGATACATTCAAATTTATATTTCATTAAAAAATAAAAACATTATTGATTTCTCAAAACCAAATAAAATCGTATTATATTGATAGAGACAAATAGGGTTGTAAACAAACACGAACAGAGGCTTGTTCATGTTCGTTCGTTTAACTTGACCTAACAAATGAATGAACGCGAACGGTAAACAAACGAAAATCCTTGTGTTCGTGTACGTTCGTTAACATGTTAAACGAACGTAAACAAACGAACATAAACGAATGGCTAAGCGAACATAAACGAAGGGCTAAACGAATATAAATAAATATCATTTGAATTCAATGTAAATAAATAAAAGATTATACATTAAATTTAATATATAAACGAACATAAACGAACGATAAATGAAAGAACGTTCACGAACATAAATGAACAAACACGACTCTTGTTAATGTTCGTTTATTCATTTATTAAATAAACGAACTTTCCTTCGAACGGTTCATTAAACGTTAGGTTCGTTTACAACCTTAGAGACAAATAATAAAATAAAATATTAAAATCGAGATATATATTACTGTATTACACGAATAACCTTCTGATTTTTCAAAAATTTGACTAAAAATTACCCTTTTTTTTCCCCAAGGCAAAGTATATATTTGGATTTTGGATCGGAGCTTGAGGAATGGGGCGAGGTCGTTTACGTAGGATCACAAGGAATATTATTACACTCAAGCATACGATTTCCAGACAAAGAATCTCTTCTACAATTCATCATCATTCTTCACAGATCTCTTGTTTTCACCTCAGACCCTATATAAATTTAACCACAATTATTTGCTCATTCATAAATTTACCTATATTCTCTATCCCAATTCATATTTAACCTCTAATGGAAGTTTTCCAATTTAGGTTTTCAGATGCATAATCACTCCCACTCAATGCAATGGTGGTCTGCAAGTGTCGAAAGGTATGCCTTCTCACGTCCTTCATATCGCGTTTAATGTATTTTGTTAGGTTTGTTTTCGCGAAACTGATTTCAATGTAGCTTTTTAGTTATGATGTGAGCTTTTTACATCAGACCGAACTACTGAATTTCTATTCGGCATTGCTGTTAATTGGGACTATATATTCCTATTTTAGAAGATGCCTATATAATGCTTGATGGAGTATCTTTGTACAATAAATTCACGATATGTGAAGCTGCAGAGAGGTTATTGTGGATGATTTTAACTCGTTTGTTGCTATGGTTGAGAACTAACCAAAGTGGATATTATGGTAACAGGCAACAAAATTATACTGCTTCGTGCACAAGGTCCCTGTTTGTGGAGAATGCATATGTTTCCAGGAGCACCAAATTTGCGTGGTATGTTGTAATCACTTGTGTGTTGTGCTGGTTAAATGAGCTGCTGGGCATACATGTCATGTCATTTGGTTGAAACTATTTGGCTTATTTTGTAGGTTGGCACGTACTCAGAGTGGGTAATTGATGGAGAGTATGACTGGCCTACCAAGTGTTGCCAGTGCCAAGCAGTTCTTGAAGAGAGCACTGATCCTCAAACAACACGTCTAGGTTGCTTGCGTATGTTATATTGAACTTAAACTTTTTGATATGCATCTTCTATCAGTACTCGATAGGTGTACTGTTGAAATACATCATATTACTTATTCTTTCTGTCTTCTCTGCATTTTCCAGATATTGTACATACAAGTTGCTTAGTTTCACATATTAAAAGTTTTCCTCCAAATACTGCTCCAGCTGGATATATTTGTCCAGCATGTTCAACTCCAGTAAGATCCACGATTCTGGTTTTGCAGCTTGTTACATGCTTAAATAATCCTGAGTTGGTTCTTTTTGAAAAAATGTTGTTAATTGTTAAGAATGCTCCTCTTTTCTAGTTAGGAAATACCTGTAAAAGGCTTTAATAGTTAAGCCGCATGTTGGTTTATTGACATGAGCTCAGGTTAAACCCACACTGAATACACATGGTAAACATTATACCTGTTCCCATCAGGTTTCAGAGGGAAAAAAGGGAGGATTTTAGTTTTATTTCTCTTTAAACTGCTAGGAAGCATGGAACCAAAAACAAATAAACGAGTTTAAGGAATATACAGATTGTCTATCCTAGCTTAGTTGTGGGCTTCTAGCTAATGGCTAATTATGAACCATGACTTTGTCTTCGCAGATATGGCCTCCTAAAAGTGTAAAAAACTCAGGGTCCCGTCTGCATTCACAGTTGAAGGAAGCAATTATGCAGGTGACAATTGAACTATTTGTTTGATTGCAATTCATGTACAGTGATTTTTTTTTTTGCCTCACTGAACTGTAGATCATCTGCACAAGAAATTTTATGGAATCTTGATGTCAACATCTGCCGTAGATCTTTATTTAGAATTCTCTTTACATCTTTTGCTGCTTTTATAGATAGCAAAATCGTTTCTGGCGTGCTAGATCATGCCTGCTGGATATTTTCTTTAACTATCCTACTTTCTGTAGCATTCTTGGGCTATATATAATGTTCTACAAAAGTTATGGACATGTTAACCATTTGAGAAATCGATTGAATACAGAGAACTAGGATAGGTGCACCTGGTGTAGTTGTGACATTGATTTTCTGTTCTGCGTTTTGTTTATGTGTTATGCATGGTTGAAGATGGAAGTAAAATCTGTAGGTTTTACCATTTATTGTAAGCTTTCAACTTGCCTCTGAGAAGAATGTTTTCTGGAGTTATCTGAGGTGCAAGGATAATTTCACATGAGTTGCTTTATTTTTATTTGATTTACCTAGGTAGAGGAAGCTGATCTGCCGTATGTGCTTCTAACGTTTCAAACTGTATGTTAGTCTAAATGAAACCCATGCATGTACCATAAGGTATCAACTACCAAGCTTATAAGATGGCGAGCTTGAATGTAGGAGTATGTAGCATAAAGTATGAAACTGATTGCTAGTAGGGCTTGAGATATCAGCTTTGCTATAGTATCCAGTATGATTTACCAGAATATGAGTGGATTGATATTGTCAAAAATGCATCTGGAAAGAGAGAAATGAACCTATTCCAATCCATGCATAACATCTCAATGATATTGAATGATTCAGTGCACTTAGAATTGGTTAATTACTCTGTTCTGACAAGTATATAATTAGCACATATACGATTGACCTTTTATCCAGCAATGCAGCCTTTCCCTCAATTGGGTGGTCTCCAGTAAGAAGTCAGCATGCCTGACAGCAAATGTAATTGAGTGGCGAGAAGGAGATCTAAGAAGTAATGGTTGTGCTTCTTACAACTAAGAAGTAAGAACCAGTCTACTCTCGGGATGAGAGAAAACACGGGAGGGTTTAGAACCTTGGGACCATTGTTCCATGTGAATATACAAGCATTGCTAGTTATCTGGCTCACTAGCTGTAAGCTTTATATATAAGTGAAGGTTCAAACAAGAACACTTTCATTTTGTGAAAACGCGAGACACCCTTTTACTACAGTTGATCACCTGTGATAATGCACATGAGGACTTGAGGAGAAGTGGTGGTGGGTGACTTGGCCTGCGACCTAGGTCGGCAATGTCTGATTTACGTGATTCACTATAGTAAAAGGGTGTTCTTGTTTCCCTATATATAGAGTTCTAAAATAGGTATCCTTTACTCTTCACCGTCTTTGTGGTCTAGTTTATCGTTATCGATAGTTTCAAGCTACCGAAGCAGATGATGATCACTTTAAATTGTTGATCATCCCCCGTTATGCTACCACTGTAAATATAAGATAGGGGTTCAGCTTATTGTGCTCTACAAATTGTGGATTGTTATGATTTCATGCCATATATACAAACTTTTATTATGTGGGTTATCTACAAAAGTACTTTGTGTTTTCAGTTGTTAGCGATGCATGGAAGAAACATTACAATCTGTATGTGCAATGTATCGTACAACGGTACAAGTCTAAAATGTTGAACCTGCCTTGGCACTTTCTTTGAGTTAAATTTGACCATTCTCTATGTTTTTGTTATCTTCTCTTTATGCTAGATTATCTTTGAGAGGTTTGTGTTCCATAAAATTTCAGACGTTTATCTAGACTCTTTATCATAAATATTATTATAATTATTTCCTCTGGTTTTTACCCTCCAATGGGTGGCCAAGTTGGCAAAACAACTTGGGTACTTTCACCATAGAGTGGGAGACCTAGGTTTGAGCCTCTTGGTGCTGTCACCTCTTGTTGTGGGCCATGCCATTCTAGTGTATGTGATGGTGGTCTTGGACCCTGTCTATCAAAGGTTGGACACCATCGTCACAGAGAAAAAAACATCATACATACTTTTACTCTTTTGTAGGCCTGGCATTTTAAGCTGCCGCATCCCAACTCCAATTTAGATTTCTTCCTTTTCCATGGAAATTCCCATATGTGATGGGGACTAATAAACTAGTTGGATTTACTTAGGACTATGAAATCAATTGAAGTGGCCATTATTCTTACAGTTACAACTTGCAAGTATGTCACATGAAACAGAGAGTGTTGCTTCATTTACTTTTTGGCCCTCTTCAATTATCTATTCCAGAAACTTTCATGCATGTTTATATCACATTTATAAAGACTGGGTATTTCAGTGCTCAACCTCCCCTATATCCTCAACTTCTTTTATGATTAATATGATAAGTGGTTCGTAAAATTCTTGATTGTCATTCACTGGATTTGTTATATGAAAGAACTACTTCCTGTACCAGACATTCTACATTCTACAAATCATATGTTTTTTCTTTGTGGTGGCGTTGGGGGATAGATCCAAAGATCTTCACCTCAATTAAGAAATATGAGGCCCTACATCAATTCCATATAGGAACTAATAACTGTATATATTGAAGATAGAAGCTCATATTGTAAGGTGCCCTAAAGTTCCCCTCCCCCCCTCCCCTGAAACATTTATGCTTCTAACGCATTAGTCAGTTAGTAGCCTAGAGAATGGTCCTTATTAACCTTGATGGATTTAATGCAAGTTTGCTGATCAAGTTCCTTGTCCATGCAAACTGTTACCTTTTGTTTTGCAGAGTGGAATTGAGAAGAACTTGTTTGGAAATCATCCAGTTTCATCACCACCCAAATCTTCTCATGGACCACCTCCTGCTTTTGCCTCAGATCCATTAAGACCAAAAGGTGCATCTGGAAATGGTTCTGCTAAACCGTTGCGCGTTGATATTGTGGAGATAGACAGTCCTGGTTCAGCAAACCAATCTTTATCTAATCATGAGGCCAACTTCTCGAAAAGTCCAACTTCTGGTGTAAGTAATTTTCTTTTTGAAATATATAATATATGTATAAGGCAAATACTCACACACACACTCCTCACTTTTGGCGAGTTTTGAACCTTTAGACCTCCTGAAAAGCTGGGTCTACCAGTAACCCGGGTGCCGCTGGGCTAGTGACCCTTTGGTACGTATAAGTAATTTATGGAAACATTTGGTGCGTCTTGAGTTGCTCTCTTATATATCTTTGGCAATGCAATGCAGTCTGGTGCTACCACGAGAAAGGGTACTCCACAAGGAGAAAGACAAACCTCTGAACTGTCTTATTATGCAGATGATGAAGATGCTAATAGGAGGAAGTACACACGAAGGGGTGAGCAGGATACTGAGTACATGTTATAGCAATTGCATTATCTTGTTTATACACTTCGTTAGAAAACAAACGGCTGCACTATGCTTCTTTAGGAAGAAGAAAACCATCCGCTTGGATTATTGATCATTGCATCTTATTACTACATTATAAAGCCAAACCAATCATACCCCATATATCCCACCCGAACGTGGGGTCTTGGGGGGTAGGTCCTGTAGGATGTATGCAGACTTTACCTTCTGTCTCGAGACAGAGTCTGTTATCGAGGAGAGCCCTGGCTTGCAAAAAGGGTACATAAAACAAATAGAAAGTGAAAGTCACTTATTATCACTACTTTATAAGTTCTGCAAACCAACACGTCAAACTTTTAGTAGGAGTTTCTTTTTGATTTTCATACCTCAGTCAAGCATTCAGTTAAATTCGATTTAATGCACCAAGGCTCTTTGGCTCCTTTCCCTTGAGATCTGCAGGAGTCGAACCTGTGACCTTTCAATCACGAAGGAGTAACCTTGCTAGTTGCTCCAAGACTCTTTCTCCTCCCCTACCCATCCCCACCCCTACCCTCAAGACAAACAAACAAATATAATAAGGTAGCTAAGACAAAAAAAAAATGATATTATTTAATTATATGCATGTATTATGTAAAGGACTGTTATTCTTGTATATTCTTTTATAGTTTTCCTGTTTCTGCTTCTGCTTCGGTTTTCTTAAGTTGGGAAATGAGTAAGTTAATATGATTGTAGGTAGTTTCCGGCACAAGTTTCTGAGGTCATTGCTACCTTTCTGGTCAAGTGCTTTGCCAACTTTACCAGTAACTGCACCTCCTAAAAAAGATGCAAATGCAGATGAGTCCCATACGCGGCACCATAGACCATCAAGGATGGATCCAAGAAAAATACTTCTTGTCATAGCAATCATGTAACATCTCCTGCTCCTTTTTACATTTGGTATAAAGCTCATTTCTATAAGTCTGTTAATGGCATCAATCATTGATTACTTCTCTCTATCTCTCAGCTACATTTCATATATACAAAGGAAAGTTCATTTGAGAACCGTAAATATTTTGAGAACAGAGTAACCAAGGAATATTCGTAAGGAATTACATTAATACTCATGATGAGCCAACGAGTATCATGAATATTTATGTAATACATTTTGAATATTCATTGGTTCATCGGTTCTCAAAATATTTACCGTTCTCAAATGAATCCACTCTCTCTCTCTCTCTCTCTCTCTCTCTATATATATATATATATATATGTATGTATGGAGGTACCAAACGATCACCCTTTTTAGCTTATGCAATTAGTAATTTGATGCAGGGCATGCTTGGCAACAATGGGTATTCTGTATTACAGAATCGCGCAACGTGGTTTTGGGGAGGAGGAGGCTGATAACAGGCAGCAGTGACCCCCGGGTTTTATTGAGATTTCTTACTTGAAGAGGGCCATTGTTGATCTAGTGTTCCCCTTGACCTCTCAAACCATGATTTTGATATAAACTGGATCATAGTTTTCATGACATTGGACCCACCCCCAAATGTTTGATTTTGGACCTTGATGGAAATTCAGATTTCAAAGATGTCCATTTTGTTTTACTTCATCTGTCATTATACTTGTTTAAGTTAATAAACGCCCGTTTCATGAGTACCCAAGTTCTGTAAAGATATCAAATACTACCAGGGGAGGACGTATTAAGCCCCAAGCAGGGTCTCGTGTAAGTAGAATATTTTTAAGGGTATGAAAGGTGCACCCACTAAACTTTGAAGAGTGCTCTCGGATATTAAAGGGTACAAGGAACATCAACCAAAAAACGGAAAAAGTCCATTGAAATCAACCAAAAAATTTAAAAATTCTGGGTCCGTCATTGGATACTACATACACTTGTTTTAACAGGTCTAAGTGGGGTTAGCTTCTGAAACTATTCTCCAAAAGGTTTTTGTTGATCCAAGCTGTTGGCTTTCTGTACATTGGCATCTAAACTTGCCATCATGTTCTTGTTTAAATTTGATTTTACTTTGAAATAAATGAAACACTGATATATAAAATAAAACCAATATATCATGCTTGAAAGTAGGATCTGAAGGGGTGAGATATCTGGTCTTTAGTGTTAACCCCAAAGGGTAAAGTGGTTGTTTCCGATTATTAAGGATTCTGGTTGGGACATATAAGAAGAATACAGTGTATTAAGGTTGATGTTTATATTTTGTAGTATATTAAGGGTTGACAATTGGTCTTACGGGTCTCACGAAAAACCTTTGGTCTCACGTGAACCCAACTATATATATATATATATATATATATATATATATATATATATGCGATGGATTGTATTTGAAACAAACTCTCTCTCTATATATATATATAGGGAGCGATCAAATGAAAACCACTCAATTTGTAAAAATCGTAAAAACCTCATTCCACCAATCATAATTTTTTATTTTGTTTATTTTTTTTGTAATTATGAGAGGTTGATTAATCATTTTTTATTGTGGAGGATGTTAATCATGGATATTATCATCTTTATTATTTTAATTTTAGAGAAATACATGAAACAGTTTCATTAAAATTTCATTAAGTAGTATATGAAACAATTTCATAACCATATATGAAACAACTTCATCAAAAAAAGTATTATATGAAACAATTTCATGAAAAAAATTCATAAGATTAAGACGGATGAGAGTAGTTTTTACGATTTTTACAAATTGAAGTGGTTTTCATTTGATCGCTCATCTCTCTCTATATATGGATAGCAATCTTTATGCAAAGATATGTTTGGTCAAATTTGTTTAAAAAGGATTGGAACATTTGATCTCAATGTCATTATAAAAGAAAGTTGCTATAATCAACATATAATTGAATTTTTTTATTAGACGGTTCTTTGTTATTATTTCAAGTATATGAAGTGTAGAAGTGTCTTTTCGTTCAATTTGTTTGTTAAAAATGTGAAGGGTAAAAATGTCTTTTAGTCCAGTTTATTAGTTAGTTTGGTATATATATAGGGTTGTATATGTATTTTGTTTGCTTTTGTTATCGGGTTAGGGATGGTTACTACAAGGCTCGATGGTTACCACGACCATGGTTTTTTTGAAGCTCAATTGCTTAAGGAACCGACATCGTTTCGGCTTACTCACCAAATGGTCATATGACTATGACCGATTTTTGGACCATTTTACCCTTTTGCTCAAGTATAAATAGATGTTTGAACCGGTGGTTCATTCACACAAATCAAAACGATTCTAAAGCTCAAAATAAAGCAATTATTCGTGTTCCCACAGCCTAGTTTCTAGTGTTTTTAGTGATAAGTAAAAACAATCTAAATGGTTATAAGGGTGTTCTTCAGTTTTTCATTTTTTAGGAATTTTCCCTCGAACATCACTCCAGATGCATAATACATTAATTAAAATGTGATATTTATATCGTGGACGCCTATTTAGAGAGGGAGTATTAGATAAAAGAAGCTTTAGGAGGCAGAGAGACAGCAAGTAACTGGTAAAGAATACCATCATCATTTATCACTACTATCACACTTGCAACTTGTTACAATCAAATCTCCCCCATCATCCAAATTCAACAAGTTTTCTAAAAATACTTGCTTATCATCTCTAATTTGGTACATAAACATCTGTGAATTGAATTCACCGGTTGGATGTACAAGATATATATGTTCCCTCAACACATCACCATAGTTCCGAAGAATCCAATCCTCCAAGACTCCTCTTTCTCAAGCACGATCCTCATTTACATGATTCGGAACTTCACTTTGGTTGTCCAGAGGCATGTACTGTGCCATGATCGCTCTGATCTCCGAGTCCATGTAAGTCTGAAAGTAACAACCCCAAATGATTTCAATTTCAAGATAAATGATTCATGTAACATTGCATGTTACTGTGTCAACCCTCCTCCCCCTAAAAAAGAACAAAAAGTGGTAATAGGAGCAGAGTTCTTACCCTCAATCTATACTTGTAGATAAGATATGCTCCAGAGGCAGCCAAAACTAAGCACAATAAAATGATCCAAACAGCAGTCCATGCGGATTTTGCTTCAGCAGCCCTCTTACCTATACACGATTACAAGGCGTAAGAAGCCAGCAACAGGAAACCCATATGGAATGGATTAACGATTTTAGCTGAAGACAATACTTATGCAGGTATCGTGGTCTCTCATATACAAAAGGTCACCACCACAGGTGCAGTCATAGCTTCCCCAAGTATTCTTGCAACTGCATTCGGGGCACTGGCATGCTTTCTTATCTTTGCATTCATCAATATCTGCGGTTAATAGAACGGAAATGAGGGTTGAACTAGAAATTGATCAAGTAGTTGAAACTGAACTGCTCTGTGGCTTGCCTTGAAGTAAAATAAAGTTTCCGGCATCAGTTTGATCCTAGTTTGGTTTTAAATGCTGTCTTATAGTAACACTAGTTTCCCAGAAAAAAGAAGTTGATTGTAGGTATATCAGTATATGCAAGATTAGTTACCTTCACAACTTTTTACGCCATCACCTTTAAACCCAGAAGGACATGCACATTTACCATTCCCGCTATCCTGTTTAATAAGATGTTTGAGAATCTACATCTGACTACCAGTTAAAGAGGAGAGACAAAAAATATAATTGCAAAGTGAGCACGAACCGAGCAAGCAGAGTAGAAATGCCCATCTCGGGTTTCATGCCAACATCCCCCATTATTGATCTTGCAACGTCCTGGCCCATTCGCTACAAACAGAATTTATAACCAGATTGAATCACGTGAGTCTAGCATGCAATGAATGACTTATACTACAAATTACCAAAAATGTGAAATGGAACAATAAAAATCAATACTTGCCCCAGATCTATTAAATGATCACCATCAACGCTACAATGTTGAGGCAACCTGTGGCTCACCTATATTCTGTTGTTTACAATGAAAGTTTTATAAAAGAAAAATATGAAGTTTCAAATTTGTGAATTGTCAAGAAAGGATAAAGAGGTAGAACACAAAGATTATCACTGGGGATCGGCAAAAGTGATAACTTGCATTCCGTCTCAAACCAGAGCAGCAAGCCTATAAATGCATTGCATGTAGGAACTTCTTTTGAATCATTGTATAATTTCATAAGACTAACACAAAATAATAGTGCATGGGAATTATCAATCCTATCTTTGCAATCTCCTATAGAAACTCTGGTTTATCTTACCCTCCCTATAACCAACAGTCTATAGACATTTTCTTAACCTGATTTGGTTTTAAACTGATCCATGAGGCCATACCCACCAGAAAAGGGGTCACATGACTTGGTCTTCTTGGTGCCATTTGAATTACTAGACGAAACTACTTGATCTAGGTGCTCGATGTGGTCAAAGTCATCATGACACTCATATAACGCAGAGCTTCTCTTCACCTTGTTGCTTAGGTGACCAAAAGGTGATGCCCCAATAACCTTTAAGGCATCATTTCAAATTGATTGATTTTTATATAGTGCTTGATAGAGGGAATATAATGTGTAAGAATACATGAACACTTGAGCTTATTAGATTGTTAAATTCAGTAACAATCACAAATACAGAAAGAAACATACCTGGAAACAAGAAGTTAAATACTTGAAAACCATGGCATATCAGTGTCTACACAATTCATAAGGTGCAAAAAGAAATAAAGGAAGGAGGTTTATTGTTTAAGCAGTTATCACACTAACTGTTTTTCAAACTTTCGTCCCCCTCCTTCCCACCCCTGCAAAAGAAGGTTATTCTTTCATATTCAGCCTACAATCTTCTTGCTGTTATGTTAGCCAATACCCAACTAGTTTGATATAGACGTTGAATTGAATCGTCATCAGTTGTTTGCTTGTTCCAATAATACGAGAGAGCTTACTTTTACAACATTCTCTACATCCTCCACAACAGACAGTTTATCGGAAGTCTTTGATTACAAATCAATTGTCTAACAATGACAAATCAGGGAAATTTTGACTATGATTACTGGGCACACAAAATTGTAATGATGAAAATTGGCAAAATAGGCAAGTGTAGCCTGAAAATTTCCCTACAAAATGTTCAAAAAACGGCAATTGTTGCACTTGCATGAGATGGATAAAGTAATATTTAAAACATTAAACATAAATCATGAAAGACATCCATCCATCTTTGCATTCACTTCTTAGCTCCACAAAACACATATAGGTGATTAGGTGTCATGTGGAGTATACCTAGTCCTACAGAGAAATCCATTTTTGAAACACTTCCATCATCAGGGGGACAAAAAAAAATCGGGATACCAAGTAAAATAGCAAGGATACCCAGGAGTAGAGTAGAGTAGAGCAAGAATGCAACAAATATCACATAACCAGGAGTTAGGAGCTTAATGACATTTGTAGCAGACACTACAATTTGAGAAATAATGTAACTTCTACCGATAGTGATGCCCTTGAAACTCCAATACTTTACATTAACCTAATACCCAGAGAATGAGTTAAGACTCTGAATGTGGTTTAGGAAAAGGCCAAGTCTATGAGAGAGTCATTTGCCCCTTCTAGTAGTAAGAAGATGAGAAAGAAAACCGAAGTTGATAAATGATGGTGGAATCAACAAAGTAATAGTTAAAGGGAGGTAAATGTAGGTAATTGAATTCCAAATTGTAAGTAACAAGTAACTTGCGCAGGAGCATCAAAAAATGGAAAACGATGCATTAAGTTGAACTATGAAATAACTGGCGGACCACAAGTTATTTTCATCGTGCAAGTGATAAAAAATTGAGACAAGTTATTGAAACACAAGTTAAGAGATTTCTTCGTATTCTGTCTCCATAGTACCCTGTTTTTAGATAGGGATGACAAAGGAAATCTCCAAGGCACCCAACGCATACCTAGAAGCTTTTTTGGTCTTCTGGACTATATAACTTCAGTAACTTGCAATGCAAATAAAAAATCTTCACAGATTGAATAAACTTCTAACCCATCATGTATACCATATATATAATAATGTAACTCACTCGTTCTGAGGCCATCATACACACACATACGAAAGTCACTGCCAAAAAGCAAGATTCAGATCACTTCTTACAGAAGTAAAGGTTAAAGCTTTAGATATGGTGCTAATTAGTCCTCAAGAAAGTACTAGAATAAGCAACACCTATCAGACTGAGTATAAAATCCTCTTATTTAATTACATGAATAATTTAACAAATCATTAAGAGAGAAACTATATAAATGCAAAAGAAGGGGGTTGCGGGTGTTGTTGATGGATCAGCATAATGAGGAGTGTCCCCAAGAGGGGTTTGTTTTCCAAATAGTCAGACGAAAAGGCACTAATGATAAGAGTAAACAGCACCTTGACTGAAGTGAGTTAAGGTTCTGACCAGGAGATAAAACCAAGACACATTGGTTGGTTATATGCAATTTAAGAAACACTGTTTAGATTAACCTCAATTCCAGGTTTGGTGTGTAGACTTCTTTCTGGGATAGGAAAAGCATAAAAAAGAGAGCTGAAGCCTAGTGATTTTACCTTCACAGTTGGTATAACCATCTCCTTTAAACCGTACTCCATCAACCAAGGGGCATTCACAAACTCTCCCACGAAAAGTATCCTGCATGTGTAGATGCAACCATTAAGAATATAAGCAAGAATATCATAATCCTAGAAGTTACGAGATGTACCTTGCATGCAGTGACATTCGCGATTTTGTCATGCCAACAACCACCATTGTTCTCCAAGCACTCATTTGTTTCCACATCTGCGAGAAAAATTCCAGACTAAGCAATCTATTTTTGAGTGCCATGTAATTCCCTACAAACCGACTGATTATAGCTTACCATCACTCAGACAAGCAGCTGGCTCAGTTGTTTCTTCAAAACCAGCACAAATGGCCTTCAGAACCGCACCTTTCTCCAACTTTCCTGTGACCACAAGATTTAGAATGAACATGCAACTGATCCCCCCCCCCAACATTTAAACACATGCAGGCATAAGAACTGACCTCGGTATTGTCGATTATTGACAACTAGCGTAGGCAATATGGTCACGTCACCTCTTGATCCTTTTCCAATCTGAAAAAAAGGCATAATAGTTAGATTACTAATACAATTGAACCTCAACGGTGGTTACAACAGTTCAAACATATTTTCCTATGTTATTCAAGTATTTGATTACTTTCTGAGCCTAGGAAGAAATGGGCAGCTGCTTTTTGAAAAATATAAGACAACATACTTGAGCATTTTGTTCTTCTTTGAGGAGAGGATTGTCAGAATCGGCATTAGGGTCCCCCATGCACTTCTCAATCTTCTTCAAATCAAGCCCTGCACAAAAACCTTCATTAGTTTCCAACCTACAATTTTTACAGATGTGATAACCAGGGAGGCAGACAACATTCACCTAAGGAACTGATAACACCCTCAGCACAATCCTTGTTGTACTTCTTCTCTTTCATGGGGCATCTTATTTGAAAATCAGTGACATAGTCCCACCAAACCCATGGCTTTTTTGTCTCATTTGCCACTTTGAACACACAAAGCTGCCGTAGGTTTTCAATAACCACATCTTTCCCCTCATAACCTGTGCTGAAATCTTGTTCAGGATCAGGAGCACAGTACCTTCCATGATTTATGCATTGTGATTTGCACTGCTTGCTTATTGTGAATGCCTGAGGACAATACCAGGTAATATAATGGGGGGTGAATAGAGTGTAGCCACCTTTCTCAAGAATCTGTGCTGCACCCTTGAAATTTTTCACGAAGTCCATTAACATATCACACTTAACACCACACTCATCATTGCTGTTTGTCCATAGCTCGTATTCCACACGATCATCTGGATGTGGAACAGATTCTCTCCAATCAAGATTCACATTTACCATGTCCCCATCACTGATTGCTTTCTTCAACTTTTCACCGAAACTCTTGGAAATTAGAGCAGATGGGATTGTTATGTTCTCAATATACTTTGCAGAAGCACCATCCTCTTCGGGCGTATCCATAGTTATTAGTGCTTCCTCAATGTCATCTGCTACAAGAACGGCAGAAGCACCAGCATTTTGGGCATTCCAAACCTTCAAAGCAAAAAAGCAATCTGAATAGCAAAAACAGTGCAGATCAGTAACATCATGAAGCTTTGCTTAAGTTCAGTTTATCTCAAGCTACTTGAACTGAGATTAAGACTAATTTCATAAAAATTTCTCATGGAGTAAAAAACCAAAATGATGAGAAAAAAGATCAAGCTATGCATGAGGAATATATTTACTTAACATAATCTTAACTTAACTTCTATGAAAAATCCAGAGTAGACAGATTCAAATACATACATAAGCTACAACAACATTTACCAGCATTGAACGTAACATCACACAACCAACAGATGGGTGTCCAAAAAAAACATCAAGATAAACTTTTCAAAATTAAAACAAAAGAATGAAGCTGGCTGTTAGCATAGGACATGCCTAATTGTCGATATGTGTGTGTCCCTACGTATATTTATGCATAAATATATTAAAGACGAGAGTCCTAATATAAGAGAAAAAAGCTTCTCATAATATAAGGTATCTCCACTTGTTCTCACCTTTTCACGAAAGTGAAAATTTCTCACATAATCCGGACTCTCTCTTAAGATTAAAAAGATAGAACTCGACCATGATGAAAAATCATGCCTTTACATCAAAATATCAGAGGCATAATCAACTAAGTTCCACACTTCTAAAACAAAATCTGGGAACAAGGACAAACAGATAGAAATCCAGCTTGTTTGGTACCTACAGAATAATGGAAGAAATATGCAACTAGTTGTACCCTTCAAGAATAGTCAAGAGTCAAACAGGCACCAAACCTATTTGCCATACACTTAACAAACAGGATCTTACAACAAAAAATGGGGGCATGAAATTTAATCAAATAAAAGAAATCTTAATCTAAATGTAGGTTTGTCAGCGGTGATACAAATTAACGAATGAACCTAAAAATAAAAAAAATACAATAAACAGACAAAACTAGCCGAACAACTAAAAGAAATTTGCTCTTAACCATATCATTCATAAACAAAAATTGGTCCAAAGAATAGCCAACAACCAGATCAGTACTCAAATCTCACATGTAGTTCTTAAATCAGAACAAACAACATGCTAAGCATCCAATTGAGAAAGAGCAATCCAGAAGGAAAAATCCAAATCCATTTTAGGAAAAAAGAAGTCTAACCTCAATTATAGATTGTGACAGCACGGTAACAACAAAAAACAAGCTTAGTTTGAGCTAATCAACAACGGAACAGACAAGCGTGCAAAAAAATTGCAAAATTAGCTAAAAACAACGATAAAGATACCTGAGAATAGAATAGTTAGCTTAAAAACTATCAATTTTATACCAAGGATTAACTGTGTACCTCCACGGTCGAGTAAAACAAACGTTGGCAGAGTACCAGGCTTGGCTTTAAAAGAAATATCAAATTCGTCGAACTTCCGACAACCTTTTCTGTTTTCTTTAGGGTAAGCCACCGTACCGGCCATACTACCGCCGTACTGAGGAATACCGAAGTTGCCAATGGCACTGTCGTGATTTCCCTTGATGCTTTCAGGAGAAGATACTGTTAAGCTGTTTTTTTCCACTACGAATCTACCCATTGCCGATTGATGATACAAGCAGCTCAACAATAGGAACCCTAGAAGTAGTTTAGCCATCATCGATTCTCGACGCACCCCAAGTTGGAGGATCTGCGTATGTTCGTGTGATGGGGGTCTGAGTGGGAGAATTTCAAGAAGATATTAAAAACCCAAGTTGAAGATTTTGGGTTTTTTCTATTGAGCATGAAATTGAAGACAACTTAGATCAGAATATCGGTTGAAATTGGGGATTGTTTATAGAAAAAATGTTAAACGTGTGAGGGAAGAAGGCACTGAATGCTGCATCAACCACTGTTGTCGTTTACTGATTTGTAGGTGTCTTTACCAATCCTAGGCTTCTCCTTGTTGACTACAAATCTCTCGTCTCCCCCAAATTTCACAATTTACAGATGGAGGTCAAAGCTCGGTCACTTTTTTTATTTTGACCAAACTACCCCTTGCGTATCGCCATCGTTTTCCGTTCAATTACTATGTTTTCTCTCTCTTCGCACGCAGACGACGGAAATCTTCATCGCCACCTTACAACGTAGATGTCTAAGCGTAGCGACGTTGATTATGATGGTGATTCATGAAGCAATACGTTACAACTGAACAGTGACGGTGAGGAAGAGATGGATGTTTGGCCGATCCACTGGAGTTAGGTGGCGTTGATAATCCTTTTTGGTATCCTTCACGTGTGAATGGAAGAGTCGTGTTTATTCACCAAAATTATCAAGGTTTAATACATGATCAATTTTTTTATTCACCAAAACCGATGCTAGGGTTTTCTACGACCCCCAATGCCCGTGAAGTTTGTTGTTGGAGTCTTCTTTTCTACCACATAGAGAACGAAGTGTGAGCCAGGGCAACGTCTCCTTTTGATTCACAAGTGGTCTTCCTTTTGACATGTTTTTCAAATTGAAATATTGAATATGTTATTCAAAAACTCTTGTTTTTTGTTAGATTATTCATGGATGGCTTTTTAATGATATATTTAATGTTACTCTTGATTAAAATACGTATTTATTGATGGCTTTTTAATAGTAAACGCTTACCGGATTATAAACGCAAACCATCAATCCATTTTGATGGGCGGAAATGTTCCCCATAAGGTAAGTGAAAGTGGTGACACTTGCTGCTAAGTGCTTACCCAGTAAGCGTTTGATAAACTGCCCCTTAGACTTGTTGGAATATTAAATTAGGAGGCTAAACTACTTAATATAGGCTAAAGTATTAAGTTGTTAATGGGTTGTTATTCAATTGAGTACGCACTCGTGTTTGATATTAGACAATTAATCACAAATCATTTTTGTCGAGTTTAGCGTGTTGGTTTAGTTTGACATGGACCTAACAAATGAGTGACCCTATTCTCATTTGTTTTATATTTTATGAATCGATTAACATTAGGTTAGATTAAGTTGGGTTAGTCGGTCTATTTTTTGGTTCCATTCGACAACTTGACGGTTTGATCGGGTTTTATTATGTAACTGTACCCTTTTTCTAGTTTTTTTCATTTTGAACTTTTTATTTTTAAAGTTTAAATTTTTATATTTTGATCATAAAGTACATTTTGAGTAAAATACATTTTCGGTTCCTATGTTTTTTTAATCTTTATATGTGTATGTGTATCTGTATATACTTAATACATTAATTATATGAAATCTTATTTTCTAAAGAGAAAATGAGATAAAATTTGGAAAAGACTGAAATGCCACACACTTAACGAAGTTAATAGTCGTTAGTCCAAGGAACCAAGTCCGAGCGAAATTGCAAACCTCGATGCAAATTTATAATAAAAGATCATATGGGCCAAAAGTGAGAAAGTCGAAAAAACTCAAGGACCAAAAGTGTATTTTATTCATAAATTTAAATCAAAGTTATCAGCCATTTTAGGGATTATTGACCAAATTTGGATTTTAGGTTGTTTTTTTTATATATGGAGAGAATAGAATATGACAAGACAAAAGTCATTGTCTCACGTTTGACATGATATGGGGCAGGGATAAGATGGGATAACGCAAGAAATAAGTTTTTTATTTGATGGGACAATAACGAGACATAAACTAAAATATTACTAATTTACCATCGTTTGATATTTAACCTTAATATGGTATTTGTTTTAATGGTCACCACCACTAGTCACGGCTACCGATAGCCACCTTTGGTCACCGACCATCACCATCTGTCATCACCATCACTACCACCGTCGGCCACTTCCACCTCCTCCTCCTCTACTACAACCACTTCATCCACGACCTCCACAACTACCGTCTCTGATATCGCCGTCCCTCGTCACTACCACTACCACCATGGGCCACTTCACTTCCACCATAACCACTGCCACCACCATCGGCTACCACTACTATTGTCGCTCACCACCATCGGCTACTACCTCTACTACATCAGTCACAACTACCTCATCCACCATTATCGACTGCCACCACCACCGCTATCCACCATCTTTACGTCATCCACAAACCACTGTCGTCCACCAACAACCATTGCCTCTACCTTCACAACCACCGTTGGCCACCGACTACCACCGCCCATCACCAACACCACTAGTACAATTAACCATCACCACCACCACCATCGGCTACCACTATCATTGCCTACCACCACCACCACTATCTCCACCACATCGGTCACAACTATTTATTCCACCATTGTCAATCACCACCACCACCACTTTCTACCATCTCCACATCCTCCACGACCATCGCCGGCCACCGACCACCACCGTCTACCACCACCACCACCACCATCTCTAACATCAACTACCACTACCATTGCCCACCACCACCACCACCACCTCCACGACGTCGGCCACAAACTACCTCCTCCATCATTGTCGACCGTCACCACCACCATTATCGACCGTCTTCATGTCCACCACAACCACCATTGTCCACCAATCACCAATGCCTCTATCTTTACAACCATTGTTGTTATAACAATCTTCGCCATATCTTCGTCAATTACTAAGAATCTTCCTAACCGAATAAACATAGTTTATCCTTTGTACGAATCGAATTTTTCCGAACTACCATCCATTTATATAAAAATTTTCATTCAAATTTGGTACTACTATATATGTATGTATTTATGTATGAAAATGTTAATAAATTAAATTATTTAATTAATTACTTTGTTTGTGTTAATTAGAACTGCTACATGATATATAAAATCATCAAGTAACTTTTTGGGCCAACTTATCTAGTTCTGTCATGTCCAATCCTAGTCGTACCAAACATCAGACATACACCTGTTCTGACAAGTCTTGTCCAGTCCTATCCTCTCATCCCGTCCACTGTCTACTCCTGTTTAGTTTTGTGCTGTCCAGTTTTGCCATGTCTAATTCAATCATGTTTGCGTACCAAACACTACCTTAAATTTGATAGTTTCATTCAACATTTTTGTATAGTTAAAACTTGATTGTGTTCTTATACATTATACCCTCCACCTACCTACCAAACACACAAATACAACACACGTACACACATATGTAGAGGTTAAATCATATGAGGACCAAAGAAGGTTAAGGATCGTGAAGATCAATCTTATTCATTATTTGAATTTGATCTATGATTATGAAAGGCGTTGGTATTTTTGTAATATTTTTTTAATTTGAAACTAATTATTAGATAAATGAGAAACTGAAAAGACCATTCTAGGCATTTGACATTCAATATATAGTCAACAATGATGACTATCAAAATTATATTAATTACATTCAAATTTTAAATTAGAAATATATTAATTACAATAAACTTTTTAATCAAAAAATTATATAAAAAAAACAAGCATAACATTTTATCTTCTTTAATTTGACATGAGTATAATTATTTTTTTTACATTTTTTAATAATTGCAATTTTTAAACGAAACAATATAAGTGATTTAATTCGTGTGTTATTTCGTCTTGTGAAACAACACTGTAGTATTTCACATCACATTTTCACGTTATTTTTTTGTTTCTTTGCACATGATTAAACAACATTACATTTTTGCACTATGTGAAACATTGTCTTGTTTCACAATATGAAACAACATTTTAGTGTTTTACATCCTATTTCACGTCAACTTTTGTTTTCTTTTCAAATTGTGAAACAATACTACATTGTTTCACCTTGTGAAACAACAATTTATTGTTAAACATTAGCGATATTATGTTGTTTCACAATATGAAAGAACACTTTAGTGTTTTACTTCCACATCACATTTCACATCAATTTTGTTTTCTTACATTGTCAAACAACATTAATTTTGTTTCATTTTAGTGATATTATATTATTTCATTGTATAAAACAGAACTTTGGTGTTTACATGTGATGTTTTTGTTGGGTCACCTATTGATTTGGTGATGACCTACTGATCTGTTCCTCTAATTTAGCAACACTTAGTAGTTATTGGTTTCTTTGTATATTGGTGTCTTGGTACATACTTAAGCCATTGGCAAAATCGAAGACTAGCCGATGTGAAGACATAAGGTCACCGATGTGAAGACATAAGGTCACCGATGCGATGTTGTGGATCAAGTGTCTAATATACACACCAAGACTCCAGAGTAGTTGAAATGAAGATTGGAAATTTTGAAACTACAAGCCGATTGAAGGAAGATCTTTATGGACCGAAGATTGAAAATCTTCATAATCCCAAGATTGAAGATCTTCATGGATCGAAGATTGAAAATCTTCGTGGACTGAATATTGAAGATCTTCATGGACCAAAGATTTGTGAGTAGCTGTTTGAAGCTACTAATCCATCCAAAGAAGATCTTCCTACAGACTGTCCATATCTCTGCAAAAGTTTGTCTCTGCATGAACAGTGTTGTATGCACGCTGTGTACGATGAAAATGAGATATCAATTATGGTCAAGTCAACCCCTGCCTTCTTATCCTCAGGTGACAAGTGTCTCCTTGCATTAAATGCTGAAGGTAGTATAAAAGGCAGTGTGCATCTCCCATGCAAAACATTGGCTTTTTGAAAGATTACTAAGTGCATTCTTAAGGCAATCGACTATTCTCTTCTACTCCCTTGCTCTCCTGTGTGTGAAGAAAAACTTAGTGTTTTTCATTTCATTTCAAGTACTCTTTGTGTTGTTCTTGTAAGTTCTTTACTCTTTGTGTTGTTCTTGTAAGTTCTTCTTCTTATAAGATTGTTTATGTTAGGTTATCCTTTCCTATCTTCTGCAACAATCTTTTGTATCTCTGTGTGTTAATTCTTGATATACATCAATAAGAATTAAAAAGTTAAAAAAGTCTGTGTAATTATATTCAACCCCCTTTCTACAATTAATTTTCTGTTTATTGTCATCCCATTCGGGACCAACAATTTTAATTACATTTTTTTTATTTTTATTGTATTTTTTTCTCATGTGATATTTTTATTATTTAAAACAATCAAATATATTTAAAAAAAAATTAAGTTAATCTATATATGTGAGAAAGTAAATTACATCGCATAAGATTGAACTAAAACAAAATATTTATTTTTAAATTTTGATATTTATGAAAAAGGGTAATGGAAAATACTCGAGAGAAGAAAAAACTAAAATCATATCCTTCCTTAATTGTAGATGAAACATCAATCAAGGTTGTTATATTCGAGAAATTAGATGGTTGAGATTGGTTCTTAAGGTTCTTAACCTTTTTGTGGTTCTCATTTAATTACATACACACACACACATATATATATATATATATATATATATATACATATATATATATACATATATATATATACATATATATATATATATATAGGTTCATTCAAGGAAGAACTGATTAGTTTGTGATAACCGTGAGATCTAATATCAACCACAAATTAAAGGTTAAATTAGGAAATTAATAATTTTGTTAATTTTAACTTAAGATATTAATTAAGGGCATTTTAGTCATTCTAAATTTCTCCCCTCTCTTCCCTCCTTTCTTTTTGACATTTGTATAATCATAATAGAAATGAATTATGTATATATAATTAATAAAATAGAAATGAATTATGTATATATAATTAGGGGCTGTTTGGCAATTGCTGAATGGTTTGGTGCATAATGATTAAGTGTTCAGAATGATTAAGAGACTTTCATGATATAGTGCAAAATGAAATATAATTGTTTGGTAATTGTGTACAATGAAATTAGGGCTCTTAATGGTTAAGGAAGATTCAGGATACAAAATCATTCAGAGGGTTTTAGAACCATTAAGAGACCGATTTTTTTTTTTTTTTTTGCCAAACAAGATTCACCACTTAACGATTCAGAGGTTGCCTCTTAATGGAACTATTAAGAAGTAAACAAACAACCCCTAAAATAATTTAATTAATTAACTAATCACATACGACTCTTGAATAGTAATTAACTTCAAATTGCATGTCTCCTTATAAAATCACAATTACTTTTTGACATTCGTATCGTACGTTAGTTTTTAAACAAACATAATGTAAATTTCATTAAATATACTTTATTTTTATATTATTTTATTAAATCATATAAATATTATATACTTTTAAGCCAAAACAAACAAGTTGACTTTTTATATTTTTATGTTGGATCAATATTTTTATTTACCCTAATACGTAGATAATTGACGGCTAATTTAGATTGTTCCTTAATCAAGATAATTAATGCACCCTGTTTGAAGTAGCTTTTTGAAAGAGTGCATGCTAAGACCTCCCGTATCCCTTGCACCTGCTAATTATTTAGAGACATATCAATACTTTAATCATAAATCATCGTATATAAAGGGTTGTACGTCCTATTGTTCTACCTCAACTCCTGTTCACTCTTCTTCTAGAAAACAAACCTGCTCTTAGATCTCTCTACAATCTCCTTCATCGATCCCTGAAAATGTCGAAGATGATCAAAACTTTGTTCATGATAGTCATTACCGTTGCCATAACCATCACCCTCACATTCACCTCCATCAACAACAATATTCACAAACCCACACTGAGCGATCAGTCCTTCGCTCTGAAACCATTTCCAAAGAGGCTGAGTCGTTTCTTGGCTGAGACCAAGAACCCTAGAAGTGCAGACCATTGCAACAAAGATAATGAGATTTGTTATATCTTAGAAGGTATAAACTCCACTTGTTGCAACAACAAGTGTATGGATTTGAGCCAAGACAAGCACAATTGTGGAGCATGCAAGAACAAGTGCAAGTTTACGAGCTCGTGCTGCCGAGGAGAGTGCGTCACTTTGGCTTATGACAAGAGGAACTGTGGATCATGCGACAACAAGTGCATGCATGGTGGTTACTGCATTTACGGTCTCTGCAATTACGCCTGATCTTACAACTATGCAATGCAATATATATAGAAATAAATAAAATTGGCATTTGATAATGTTAAGTTGAATTGGAAAATATATAGAAATATGGAAAGATTGATCTCTTGTTCGTTCAAGTAAGATAAACTAAAAGCAATTCATAAGATATTTTTCAATTTGATGATGTGATACTGGTACAACTACAACCAGATATTTTTCAGATAACTAATAAGTTGATTTCCTTACGAGTCTCTGTAGTCCTTCTATTCTCTTTTGATTTATAAACTTCCTTACCATCAATTTTAAGAGTTATATTAACTTTAATTAAATAAAAAAAATGACATCATTATGTGAGTTAAAATTGTGATTTTTTAACGTTCTCATTGAGGTCATTAAAGCATTTGGGCTTGCTTTGATGATGGGTATTGGGTAGGCTTGTTCCCTTCTGTGGGCTTTCATCGAAACAGGCCCAAGTCTTCATTTGTATTTTGTAGGATGGTCCATATAGGGTCAATGCGTCTTTCATTCGGACCCTATTGGGGCACCCTGTCCCGTGGCCCAATGCGTATATAGTATATACTATATAAGCTTGGGCTTTCTTAACGTGGCTCATTTGACGACTTAGTACATGGATGTCACGAGTCCATTGGCATAGAATACGGAATCTTTTCCATATACGCTGGTTGTACAAAGCTTGTTTGTTCATATAGGTAATGTGATTTGGGGGTCTTTTGTTTGCTTCGCAAGGTAGCAAGAGCCAACCAGTTTTTCACAAAATAGGCATGATAGTATTCAACTGCAGAAAAGTAGTGCGGAGAACTAGAAATTTGTTTTAATTATATTTTTAGAAATTTATTTGAATTATGTTATGATATGTTTATAATTGACTATTTTTTCTACATGTTCTTTTTGGACTACATATATGTTTATAAGCTAGTTTTTTTTGACAAAAATAATATGCTCATCCGTTATTTGTCAAACATAATTTGTTAATCAGTTAGCTTATCAGCTACCAGCTAGCTAGTTTGTCTAACATAGCCTAAAAAGAAAGAATGAACCAATCAACTCTATTTTGAAGATCAAGTCATTTTCCCTTATTTCTGAAGCTCCACTATCAAAATTGAATCTGATGTTTTGTGGCCACGGAAGTTCAAATGTGGTGACTCCGGGTTATCCGCAAAGCAGGTGGTCTTCTTGGAATTAGTCGGCTCACATAACGGGTTGGATATCCAGGTTAATTTAAAAAAAATGGTTAAATGGTATATTAACTTATAGTTCATCATCATTCTTATGGATTTTAGTTGCATCTTTTATTTAAATTTGATTGTTTTATCCTATGTCTAGTTTTCATTGAGTTACGATTTCACGGAATTAATTTATAGGATAAAATATATGGTGAATATCCGTAAGTCATTATGAATTATTTAGATATACGGGCTAAGGATTGAAAACAACCAATTGAGGGCATTGGGATAGTTAATTAGTGATAACGTAAATATCGTAAAAGTTGACCTTAAAGCATATCAAAAGAGGTAGATGTTTAAATGTGAACTCAAATGAGTCGTGATATCGAGTTCAAACGAGCTATTGGTAAAAGTTAGGAGACTTAGATGTGATATTTATACGTTTGAAATGAAAGAAATTCTTATCCAAACACTAGAAAACAGCTTATCACCGGTATCAGATTAAAATAAGTTAAAAAACAGCTTTTATAAGCAATC
Organism: Cynara cardunculus var. scolymus; assembly: GCF_001531365.2. Lineage (NCBI taxonomy): Eukaryota > Viridiplantae > Streptophyta > Magnoliopsida > Asterales > Asteraceae > Cynara > Cynara cardunculus. Next base: position 5,676,501 of record NC_037544.1, read on the forward strand.
CCAAACACCCCCGTAAATGTGTATAGCCCAACACAAATGTTGGGTCTTATTCTAGACTAGTCTCATAATCGGGTTTAACTAGATTCGAACTTAATCGAGTATTTCAAAACAAATACAAGGATTGAAATAGACTTGAAGGCTCAACGGGAACTATTACAGGACTTTGACTCAAACCTAACCATAAAGGTTGTTTGCTCACTAATATTTTTTTACATAGTTATGGTTCGTTTAACAATACAAAACTGGTAACTATTTAACAATAAGAAGCACAGAGTGTTTACTTACTCGGTAAACAAGCGATAAGTGTTTATTAAACATCCCTTAAATAGTTTTTCAAATAAATCAAAATGTTGTGACTAACTGGTATAAAAAACTAGGGGTGTCAATTTTGTATCATGACAAATCAACCAATTGTTACACCAAGTGTATCAATTTAATTGGTACCAACCTAATTGGTTTGTAGTACCATACCAACTATTTAATTTGGTTAGTACGTGGTATTAAAATTCGTGTATCACGGTAATACCACACCGTGCCAACTTATTTTTTAATTATTTGTTAATTATTTATATATTAAAGTTTAGTATAATACAACAAATTTTGATTTTAAATTTTAAATAGATAGAACTTGATTGAATTCATTCGTTCAATCCTAACAACCTCAATAACCTATCCACACTTCATCGGGCCGTTGTCCCTTCTCAGTGGCCGTTTGTATCAAATTACTAACGAATGGTTGTATTAAATGAAAATTGTTTGAATGATTATATTTATAGTGATAAGTAGTACAACACATGTCAACATGTTAGCTGGATACTCGGTACAAAATCGTACCAACATGTACCAACCAGAAAAATGTTGGTACCAATCACGTATAGTTTGTTAGAATCAGATGATTTATAAATAAAACATCCGTATACGTTGCATTTAATTTTATATTTGAGAATTATTTGCAAAAATGCCTGCAAGAGCTATTATGGTTACCTTTTTCAATGTTTCTAACCTTGAAACATCAAGTATGTTATGAACAACAAGTGGTAAGAAAAAGAGTGAATTAATAATATTCAAAACAACTTGTAAAAGTTGATTGTAGTGAAAAGAGTTTACGATATTTAAATGAATGTCGAACGGATCGTATTTTGAAACGAATACGATTGATTAGTGTTGATCTAGTGGTTCTCTTCAATTCCAAAACAATCGATAAATTGCGTTTTAAAGGGGGAACTAGTCAAGTGTAGCTCATTAGTGTTGATCTAGTGGTTCTCTTCAGTTATGATTGATCAAAAGGTGGAGATCCCTTTTTACACTTCTCAATATAACTTTCATCTTCATTAGAGTCCAACCCAATATTATATATATAGGCCCAATCAAATATAAACCATGGAAATGTTACAAACCAATCTTCACTGTTCATCTAGTCTAACAAATATCTAGTTTCATAAATATATTGTAGTAGCAACGATGGGGACGGAGACAAGATTTTACTATAGAAGATGGTGGTCAGTATTTGGAGGTGGTGAGCATTATAGTTGGTAGCAGTAACGAGGGGGATGGAGGCTGGGATTTTATTGGAGAAGTTGGACTAGGGATGATCGGAGATTGAGGTGTTTCATCTGATAAAAGATAGTGTTTAGGGACGATGGTGTTTAGTGATGGGAGGACGCCGAAAATGGATAAAGGCCGACAAAAACAGATCTGACGATGAGAGAGGAGAGAAATCCAACGATGGGAAGGGAGAGGAGTCAGGGTTGCATCGGAGGGTGTATCAGTATGAGATTCCGAACCCTGAACTTTTTTGGGGTCCAATTATATAATTTTTTAGCTTATACCCAATTTTGACCTTTAACTCATTCTATTCAGCCTTCTCCCTTTTATTTTAGCCCAGTTGGGTAATTATAATGTTTTAACAATTATCATAATGCTCTTCTTCTATCAGATTTGGATGATTTGTCGATTCCTTATCACTGTTGCAAATCTACAATCTTTTCTCCTTAGGTCTTTAATTTGAATATTGACTTAGTCTGCTAGTCTCACTCATCTTGGTTTCCCAATGGCTAGTTTTATAATTGAAACAATACGCACGACCTCGTTTAATGATCTTCCTCTTTCTTGCTCTTTGTTTGTCTTTCTTGTTCAACGAGCAACTCCACTTGCATTCGTTTTAACTTCGTTCATCATAGCACTATAACCTTTTGATAACACGCAAAAAGGTTTAAAGTTGCGGTAGAATTTGATCCTAGGATTGAGTTAGGGGTCGTTTACTAAACACTTACACCGTAAGTGCTTATCGGTAAAATTTAACACTATTATTTAATTACCAGATAAGATTTTAGTCCACCAAAACGACATTGTATGCAACTATTTATCTGGTAAGCGCTTACCGTGGTAAGAGTCGTCGTCATCACTTACTGGGTAAAACTCTTTGTCTTTGTCTCGTTCTTACCGGGTAAGATTATTGGTCCTTACCATATTCATCCTATGAGGTAACGTGACATGGTTAAACGCTTACCCGGGTAAGCATTTGGTAAACAGTCCCTAAAGGTTTCTTGAGAACTTGAGGTAAACAATAATTGGTAAATTCTTATATTGATTACAAAGATGTGATTGAAGAGTTTGTTTAAAATAATGTTACAAGAATGATTCTGATTATGTGTATTTTGTATCTTTGTTTATCATTTAAAATATTTTTATTGTTTTAATTTATAGAAGTTTTAATATAATATATGATATTAACTTTTTTTTTTTTTTTTCTTGATAAAAAGTGTAATAGATACTCGAAAAAGGTTAAAACGACCATAAGAGGATTGATGGGGGTAAGGTGTAGGATGGGGTTGGGTGAATTAATATGTAAAAAACAAAACCAGTAAAAGACAAATAAAAACCCTTGATTTAACAAAGAATTTTTAATAAGTCAAATTAATGAATCATTTTTAAAGCAAAATGCAAACCATAATGATCGTTATTATACTTAACTAGTTGTGTATCCGTGTAATACGGCGGGAGTCGTGAATTTTAACGATTTTGAAGTTTCACTGGTTTTATTAGAGAAGATTTAACGATAATATAAGTTACACTTAGTCTTTACATATTAATACAATTTTGAATAAATAAGAGTTATGGTTCCAATTACAGTCTATCGATGAAAAAAAATATTGTATAACAGTTTAAAATCCAATATATTTAAAATCCAATATATTTAAATGATTCCACAAATGTATTCAATTTACAAGAAGAGCAAAGAATCAAAAGATCGAAAGCGAGACCAAGAGTTGTAGAGCAATTGAATGAGAGATGAATCAGAGAACTTTTAAAAACTCATGGTGAATATTAATTTGAATCTCACATGGATGAAAACATGAGTGAAAGTTGTCAAAAATATATTTGAAATATGAAAAGAAAATGTAATAATGTGCATAAAGTAGTAGTTGTTTTTAAGACTTTGTGCATTAAAAATTATTTTTAAGATTTTTGATAAATTTGCTTTATAAGGTAGTATAGATAAGGTTTAGGGACATGAGTTGAAATCACATGAGACCAGTGAGATCATCTTTTTTTTATTTGAAACTTCACAACAAAATACTATAATAATAACCTACCCGGTATTTTTGCTGTTAATTATCCATAGTTAGGTGTAAACCTAAAGAAACAAGATTGTAGTTTACAAATAAGTCGTGATATTTAAATTTTAAAATTGAAGTTAAAACAATTGTAAACACGTTTTTAGCTTTTTATTATGTTTATAGTATTAATGTCAAATTTTACGTCTTTGACCCTTGCTGATTTGTTAGGACAAGTGGTTCATGGATGACGGCCGACGATCTGCAATCCACGGCGACTGCAAGAAAATGTTAACGCAATCTGCTCCCTACATGATGATTGATGATTATGAATTGAAGATTATTAATTAGGGAAGTTTCATATATAGATTACAGGTAGAGATAGTCTAAAAGCCAAAAAAGAGGGTAGTTTCGATTTATGTGGAACGAACGAGTAATCGGTGATGATGATCATGAAGTTGTTGATTGATCAAAACACCAGAACCAAATGATTATGTTCATAGATCCAATAATCGTCTACTCGTTATGAACTACAACATTACACACATACATAATTTTATACAATCAAACACAAACCGTGTATGTATATATTACAATTAATCAAACAATCAAAAGAATATCTGCATAGATTTCATCAAAAACCTTTCGATTCCCACCTGGATTTACTATTTTCTGGACTTCGAACCTTGATACGAGTTTGGAGTCGAAACTGTAGAACTTCTCTTGTAGCTCTTTGTTTGGGGCATGCAACCAAATCCCGATCTCTGTTCCAGAAAATCAGCCGCAGGTGATTGGAGCGCCGATCTGGTGCGTCGGTGAGACGATTCTTCCACCTTTGCATCAGCTCCGACGAGAACATGGTAGCTGCGGGTAGAACCGACTGACAACGACCGGTAATTGTTGTGAGGCCTTTGTTTCTTCATGGCATGCATCAACAATGGGATCAATCCTTCCATAATTGGCTTGACTTTTGCAGAATTTATGAATTAATTTTTGGTGGGTGCTAAGATCTGAGCTGTGATGATCTTGTGGGTGTTGATTTGATGAATGGCTTGAATGGGTGACACCGGGTTATATACATGAGGATTGTGGGGAAATATGGTTTGAAAATGGAGGTACTGACTTGAGTCGTTGAGGAAAGTTCCAGGGTCATTCAAGACGTGTTATTGACATTTATGCCCTTCTTTATATTTGGTATTATAAATTTATAATAATCGAATAAGAATTAAGGTGAGAAATAGAAGAAATATTGATTATTTTTAGTTTTAAAACAACTTATAAACTATATTCTAGAAGATAATTTATTTAATGGTTTTATTTGTTTAGGGTTGATTAAGATGAAGATCTCTTTCATGGGCGGACCTACCATGGTGGTTATGATGGTACGTGCCATCGTATTATTTCTCTTTCGAAGAGTAAAAAAATTTATATTTGTGAAAGGTGCAACCGTATTAATCTGTTGTGTGTCACCGTATGTATTTTGAAACTACAATGAGAACAAATTATATTTGGTAGAGTTGGTTTGCAAGGCTTTTATTCCACTGCATACTCAAATTTATATCTTGTTAGTGTCATTTTTTTAGTCAAATAGTGTCACCGATTGAATTTTTTTTTTCCGTATATTTGTCTCTTATAGTCAACCGGTGCCACTGCTTGAAATTTTTTCTTATAGTTTTTTCTTATAATCAAATAATGACACCATTTAAAAAAAATTATGGGTCCGTCCCTGATCTCTTCTTACCCTTCTCATCGAAATCCAATATGTCCTTACAAAATCTTAAATATTACACAACTTATCTCACTATATATATATATATATATATATATATATAGGGTTGGGTTCACGTGAGACCAATGGTTTTTTGTGAGACCCGTAAGACCAATTTATGTTCATTGATCAACTTTATAAGCTAATGATCTAACGGTCTAAAGTTGCATGGTGACAATTATGTGATTATTGAGAAGTCTCATGACAATTTTGTGATTATTAATGTTCAAATTGTAGATCTAATCCAATGATTGAGAATTGGTTTTACGAGTCTCACGAAAAACCTTTGGTCTCACATGATCCCAAGTATATATATATATATATATATATATATAGGGGCTTAATCAAATGAGAACTGAATTATTTGTGGTAACTGTGAGAACCAATCTCAACCACATATTATAATAATCAATGAGTAAGATTAAAAAGAATCTTAATTAATGTATTTCTATAAATAAATTAATGTCATTTAATGACATTATATGAACAAGGGCAAGATGGTYATTTTGTACGTTAATATTCTTGTTCAATTGGAATCCAAATATAGTGAAGATACTTTCCTGTATTTGAGACGGARAYGATTGCCTTAAGCCCTAGWGTAATCTCAWTTTGTGCTACATTGTGGTACATTTAGTGTTGATCATAATCTGTTGGAAAATGGTGTGATACATTGTGATAAAATTTAGCCTTTGTAATAATATTTGACTGGACATTGTGATAATCAATTTGTGCTACATTGTGGTAATAGCACATCTGCTACATAAAATCTGCAGATGTATTAACAACATTAGTACAAATTTGTGTGATACATTGTGATAACATTCTTAAATATTATGAATACAATCTTCAACAAATATGCGTGATTTCATGTGATTCATCAGAATAATGAACATGTTTACACAAATGGATTTATTTTTTTGAAATTATTTCATTAAATGATATTAATATTTTATTTTAGGAATGTAAATCAATATAAATTTATTTTATTTGAAACGGTTGCATTTAAAAAATTAAAATTTAATTTTAAATTAGAAATTGACTAACATACCCTTTTAATTTGATTTTAATTGTATAATTAATATGTTAAAATGATTGGTTGAGATTGGTTCTCACAGTTACCACAAACAACTCAGTTCTCCTTTGAATAGGCCCCTATATATATATATATATATATATATATAATTTAATTAAAGTGAATATTTAATATGGAAATTTTAAGAACAATAATTATATAAAATATAATATTACTCAAAGACATCTATCTCAACAAGTAAGACATTCTTTAAATATTTTTAGATTTTATTCTTCTAGGAAAATAAAATAAAGGTAACTTCTGTAACAAGTAAGCTATTGATCCATGAATGGATGATCTATGAACACTTCATAAAAAATATCATAAAATTTGAATAAATAAATGATAAAAAATAAATAAATTTTGTTATGTGATGAATATATATATTATTTTTTTACAATTATATGGAATTAACGTATGTAAATTTTGAGAGACAAGAAGGTTTTTTTAAATAATATCTGAGAAAATTAATAAGGATTGGATAAAATTTAACTCATCCTTATCTATTAGTCATGTAGGCATGTTGTCTACATAAACATCGTATTTGAAATTGTGATCTCTATTTGACTTGTTCTTTTAGAATTTTTAACAATATCATGATGTATTTGTGTTTGAAAATAAATACTCAATTGAACATTTACGAATAATGACCTTATGTGCATTAACCACATATGTTTAATATGGTGGGTAAGGTAGGTACAAATGGGGTAGGGTCGAGGTGAAATGAGAAACGATGGTACCGATCATAAATTAAATACAGTTGAAGGGTATTTTGGTAATCTTAAACTCAAGAATCGAAGAAAGTGTCAATTTTGACCATTATTAAACAACGAAAGTTTCTTCAGGATAATGCAACTAGCCAAGTTTCTAGTAGAGTGGGTAGTGGACAATAGTTGTCATCAAATAACAATTTATTATTTCAACATTCGAGTCCGAGTGGTAGTCATATATGGAACGGATTTGTATAAAATGACTGTTTTATCTTTCCAAAACGGAGAAAAGTTATCTGGTTTTAATGTATGAAATAATGTATTTGTACCTTGTGAAGAAAAAATAGCATATGTTATGAACATAACTATTTCCTCTAATACCATGTTATTTCTCATTTTGACCCGTTGTTATTTACATTAACAATCCTTTTGACCATATGTTTTGTTTTATTAGGTTTAGCATACTAATCACAAACCGAGCATATTGTAGACGTACAAGATTTTCTTTGAACGGAAACTGAAAACAGTATATGTTAAATCAAACCAGACTTGTTGATTATGTTCGTTTCAGTTTCGTAGTTTGGCCATTTGATCAACATCAGTATATTACTTATTTGTTACTACTTAGATTCCAAGTCGACTTACCATTATCATTAATAATCTAACTAAATCCAGATCCTTTTGGATGAATAAAAACAAAAAACAAAAGTATAAGGGTGCAAAGTGTCATTAAACCAAAATAAGTATCACCTACCCCAAGCAAATGAGAGGCGGCTATACATAACACACGCATGGGGTTTGTTCATGGAAGCAATAGAGAAAAGGTCCAAAAGTAGAAACACATGTCAAAATCAAATTATCACCAAAACCATTGACCTTGGCTATAATAACTTGTTCCCATGGTTTTCCTAATGCAATTATAGTCATAACAAATATGGGATAAGGTAACCTAATACCGTTTTTTATCTGGGTTTTAAATAATTAAGGATATACAGAAGATTGGAGATCTGTTAGGAATAATCTTGACCAAGACTTATATGGGTTTGAGATGATTTAAAACCGTATGACAGTTTGGAATTGTCGATTGAAAATCAAACGTATTTGTTAAGGGTTTGATTCAATTTTGATTAAGATCATTGAAAAAGACGATTAAGATTCATGACTATTCATTTATTCGTCAACGTGGAAAGGTTAAAAAGATTTGAGGTATGTTCTTGAAATGTCAATTATGTATTAAACATTCTTTGTTGGCTTTTTGTTTGAGTCCAAAAGGTGCAAGGCAAAATGTATTTGGATTCTTTTATGCAGCTTAATGGTAAATAAACAAAACAAAGAGTCATCTTTATGATAATGATTGATTTTGATTGAGAATTTAAACCATGATAAAGAAAAAAGATACTTGCAAGTTGAAAGTTTATTGTTATTATTATTATTTTTGATTAATCTGGATATCCAACCCCGTTATACGAGCCGATTAATCTTAGGACGACCACTTGCTTTGCAGATAGCCCGGAGTCACTGCATTTGAGCCTCCATGGCCACAAGGGGATTTTTTTATTTCTCATTGGATTTGAATCTGAGACCTCCTAGTACTTTTGACCTTTGGAGCCAAGCTCAAACCAATCAGGCAACACCCTTATAATAATAATAATAATAATAATAATAATAATAATAATAATAATAATAATAATAATAATAATAATAATAATAATAAAATGAGAAACTCATTAAGTACAGATAATATATAAATATGATCAATCTTTAATGACACAAAAGTTTAAAAATAATTACATCATTGGTTGTTTGTTTCTAAAGAAACTTTTTGGTGAAATAACAACAGGGTTGTATAGAATTTCAATTATTAAATAATGTAAATGATATATTTATGTTTGAATCAGGTTTTTTATGTTACTCTTATGCCATTGCCAATGCATGCAACAATTAAAATTGGGTCCATTTTTTTAACTTTTATTTATTTCCTTGTTTTTTTTAATGTTATCACAAAATAATTTATTTATTTTTTAAATAAAAATAAAATAACTTTAGGTGAAATAAAACATAAATACATAATTCTTTTGTTCAAAAGTATAAATTACAAAAATAAAATAAGCATTTCATGAAAATAAAACAAGGCATAAATTGGTATAAAAATACATTTAAATTAGTATTTATGAATAAAAGTCAGCTTGTTTGGTGAAAATAAAGCATAATTTATTTAGCGTCTTGTTAGGTGTAGGAAACAAAAGCTGGAATAGCTCAGTTGGTTAGAGCGTGTGGCTGTTAACCACAAGGTCGGAGGTTCAAGCCCTCCTTCTAGCGTTTTTAATCTTTTTATTTATTTTATTATTTTATATACAATTTCCATGATAAACACAATCCATGAGGTGTGGGTGGGACTAAAAGTGATCACCAGATCCTTTATTACGCTTTTTATTTTAACTCTCATTCTTACAAGATCGTTCGTCTTACATCAGATATATAACATCCCTCACATTTCTTTATTCCACCTCCGCATCCACATCCACATCATGGCTTCACTTGACGATCCCTCCACAATCACATTCTCCCCGGTCACCAACTTCCTCTATCTCGTCTTTATCCACCGCACTCAGATCTTCACGTACATCCAATTCCGCCGCCACTTTCTTAAATGCCTCTGGTTTCTCCTCCAGCTTGGCCCGAATACCTGACCCACAAAATAGATTAAATCTTTCCGTTGTTCTTTGCAAAAGTAAAATTAATAGAACTACAAGAGTCTCTTCCAAACCAATGGCCCCCATCAACTTCACAATCTCAATCTGAAATGTCTGACACTACTACACAAGGGACTTTAGCGCCCAACATCATCATCAACGCCGAAAATTCATCGGTGATGTGCAATAGATTACGTAAGGACCTACGACAACATGAAATTTCACAAGGTTTTGTCGTTTACCATAACTGCCAGTATTATGTCGGTAATATATAAAATCACCAAACCATTGCCGATGAAAATTCAAAATTAGACCTTCAATTGAAAAATAATAAACTATCACATAACAAAATTACATTTAAGAAGGTCATCCTTGATAAAATTCGTGCATAAGTAGACTCTTACAACCATCCATAAAACAAATAAAACATACTTTTTATATTGTGAAAATCATATAATTCTCTTGCAAGTTTCTGAAAAAATAAATGGGTTTGGGTAATTATAGGGTCATTTGGAGGTGTAAACGATTCGAACTTTTAACGAGCTATTCAAGTTTGATTTGATCTCGAACATAAAATAGGACTCGTTTAACTTAACGAGACGAGCTTTATAACACTTATGTTCGACTCGGCTCGTTCCAAAACTCGAGTCAGTTTTTTGAGTCGAGTGGAGCCAAGACGAGCCATTCGAGAATACCTTTGTTCGAGCCAAACATGCTCATATATAAGAATTATCGATCTCAAACCGATAAACGAGTTAACCGATTGCAAATACGAACTCATAAACGAGCATCGAGCTCAAGCTCTTAACTCAAAAAAATATTTGAAGATCTTACAACTTGATTAGACAATCATATTAAATCCAAAAAAAATAAAAGGATATATTGGATTCATCGGGTGAGGTTGAGTTTAAATAAAAGTAATACAGTATCAATCCAATACCCACGATTTAAAAATCTTACAACTTAATTAGACACCAGGTTGTTTCAAGTTGAATTATTTCACGTTGGGTTGAGTTGATCGAGTTTTTAAACACCCCTCTTGAAAATAAGAACACCCGGGTGATGGTGACTAACTGTACAAGTTGTGGCGATGTGTAAGCAGAATTGGATCAGTCGCTTAACTTTAAGTGCTGCTCCGTCATTAAGCTATGTCTGTTTTTGACTTAATCTTTAAGCAATGACCGGAAATGACACAAGTAGATGGAGAATCATGTATTTATTGTATATTTCTTTTCTCACAAAGATACAGACAGTCAAGGAGAATACTAGATTCTGAAGAAATTCATCAAAAAGAAACAAAAGCATACAAGGAAAAAAGACTAAAATGCCCTTGTCTAGTTATTCTAATAGGTTGGATATTTGCATCTAAGGAGGGTACTTCTGAAATCACTCAACACTTCCATTTATCTTCACCTTTTCTTTCATGCTTTGGCTACCAATTAATATCCAAACATGAAGTTATTAAGCCAAGATTTTGATGTGCAACATGTCATCAGAAGCTTCAACCTTAAAATTATGAGAGATCCATGTGGAATTCGAATCTTTTTCATGAGGCTGGTAACGATCAAATTCCGCAAACGAAAGCTGGTAATCTCCATGAAGTAAAGAAGTGTCGTAGAATCCGTTAGCATCGGTGGTGGCTGTAACGACTGCACCAAAGAATTCGCGAATAATCTTGTCTACGACGTCACCGGTGGGCAAGTTCCGAAAACTGCTATCGGTTAAGCACATTCTGTAGCAGCCGTTTGGACTCCATGCTGACCAAAGAATGATCCCATTCACGGCTGGATGTGCATGCGCTTCTCTTAGAACTTGATCCAAAATTGCTGCCTGTCATTCAAATTAATTGTAAAAATCTTGCTTCATTACTTTTGACAAATGCATTACTTGTGATTAGTTGATCATATAAGAAAGAACATGCAAGTCTTATAATTTTTGTGTTTGAAATGTAAAAAAAGCAGGTTTGAACCCGAAATACCTGATTCGATCCAGCCCCAACATCTACTTCAGTGATCCAAATGGGCAGTTTTGAACTAGCAACTTTATCAATGGCAGATCTCATGTATGGTATATTTGTAAAGTAAATAAAGCACAAAACAGGTTTTGCAGCTGCGAATGCTTCATTTATTTATTCAAGAAAGAAGGGCTATATATATAGCCTAGTAGCTGAAACAGAAAAGCAACAGAAAAGCAAAAGAATAGCTAACAAAAAGCAACAACTAGCTATGACCAAGTCTTTATTGACTACTCCTAGAAGCTAGCTATGACTTATTCTAGAGTAAGACTTCTTCAACAATTCCCTCCTGTAAAYTGCTTTCCATTCTCCTTGCAGTTTAACTCAGCTATGCTCGTAATTCCAAGTTGCTTTCTAAGTCCTTCAAATGCATCAAGCTTCAAAGGTTTTGTCATGATATCTGCAACCTAACTTTCTGATAGACAAAAGACAAGCTCTATCACTCCTTCATTCGTAAGATTACGTAGAAAGTGGAATCTTACATCAATATGCTTGCTTCTTTTATGTAGAACAGGATTCTTAGAAAGCTTGATGGTTGAGCTATTATCACAGAACACGACTGTAGCTTCCTCCTGTGGAAACGTCAATGTTTCCAGTAGCCTTCTCATCCATATTGCTTGACACCCTGCAGATGCTGCTGCCACATACTCTGCCTCGGTGGTTGAAAGAGTTACCACTGGTTGCTTCTTAGATGACCATGCAATAGCACCTCCTCCAAGCATAAATACGTAACCTGATGTACTTTTTCGATCATTAAGATCCCTTGCATAGTCACTGTCAGTGTAYCCGACTAAGGTTGCTTTCCCACCTCTTTTATAGAACACTCCAGAGTCTAGAGTTCCWATGATGTATCGCAATACACGCTTTGCAGCTTGCAAATGCAGTTGTGTGGGATCTTCCATGAACCTGCTTATCAACCCTACAACAAACATTAAGTCAGGTCTTGTTACGGTTAAGTAACGAAGGCTTCCRATAATTTGTTTAAAGAGAGTCACATTCACTTTTCTTCCAGATTCATCCTTCACCAACTGTGCACCAGGAACAATTGGGTTTCTCACATAGTTGCTATCAAACATACCAAAAYGTTTGAGAATTTCAGATGCATATTTTTTTTGGCTGATAAAAATACCATCTTCTCTCTGCAAAATTTCTACACCAAGAAAAAAACTCATCCTTCCAAGATCTGTCATTTCAAATTCTTTCATCATAGATTTCTTCAATTGATTGAACATGTTAGCATCATTACCGGTAAAGACAAGATCATCCACATATAAGCTGATGATGAGAATTTTATTGTCTTTACCATGTTTAATGAAGAGAGTGTGTTCGAAAGAGCATCGCTCAAAGCCTTCCTTGTTGAAGTAAGCTTCAATTCTTGRGTACCAAGCCCTAGGGGCCTGCTTAAGACCGTAAAGAGCCTTCTTCAATCGATACACTTTATGTTCTTCTCCCTTCCTTTCAAAGCCTCRTGGTTGACTAACATATACTTCTTCAAGCAATTTTCCATGTAAGAACGCGCTTTTAACGTCCAATTGGTGTATGTTCCAGCCCTCCTGTGCTGCTAGAGCAATTACAAGTCTAATAGTTTCCCATCTTGCAACTGGTGCAAAGACTTCATTGTAGTCAACTCCTTGTTCTTGTGCATACCCYTTCGCTACTAATCTTGCCTTGTACTTATCCACCTCTCCAAGTTCGTTATACTTGGTTTTAAATACCCATTTGACACCAATCTTCTTTGCATTTGTAGGAAGTTCAACTAACTCCCATGTATCATTTCTCTCAATTGTTTGGATTTCTGACTTCATTGCATCTTGCCATTTYGTGCATTTTACTGCCTCGTTGAAGTCAACAGGATCCACAGATGTGAATAACAACCAGTTATTCATTTCTTCTCCTTCTTCTTCTTCATCTGAGAGTCCCAAACCACTTCCTGTTACGAAATCATCAAGTCGTCTTGGGGGCCTATGCATTCTTTCGGTTGTATCTTGCTGTACACTTTGCACAGGGGTTGTAGTCGTCTCTACTGGCTCTACAGTTGGCATCTCCACTGAACTTGCATCTTGTTGTACACTTTGCACAGGGGTTGTAGTCGTCTCTTCTCTGATCGTATTTTCATTAAGACTATCAGCCTCTCCCCATTCAAGAGTCTTGCTTCCTTGCTGGTTTTGACCGTTGCTCCAGTTCCAAGATTTGTCTTCCTCAAAAAGAACATCCTTGCTCACAATTATTCGTTTGGCTACTGGATCATACAGCCTATAACCCTTAGATTCTGGACTTTCTCCAAATAAGACACACTTGACGCTTTTATCATCCAGCTTGGTTCTTCTTTGGTCAGGAACGTGGACATGAGCTATGCAACCGAACACTCTGAAATGATCAACACTTGGTTTTATATTGCTCCAGGCTTCTTCCGGTGTTTTTCCTTTTACTGCAGCTGTGAGACTTCTATTCATAACATAAGCGTACCATTGAACAGCTTCAGGCCAAAAATTCTTGGGAACTTTTTTTCTCAGATAGCATGCTTCTTACTCCATTCATCAACGTCCGATTTCTTCTTTCTGCTGTGCCATTTTGTTGAGGGGTGTATGCAGTTGTCAGCTGCCTTCTGATGCCATTTTGTTCACAAAACTTGTTGAATTTAAGTGATGTGAACTCTCCTCCTCTATCTGTTCGTAGGCAAACTATTGACTCACCGCTGTCCTTCTCCACACTTTGTTTAAAGTTCTTGAAATACTCGAAGGCTTCTGATTTGGCTGTCAGAAAATAAACCCAAACTTTACGGCTAAAATCATCAATCAAAGTAAATACATACCTCTTCCCACTATTGGATGTAGGAGAKATCGGACCACARATGTCCGCATGAACCAGCTGTAGTCGTTTATTTGCTCTCCAAGAACTTGTCTTAGACATATTCTCCCTGTGTTGTTTTCCAACTAAACAATCTGTGCAAATTCCGTCTTCAGTAGTGGTTGGGAGAACCGGCAGCCCTTCGACCATCTTTTGACACTGCATGGTTTTTAAACTTTTGTAGTTTAAGTGAGCAAACCTGYAATGCCAAAGATGRAGTGTGTCRTCGGCATTTGCTTGAAAGCAAGTTGGGGTGAGAGTCGTATGTGTTGCATTCGCCATAGTAACAGCTGTTAATACRAACATCCTGTTGGCTCTCATTCTTGTCTTCATGATGAGTCCTCTATGTGGATGGTATAACTTACATTCTCCATTATTGATTAGTATTGTTAAGCCACTTTCTTGCAACTGTCCCACACTAAGGAGATTGTTTTTCAATTCGGGAATATAATAAACGTTTGTAATCACCTGTACCAGACTTCCTACCTTTAGTCTGATGTTTCCTTTACCCTTGACTGCAATTCTGGTGTCATTTCCCAGCCTGASKACGCGTTTGACACTTTCATCAATGTTTAAGAACCAGTTCTTATCCCYGCTCATATGATTTGAGCATCCTGAATCGAGAAACCAAGCATTTGCTCTATTTTCATCTTCCACGTGAGTCCTAAAGGCCCACTCTATATCTTCTTCCCTTTCATCATCAGACATCTCCACTTGCGCCATAAGGACAAGTTCTTCCTCCTCATCTACTTGAGCATAATGTGCATTGTTGTTCCAACTTGGACACTCATACTGGAAGTGCCCAAGTTTGTTACAWTTGTAGCACTCAATTATGCTCTTATTAAAGGGCTGTCTTCCTCGGCCTCTTCCCCGGCCTCGTCCTCGAAAATAGCCACGACCTCTYCCTCTAGCATTGTATCCTTCGTTGTCTAGCGTAGCTTTCAACACCTGATCTTCTTCTTCCTTTTMTGCCCTCTTGAATTTCTGCTCATGAACCATAAGAGAACTCTGTAGTTCATCGATGGTCATTGAATCCGTGTCTTTGGATTCTTCAATTGAGATGACCACATATGTGAATCTGTCGGTTAACGTTCTCAGAATCTTCTCCACAACCTTGGAATMTGGCATTGTTTCCCCATTGCTTCTCATCTGATTTGTGATTGCCATTACCTTTGCAAAATACTCCGAGATTGTGTCTCCCTTCTTCATTTCCAGAACCTCGAACTCTCTCCTTAATGTATTAAGAAGAGACCTCTTAACTCGAGCATTCCCTYCATATTTACTCTTCATGGAGTCCCAAATTATCTTCGATGTTCTTCTATCAAGAATCTGTTCAAACACTACTCGATCAATAGCTTGATACAAGAAGTGTTTTACCTTATAATCGTTGGTCTTTGCCTCCTGCAGTGACCTCTGTTGATCAGCATTTAACACGACCCCGGTTCGTGGTTCCGTGAAACCATTCTCTATCAGACTCCATAGCCCTTTAGCTCTAAGCAAATTTTCCATCAGCTCGCTCCAATGGTCATAGTGGACGCCATCGAATTGTGGAATTACAGGAAGACTCTTATCATTAGTCGTCATATTTGCTTAAACAGCCTTCCTTGAAAAACTGTTCTGCTTCTCAACTTCTTCTCTTCTMTTCTCTTCTTACTTATCTCCTTTTACACTCCTTCTATCAGGCCCGGTGTGGCTCTGATACCAATTTGTAAAGTAAATAAAGCACAAAACAGGTTTTGCAGCTGCGAATGCTTCATTTATTTATTCAAGAAAGAAGGGCTATATATATAGCCTAGTAGCTGAAACAGAAAAGCAACAGAAAAGCAAAAGAATAGCTAACAAAAAGCAACAACTAGCTATGACCAAGTCTTTATTGACTACTCCTAGAAGCTAGCTATGACTTATTCTAGAGTAAGACTTCTTCAACAATATTGACTTGCCCGCTGAAATGACCTTCTAAGCCGATCGATAAGGTCCCACGATAACCCCCTGATCGAGTCTCTCTGATTTTCGACAAGTAACTATCAGGCGATGACTTGGTATCACCAGGGCTTTCGATGGTGTTATAATCATTCAAGAACAAAGCCGCATTTCTATCGAGMGCTCTAGCCTGYGTGTAGAACTTTGAAGAAGCAGTCTTACCAAGCTTGCTTTCAAAGAAATTGAAATGCAGATTCTCATTCACWACGTCCCATGAAATCACTTGGCCCGAGTATCGTCTCATCACGGAGTTTATTCTCTTGTTGGCGGCAGCCGCCAGTTGTGATGGCTGGAGATTTGGAACCCAGCTTGGTTGATACTTGGGGTCATCCCAGAACACGTTATGGCCTCTYACGGAAACCCCGTGTGATTTAGTGAACTGAAGCATAGCATCGGCTGCTGTGTAGTCCTCGCAGTTTTGGATAGGTTCGTTGGCGTACCATTTCATTTCGTTTTCAAAGGTGGTGTACTTGAATCTTGAAGTGAACCAGTTTTGGTAGGCTTGGTTGTTTAGGATGTTCTTGTTAATGGCACATCCAAATGGGAACTTTGCAAACTTTTGTTGGATGGTCAGTGTTCGATTCGCTAGGGGTTTGCCTTTACCATCAACTGCTTGAATTCTGACCTTACTCTTCCTAACCTGCCATTGATCAGAAAATTGAAGAACTTAACATACATTTGGTTGATCAGATATGATGAATGATTGGTATAAATTTGAAGAAGATGTCTTCTGGTTGCACCTTTTCAATGCTCTGAGAGTGGTGAGACTTCCATTCCTCTTGGGTGAAGGGTTGTAAAGAAACGCTGTCGATCCATATATCAATCGATGGATTTTCGCTCTATAGAAAACAAGTGTATGTTTAGAGCAACACAACAAAATTGGTTTTACAGACACCAAATATGGCTGTATATCTTAAACCTTCCTTTGTGGATGCTATTCATACATATATGATGTCTTATAAAACAGATCATATTTACAGGCGAGCTAGAAATCTATAAAACCCTAAACTCTGAACCTTATATTAATGTACCTGGAAATAGAGGTGGGCAGTGCCGGAGTCATTGACGGTGAGGCCACCTTTAAGCATGGACCAGCAACCAGATATAGCTTTGGTGGCAGCAGCATTGTAATAGCCTGTTGGTGTTTTAAATGTAGCAACCACCGTAGCATCCCCATGGCTTATTTGCACCCAAGCTGCATTCATATTCCATCCAAATTCGAATCATCAAAAGCAAAAACACAAACTAAAACTTCCCATTTTCAAGCAAATCAAACATCTCAATTACCAGAAAACGTGTAGAGTTTTTGGTGGTCCAAGAAAAACTCCTGAGAGATGCTGTCAAACGATTGGTTCCTTCGATAAGCCACCGCAAATCCATTTCCAGTTTCCGATCTTCGAATCTGTAGTTTGGCATTGCCGAAAGAAGTCCAACCCTTGTCTCCATCATTCAGCTCTGGGTTAACGACGATTCCCCCATCATACTGCGGCTTATTGGGATTCTTTAAGCACTGCAAAAAGATCAAGCATTATGTTTACAGGCAATAAAGCTTGGGTGTTTGAAGACAGATCACCTGTTTTCAAGTCCTTTACAAGGGCATTGAAGATTTTGGAGACCCTCTTGGATATGATGAGTGTGAGGTGAAACAAGAAAAAGCAAAGGAGTTGGTAGAAAAGACGTGGAATTCGAAGTTACCTCAGCGGTATAACCATAATCATATGGCACTGCATAAGCATTTACTACGAATCCTGTGCACCAAACCTTCTTTATTAGAGAACAAAATACACAAACCGAAAGAATTATATAAATTTGAAAGAAAAAGGTGTCTAAATTTGGACATGAAACTGAGTTTCAGTAGCCACGTAATTGACTTTTGTGTGTCAACAACAGAGTAACGTGTCTTGCTATTTATTTCTTTGATTTTTATATTCAAGGGAAAATCAAAACAATTGATTTTATGTTTAGTTGATTAATTTTTTAATTGTTAATTTAATATTTTAAACGTTATATATATATATATATATATATATATATACTAGAAGCGTACTCGTGCAATGCAGCGAGATACATCGTGTTTTTAATATTTCATTTTATTATTTATCTCAGTCGATGTTATAATATGACTTTATGTGATTTTGAGAAAGCGATGATGTTTTTATTTTTGAATAAAATATATGTTTGATTATATCATAAAAATTTGACAAAAAATATCGATATTAGTATCAAATTAACTATTTGAAATTCCTCATTTTTT
>NC_037544.1:5696915-5749850 GCF_001531365.2 Cynara cardunculus var. scolymus
ATGATTATCCTAATTATATTTTAGATTTTTTATATTTAAAATAAGATGTTTATCCTGTATTTGATTGTGTTTATCTGCAGTTAGTTACACGAATTCAGTTATGGGATGAAATCGGATAGGGATGAAATCGTTTAGGGATGAGTGGGTTTAAGAGATTAAGAGTTTAAGAGTTTTCAAGAGTTTTAGCCAAATGCATTATAATATAGTATAGATATATATATATATATATATATATGCTTACAATTAAAAATATATATTGTTACCTGAAACGATCATGAAAAAGTTAAACAACGAATAACACCATGCTTCAATCTTCATCTCCAAAAATTGTTTATAGACCCTGAATGCATTTAAATCATCCACCATAAACAAGATCAGAATGAATATATATATATAAATATATATAAAATATGTAGAATTATGAAAAAAATTACGTGTTAAAATAAATATGTCGTGGAAGATAGCGTGATAGGTTGATGGAAGAAGATTATCCCTTTATATATCGTAGGCGTATACACAATTTCAAAGAGTTAAGAAATAAATAATGAATAAATACCATATTTGATGATGAAGAGTAATAACAAATATCGCATTCTTATTACATTTAATTAATTAATTTTCTATAAATTAAACCAAACCTTTTGATTTAATTAATTAATTGTTTTATCATCAAAACATCCAAATCCATCTTCTTCTTGCCTTCTTTTCAACATTTTCTTCTCTAAAAGTTCATAACAACATGATTTTGTAACCACAAGTCTTAACTTCAAAATTTATTTTTCAAAACAATGATACTTTAAACATTGTGGTTTAAATAAAATATGTCTTAACGAATAAAATGATAAATTGCATAAAAGAATGTAAAATACTTTTGTTCGGTTCATATTATAAGACAAAAATTGAATGTTATAGTTTGAAAAAAAATTTACTTCAGAAAATATATTTCTAAAAGCATGCCAAGTTTTACCTATGTAATATAAGAAGACATTTGGTTTGAAATATTCTGACGGAATCTGAAAGAACTGGAATTGTCAATTGTATTGACTAAATTCCAATTAGGTGTTCTGTTTACATATGGAATGTAATTGAATTCCACGTATTCCACCAACTATGTGTTGTTTATCATCGACACTTTCTACATAAAGCAGAAAGATGATATCTTGAGCAATTACATATTCAGTGTTGCTTGTACAAAGGAACACCTCACAAGTTTGGTTTAGGTAGAGATTAATTCTCAATACATTCAATTAGAAGGGACAATGAATTGAATTTTTCATTCATCATGATATATATATATATATATATGTATAATATATGTATATATAATATATAATAAGAGTGAGGTCTAAAAAAACCCCCAGAAAATAAAAATAAATAAGAAAACACCTTAATAACAATTTATCTAGACAGTATGTATATGTACATACAATTAATTGAAATTGTTTTTTTGGTTTTTATGCCTGGGTTTATGTTATGCACATGTGCATACCAAACAAATTGTTTAGAAATTATTTGTATGCACACATATGCTTACTGTCAAATAAACAGTTACAAGAGTGTTCCCGGATTTTATTTTTTCGACTTGAATATAACATATATATATATATATATTATATGAATATATATACATTAATATGTTATACAATATATATATATATATATATATTATACATACAATATATTAATATATTTTATATATAATATGATTATTATATATATATATACGTACATTATGTAATATTAAATATATAATATAGGGAAATAATCAAGAGGGAATATCATGTATATTATATATGATATATGTACATATAGTACTATATAGAGAGTGGGAGAGAGAGAGAATTTGGTTCATGTGTTTATAAACTATACAAGTATTTATCAGAAAAATGTTCATGATGTGCTCACCATTCATATTCTATTTTATGTGTACGCTTATGTTATAAAGAGAGGATAGTAGAGAGAGAAAAAAATATATGAGAGAGACTAGGGGACAAAAGTTTTTTATTTGTATTATAATTTTTTTCAACTAATTTTTTATGGTTTAATTAGATATCACGAATCTCACAAATTAGCAAAGTCTTAAAATAATGCCCCCTATGTATATAGACCGAAGGATCGTGTGAGAAAAATTGTTAAGGTGAGAAGGGAACTGATCTGGTATATCACGGTGCATCTCATTAGTGTTGAGCTTCAGTTATGATTGATCCAAATGTGAAGATTCTTCTTACCTTTATCACCATAGCTTCTATTCTTACTGGAACCCAATCCTATATATATCAAGGTTCTAAATAGCGTAAGGCGTGTCGCGGTTAGAAGGTGAAGCCTCAAGCCTTCGAAGCCACGTCAAGGTGACGATGTTTTCAAGGGTCACTTATGGCGGCAAATTTGTATATCATATATAAAATTATATACATAAACATATATTTTCTAGTATGACTCAATAAATCGATGATACTAAGCAATTTAAATTAAGTTATATATTAAAAACTAACAAATAAGACATTATAAAGATAAATAAAATCAAATACCGTGTTAAAAAAACTGTGCATTACGCCGTGGCGTGCCTCAGGCATAACGTGTCGTGAGACATAAGTCTTGAACCACGACGCGCCATGACGGTTGTTGTGACGAGCTTTTTCGAACATTGATATATATATGGTCGGGTTCACGTGGGACTAGCCTGCTTTCGTGAGTCCATGAGACCATTTTTTTTCACTTGAAATTTCACAGTAAAACGCTGTGAAGGTAAAAAATTTGAACCTTCACCATAAAAACATTGTGAAGGTTACCTTCACAGTATTTTGCTGCGAAGTTTCAAGTGTAAAAAAGCGGTCTCATGGATTTTACGAGAACAGGTTGGTCTCACGTGATCCCAAGTCTCTCTATATCTCTCTCTCTCTCTCTCTCTCTCTCTCTCTCTCTCTCTCTCTATATATATATATATATATATAGGAGCAATCAAATGCAAACCACCCTCATCCGTCGATTTCATTGTTTAACCTTATGGAGTTTTAAATTGAAATTGTTTCATATAGTAATTTTTTTGATGAAGTTGTTTCATATATGGTTATGAAATTGTTTCATGTAATACTTAATGAAATTGTTTCATCTATTTCTAAAAATTAAAATAATGAAGATGATAATATATCCATGATTAATACCCTCCACAATAAAAATGATTAATCAACCTCTTATAATTACAAAAAATGAACAAAATGAAAAATTATGATTGGTTGAATGAGGTTAATTTGCATCGTTTGTACAAATTGGGTGGTTTGCATTTGATCGCTCCTATATATATATATATATGTATGTATATATATATATGTATGTATGTATATATATATATATATGTATATAAATGTATGTATGTATGTGTGTATGTGTGTGTGTTCGAAAAAGCTCGTCACAACAACCGTCATGGGCTAATGGCGCATCGTGGTTCAAGACTTATGTCTCATGCCACGTTATGCCTGAGGCACGCCATGGCGTAACGCACAGTTTTTTTAATATTTAGTTTTTATTATGTCTCTATCAGTATAATACGATTTTATGTGGTTTTGAGAAAGCGATAATGTTTTTATTTTTGAATGAAATATAAATTTGAAGGTAGCATAAAAATATGAAAAAAATAAATCGATATTAGTATCAAATTAACTATCTAATAGTTCTCATTTTTTTGGGGTAACTTCTTTAATTCAATTTTTTATTAGTGTTTTTTTTTCACCCAAGAAAAGAGACTCACATAAAACCTTTCTTGTCCTTCTTATTTATTTTTTCCACATCCCAATGAGATAATAGACAATTATCTCATAATACTATTTTAAAATAATAAGGCGATGAGAATTAAAACATTTTAAAGCATATTAAACCCCTTTACTTACCATCTCCTTTCAAAATAACCCCAAACTTTTATATCCGAATACTCGATTATCACATTCTTTTTGTTTTATTTTGGGTCCTGGATCATTATCCCACTAGTTTTGGATCGGGTCGA
The DNA here is from genome assembly GCF_001531365.2 of Cynara cardunculus var. scolymus. Lineage (NCBI taxonomy): Eukaryota > Viridiplantae > Streptophyta > Magnoliopsida > Asterales > Asteraceae > Cynara > Cynara cardunculus. Next base: position 5,700,913 of record NC_037544.1, read on the forward strand.
TTAAAATTTGTATTTCCATAATATAATCTATTCAATTGATTTGTCCTTTTAATTATATTATTTAATTTGGCCAAATGTTTATTTATTTTTAATATGAATAATAAATGGTTTGCCCCCGAAAAGGCTTTTGGTTTAGTTTTACCAATATCTAATTTGGCATTAGAGTTTGCTTCGACTGCAGCTAAAAGGGGCATTGGAAAAGAAACTGTCCAGTCCTACAAGCAGAGCAAAAAAGTAGAAGGTTGCTACCGTCGGAGCTTCTGGTATATTTACTATTGATCTGCTCTCTTTTGATTACGACTCTTGGGCATTAGATACTGAGGGTGGTATTCATATTTTACTAACATACAGGGTCTTAGAAGTGAAGATAATATGAAACCAGACCAATTGGAAATAAGGATGGGCAATGGATCTAAGGTAGCTGTTATTTCTCACGACACATATGATATGAAGTTGTCAAATGGACTTACTTTAGCACTTAGCAAGTGTTTATATACACCAATTAGTACTAGAAATACAGTTTCATTTTCACAATTACAGCAAATTGGATTTATATTTATTTTTAGTGATAATACAATTTATGTTTATCTTATCAATAGCTAAACCATACAAATGGTATTTTTGAAATTGATATGCAAAATAACTGTAATTACGAATCAATATACAATGTAAAGAATATATGAATTTAACAGGGCTTAAATCAGATTTACTTGTGACATTGTCGTCTTGAACATATAAACAAGAAACGCATAGCCAAACTCCAGGAGGACGGAGTGTTGGAATCATGTGATGATTCATATGATACATGTGATGTTTATTAGGAAAGATGGCAAATGCGGCTTTTAAAGGCAAACCCAAAATGGATATAGAACTGTTACGAGTCATTGATACTGATGTATGTAGGTCTTTCAGTTCCATCACAAGAAATGGTCATTGCTACTTCATAACCTTTATTGATAGAAATGGGTAAGTTTACCTAATAAAAGACAAATGTGAAAGCTTTGAGATATTCAAAGAGTTTTAAAATGAAGTGAATAATCAACTTGGAAAAAATATAAAAGCACTTTAACTGGATCGATGTCGCGAATATCTAAGCCAAGAGTTTATTGATCGTCTTAGAGATTATGTGATTCTATCCCAACTAACTCCATCATGAACACCACAACACAATGATGTTTTTAGAAGGAGAAATAGAACCTTGTTGGACATGGTCCACTCTATGATGAGTCATACCACTCTGTCTAAAAGTTTATAGGAATATGTCTTAGAAACAGCTGCCGAAATACTAAACAATACATCAACCAAGAGTAAACATTTAGGGAGAATGTAAGTTAGTATATGCCCATGACATGTATCACACAAAAATGCTGCCAACAAATATGTAAACCTTTAGGGTCACACCTAAAGAACACATTTGCTTATACTTATAAGAAACTTGTATTTAAAATAATTATGATTGTTAAATAATTGATCTTGAAGAATAATTGTGAGATATGTGTCAAGATACAATTACAACAATTATAGGGTATAATCTGTAAACATGGAAATATAATTATGTTAATGTTTTAAAATAATTATAAATAAATATTTCAGATAATCACCAAACCTTATTTGAGTTATGAGCTATCGATCAGACGACTCATATAAATAAGGTGATAGGTTGGATCAATTTTAGGTGGTTCAATCTAATTAGAGATTCAGCCATCAGATAAAATAAAGAAAAAGAAACATTTTTGCATGTAATACACATATGGATCTAAGGTTCTTGGGCTAGCACCCGGTGGGAGATTTAAGCGTGTCCGTGTGTGGATCATCTCTAGAGGAAACTTGCTTGGTTTTTCTGTGTTCAACCAAAACCAACTCCCAATCTATAAAAAGGTATGTATTTTAAACACCCTATGGTTTGTTAAGAATCGATTAAAAGCATCATTGGATCTGTTTTTGTTTTAATTTCCCGCTGCGTTTTACAGTTACAAATTAATTCAAAATCCTACAGGCCTATTACCCCAAACTCGTTCATTTTCATACCTGACCAAATTCGAGGGAAAGGAAATTTTATCCTGCTTAGTCCATCTCTTGATGTTAAATGAAACATATGTTCTATTTTCACGTTTGATGAAACATATTTTATATTTTCAAGTTGGACGAAGTAGATTTGTAATAAAAATATTATATAAAACAAATTTGTCTTTGATTATATTAGTTTAACCAGATAACATCAGCACGGTGATTATCAGTGTTTACATTCTCTGCATTATCATTCTCATTTTAATTTTCATTCTCATTCCTTAAAATGAATTAAAACACCCGCTTAATCAGCTGCGAAGGTAACGGATTTAAGTTTACAGAGTTCATCTATTATTAGATTTATATTTTGAAGAATATATTTTAAAATATTTAATATTTTGAAAATTGATTATTTTAGCACTATGGTTAATAAGACATTTAGGGGTCGTTTACCAAACACTTACCCGGTAAAAGCTTACCGGTAAATTTAACACTATCATTTACTTATCGGATATGATTTTACTCCACCAAAACGGTATCGTATGCAACAATTTACCCGGTATGTGCTTACCGTGGTAAGAGTCATCGTCTTCACTTACCAGGTAAGACTCTTGGTTCTTGTCTCGTTATTACCGGATAAGATTCTGGATCCTTATCATATTCATCTGGTAAGATAAAATGACTTGGTGTTTACTTACCCGAGTAAGCGTTTGGTAAACGGCCCCTAAAGGGGTTTGATTCACATAATCATTTTTTATGGAATAAAAATGATAAAAATATGCTTAAGGTGTGTTTGGTCTGATCGAATAGTTTCGAGAGATTTGGATTTCATAAGAGAATTTGGAATTCCAGAGGTTTGGATTTGAAATGATTTGGAATCTTTGTATATTTGGTTTGTAAGATTTGAAATGAAATTAAATTCCATTTTCTTATAAAAACAAATTATAAATAATTTTAAAGATAATCAAATTATCTTTCTATTAATTGATTATTATAAAACAATGTTTTCAACAAATTTAAAACATTATTACACACAAATCTTACGAAATCCATGAAATACCAACGACCTTCATGAGATTTTTGAATCCCATGTTTGTGGGATTTCAATGAAATCCCGAGATTTCATATCAAACAATTCTTCAAACAAAACATGAGATATAAATGAAAATGAATTTTCAAATCCCTGCAAATCATATTCAACTTTACAAATCAGATGGGATCCTTTTATTATTTTTTTCTTAGATTATAAATTTAATAATAAAATTAACGTTTAATGTGGAAAAAAATATGTAAATTACTTTTTATCAAATCAAGAGTAAATAATGTGTTATATATATATATATATATATATATATATATATATATTTGTGTGTGTTTTTGAAAAAGATTGTGGCAACAACCGTCATGGTGCGTCGTGATTCAAGACTTATGTCTCACGCCACATTATGTTTGAGGCACACTACAGCGTAATGCGCGGTTTATGTAATATGATATTTGATTTTACTTATCTCTATAATGTCTTATTTGTTAGTTTTTAATATATAATTTAATTTAAATTGCTTAGTATCATTGATTTATTGAGTCATAGTAGAAAATATATGTTTATGTATATAATTTTATATATGATATACAAAATTATATACAAATTTGTCATCATAAGTCACTCTTGAAAGACGTTGTCACCTCGACGTGGCTTCCAAGGCTCGAGGCTTCACCTCCTCGCCGCGACACGCCTTACACTATTTAGAACCATGATATATATAGAGTTGGGTTCCAGTGAAAAATGAAGTTATGGTGATAAAGGTAAGAAGGGATCTTCATATTTGGATCAATCATAATTGAAGATCAACAGTAATGAGATGCATTATGATACATCAGATTAGTTTCCCTTCTAAAGTGCAGTTCATGGGTGGGCATGCGATTAAAAGTTATCAAGGGTGGAGATCCCTTCTTACGCTTCTCACCTTAACAATTTTTCTCACACGATCTTTCATCTATATATATATAGGGGGCATTCTTTTAAAAATTTGTTAATTTGTGAGATCCGTGAGATCCAATTAAACCATAAAAAATTAGTTGAAAAAAAATAATACAAATTAAAAACTTCTCTCTTTCTCTCCTCTCTCCTGTTTTTTCTCTATCTTTCGCATCGTCTCTCTCCGCTATTCTCTCTTTATAACATAAGCGTACACATAAAATAGAATATGAATGATGAACATATTGTGAATATTTTTTTTATATAAATACTATTATAGTTTATAAACACATTGTGAACCACATGCTATATATATATATATATATATATATATATATATATATATATATATAGAGAGAGAGAGAGAGAGAGAGAAAAGGGGGGGTGATGAAATACAAATCACTCCCTTTTCTACAAACTGTACAAATTAGCATCAATCAATAACATAATTTCATTTAATTTTTTTTATTTTTAATTCATAAGGGTATGATTGTTCTTTGACTTTATAATAGATATTTTTAGTAGTATCTTAATTGTGTCTAAATCGGGAAGATCATATAGATTAGATGTTTTTTAGGAAATGATCAATCAATCTGTTTTTATAATAATCTTGAAACCTGTAAATTTTTAATAGATACTTACTAACATCAATGAAACAAGGTAATTTCCAATGAAACAGACTCAAACTTTTCAATGAAACAGGGTCATATATGATTGCATCAGGTTCATATGTATAAAAGTTGTAATGAAACAGGTTTATATTCATAGGTATGTATAAAAATTTGTAATGAAACAGGTTCATATGTATAACAACTGTAATGAAATAGGTTCATAGGTCATATATGATTGCAACATGTCCATATATATAACAGTTGTAATAAAACAGGTTCATAGAACATGTTTTTCTTCCTGTTTTGCCCTTCTTTTTCTCCAATATAAATTCTTTTTTTTTTCTTTACTTATTTAGTTTGTTTCAATCTTGACTTTTAATAATAATAAAAAATGGATGGATATAACTTATTTGTAAGGTTTGTATGAAATGGATGGTTTGCAAAGTAAACCTCCTATATAATATACATGAGATTCCCTCTGGAATATTCCCTATATTATATATTTGATATTACATGTACATATATATATATATGTATAATATTATATATGAAATATTATTAATATATTACACGTATAATATATATATATATATATATTATATGTATAATATGATATATATATATATATATTATATGAAACCCATAAAAAATGAAAAATCGAGAATACTCTTGTAACCATTCATTTGACATTAAACATTTATAAATAATTTTTAATCAATTTGTTATGTTATGAACCATATGCATAAAAACCAAAAAACAACTTCAATTAATTGTGTGTATATGTGCATACTGTCTGAATGAATGGTTATTAGGGTGTTCCTTAGTTTTTTCATTTTTTAGGGTTTCTCTAAACCTCACTCTTATTACATATTATATATGCATATATTACACACACACACACACACACATATATATATATTACGAATGAAATTCAATTCATTGTCCCTTGTGATTGAATGCATTGAGAATTAATCTCTACCGAAATTGAACTTGGGAGGTGTTCCTTTATACGAGCGGCACTGAATATGTAATTGCTCAAGATATCATCTTTCCGCTTTATGTAAAAAGTGTCGATGATAAACAACACATAGTTGGTGGAATACGTGAAATTCAGTTGCATTCCATATGTAAACAAAACACCTGATTGGAATTTGGTCAATACAATTGACAATTCCGGTTCTTTCAGATACCGTCAGAATATTTCAAACCAAACGTCCTCTTACTACATAGGTAAATCATGATATGCTTTTACAAATACGTTTTCTGAAATAATATTTTTGTCAAACTATAACATTCAATTTTTGTCTTATAATATGAATCGAACAAAAGCATTTTACATTTCTTTATGCAATTTGTTTTTTTATTCTGTAAGACATATTTTATTTATACCACAACGTTTAAAGTATTATTGCTTTGAAAATAAATTTTGAAATATTGTGAAGTTAAGACTTTTAGTTACAAAATCATTTTGTTAGAGAAGAAAATCTTGAAAAGAAGGCAAGAAGAAGATGAATTTGGATGTTTTGATGATAAAACAATTAATTTATTAAATCAAAAGGTTTGGTTTAATTTATAGAAAATTAAATTAAATGTAATAAGAATGCAATATTTGTTATTACTCTTCATCATCAAATATGGTATTTATTCATTATTTACTTCTCAACTCTTTGAAATTGTGTATACGCCTACGATATATAAAGGGATGATCTTCTTCCATCAACCTATCACGCAATCTTCCACCATATATTTAATTTTAACACGTAACTTCTTTTCATAATTCTACATATTATATATATATATATATATATATATATATATATTCATTCTGATCTTGTTTATGGTGGATGATTTAAATGCACTCAGGTTTGTAAACAATTTTTGGGGATGAAGATCGAAGCATGGTGTTATTCGTTGTTTAACTTTTTCGTGATCATTTCAGGTAACAACATATGTTTTTAGTTGTGAGTATATATATATATATATATATATATATATATATATATATAGTTAATTAAATTAACAATTAAAATAATTAATCAACTACGCATAAAATCAATTGTTTTAATTTTCCCTTGAATATAAAAATCAAAGAAATAAATAGCAAGACACGTTATTCTGTTGACACACAAAAGTCAATTACGTGGCTACTGAAACTCAGTTTCATGTCCAAATTTAGACACCTTTTTCTTTCAAATTTATATAATTCTTTCAGTTTGTGTATTTTGTTCTCTAATAAAGAAGGTTTGGTGCACAGGATTCGTAGTAAATGCTTATGCAGTGCCATATGATTATGCTTATACCGCCGAGGTAACTTTGAATTCCACGTCTTTTCTACCAACTCCTTTGCTTTTTCTTGTGTCACCTCAGACTCATCATATTCAAGAGGGTCTCCAAGATCTTCAATACCCTTGTGAAGTACTTGAAAACAGGTGATCTGTCTTAAAAGACCCAAGCTTTATTGTCGGTAAACATACTGCTTGATCTTTTTGCAGTGCTTAAAGAATCCCAATAAGCCGCAGTATGATGGGGGAATCGTCGTTAACCCAGAGCTGAATGATGGAGACAAGGGTTGGACTTCTTTCGGCAATGCCAAACTACAGATTCGAAGATCGGAAACTGGAAATGGATTTGCGGTGGCTTATCGAAGGAACCAATCGTTTGACAGCATCTCTCAGGAGTTTTTCTTGGACCACCAAAAACTCTACACGTTTTCTGGTAATTAAGATGTTTGATTTGCTTGAAAATGGGAAGGTTTAGTTTGTGTTTTTCAGTTTTTGCTTTTGATGATTCGAATTTGGATGGAATATGAATGCAGCTTGGGTGCAAATAAGCCATGGGGATGCTACGGTGGTTGCTACATTTAAAACACCAACAGGCTATTATAACGCTGCTGCCACCAAAGCTGTATCTGGTTGCTGGTCCATGCTTAAAGGTGGCCTCACCGTCAATGAGTCCGGCACTGCCCACCTCTATTTCCAGGTACATTCATTTAAGGTTTAGAGTTTAGGGTTTTATAGATTTCTACCTCGCCTGTAAATATTATCTGCTTTGTAAGACATCGTATATGTATGAATAGCATCCACAAAGGAAGGTTTAAGATATACAGACATATTTGGTGTCTGTAAAACCAATTTTGTTGTATTGCTCTAAACATACATTTGTTTTCTATAGAGCGAAAATCCATCGATTGATATATGGATCGACAGCGTTTCTTTACAACCCTTCACCCAAGAGGAATGGAAGTCTCACCACTATCAGAGCATTGAAAAGGTGCAACCAGAAGACATCTTCTTCAAATATACACCAATCATTCATCATATCTGATCAACCAAATGTATGTTAAGCTCTTCAATTTTCTGATCAATGGCAGGTTAGGAAGAGTAAGGTCAGAATTCAAGCAGTTGATGGTAAAGGCAAACCGCTAGCGAATCGAACACTGATTCTCCAACAAAAGTTTGCAAAGTTCCCATTTGGATGTGCCATTAACAAGAACATCCTAAACAACCAAGCCTACCAAAACTGGTTCACTTCAAGATTCAAGTACACCACGTTTGAAAACGAAATGAAATGGTACGCCAACGAACCTATCCAAAACYGCGAGGACTACACAGCAGCCGATGCTATGCTTCAGTTCACTAAATCACACGGGGTTTCCGTRAGAGGCCATAACGTGTTCTGGGATGACCCCAAGTATCAACCAAGCTGGGTTCCAAATCTCCAGCCATCACAACTGGCGGCTGCCGCCAACAAGAGAATAAACTCCGTGATGAGACGATACTCGGGCCAAGTGATTTCATGGGACGTWGTGAATGAGAATCTGCATTTCAATTTCTTTGAAAGCAAGCTTGGTAAGACTGCTTCTTCAAAGTTCTACACRCAGGCTAGAGCKCTCGATAGAAATGCGGCTTTGTTCTTGAATGATTATAACACCATCGAAAGCCCTGGTGATACCAAGTCATCGCCTGATAGTTACTTGTCGAAAATCAGAGAGACTCGATCMGGGGGTTATCGTGGGACCTTATCGATCGGCTTAGAAGGTCATTTCAGTGGGCAAGTCAATATACCATACATGAGATCTGCCATTGATAAAGTTGCTAGTTCAAGACTGCCCATTTGGATCACTGAAGTAGATGTGGGGGCTGGATCGAATCAGGTATTTAGGGTTCAAACCTGCTCTTTTTATGACTTCAAACACAAAAATTATAAGACTTGCATGTTCTTATATGATCAACTAATCACAAGTAATGCATTTGTCAAAAGTAATGAAGCAAGATTTTTGCAATTAATTTGAATGACAGGCAGCAATTTTGGATCAAGTTCTAAGAGAAGCGCATGCACATCCAGCCGTGAATGGGATCATTGTTTGGTCAGCATGGAGTCCAAACGGCTGCTACAGAATGTGCTTAACCGATAGCAGTTTYCGGAACTTGCCCACCGGTGACGTCGTAGACAAGATTGTTCGCGAATTCTTTGGTGCAGTCGTTACAGCCACCACCGATGCTAACGGATTCTACGACACTTCTTTACTTCATGGAGATTACCAGCTTTCGTTTGCGGAATTTGATCGTTACCAGCCTCATGAAAAAGATTCGAATTCCACACGGATCTCTCATAATTTTAAGGTTGAAGCTTCTGATGACATGTTGCACATCAAAATCTTGGCTTAATAACTTCATGTTTGGATATTAATTGGTAGCCAAAGCATGAAAGAAAAGGTGACGATAAATGGAAGTGTTGAGTGATTTCAGAACAGAAGTACCCTCCTTAGATGCAAATATCCAACCTATTAGAATAACTAGACAAGGGCATTTTAGTCTTTTTTTCCTTTTATGCTTTTGTTTCTTTTTGATGAATTTCTTCAGAATCTAGTATTCTGCTCGACTGTCTGTATCTTTGTGAGAAAAGAAATATACAATAAATACATGATTCTCCATCTACTTGTGTCATTTCCGGTCATTGCTTAAAGATTAAGTTAAAAAAAACAGACATTGCTTAATGAGGGAGCAACAATAGACCGATCCAATTCTGCTTACACATCGACACAAGTTATACAGTTAGTCACCATCATTTGGGTTTTTTTTTTTTTTAAAGGGACGTTCAAAAATCAGATGAAAATCGAAAAAATAAATAAAATAGAGACAGAATCGGAAAATTAAAAATGTAAAAAAAGAAATTAAGAGGTGAGAGAGAGCCTATATATGTCTTCACTTAAGACGAGACAAAGGTGATGGACCCCGCCACCATTAAAGGCATAAAACGTCATAGCTCTGAAATGCACCAGCCGGGAATCGAACCCGGGTCTGTACCGTGGCAGGGTACTATTCTACCACTAGACCACTGGTGCTTCTGTGTTTGACTTGTCCTCTGTTAACTATATGATTCTTCCACAAAATAAAATTATGAAGAAAATGCTATTCTCTTAAAATATATATTATAGATTAATTTATCATCTAAAAAACATTAATTAAAGGTTTATCGCATAAAAAAAGATATATTTCGTACAAAACCGTCCCAATCTTTTATGAAGTTGCTATTATATTTAGGGATAAGTGATTTGCTTTGACCCAGTGGAGAACTCGGTTCACCTGACCTGAATGGGGTCGGGGATCCTCGGTAGACTCAAACCAGGGCCGGGGGATGTTACCCAAACCAGGTAGGGATGGTGATTTGCCCCGACCCGGGGGAACCCGATTCACCAGACCCGAATGGGGACGGGGATTCCCCGCTAAAATGGGTCCCGGGATCGGGGCCGGGGGATGTTACTCAAACCGGGGTTGGGGCCGGAGCCGTGGATCTCCAGTAGAGTCAAACCAATGAAAATTCTTCTTGGGGTTTGACCGGGGGGATTGATAGAGGTTTGACCGATGACGGGATGTTAATCTCCGTACCCGCAGGGAACAGGGCCGGAGTCGGGGGATGTTACTACAAACCGGGGTCGGGGCTAGGGATCCCCTGTAGAATCAAATTACAGGATATTATTTATGGGGTTTGACCGAGGACGAGATGTTAATCTCCGTACCCGCCTGGGACCGGGGCTGGGGGATGTTACTTCAAACCGGGGACGGGGATTACAAAACCCGCCCCATCCCCACCTCGTTGTCATGCCTAATTACATTTGTATTAAAATATATACATCATCTTAAATAAGATAAAAGTATAAAAATTCATGTCATGTTAAAAAATTTACAAATTTAAATAACAAAAATGTTTAAAATGACAAAGTAAAAAAATATTGAAAAGCCATTTTTTTTTGTTCAACAAATTCTAAAATAAAATAGTCGCTTTTTATTTTGAAAGAAACTAGATAAGCACCATAACAAAATGGGGTTGAAGTATACCACTAATTTCTAAGTGTCCTAACATACCACTTTATAAGAATTAATTTATAGAATCAAAAATTAAAATGTCTTATCTAAAGGCTTTGTAATAAGTTTATAAGACATTTGTAGGCATCATAACAAAGTTCTTAGAATGCTTTTAGTACAAAGTATCGCAACAGCAATTTTATAGGACATTTTTGGAAAATTGTCCTATAAACCCATCTTCTTATAGGACGTTTGTTTTTATAGAAGAACTTTTCAAATAGTGTCATATAAAAAATTGTTAATTGGACGCTCGTGCATTAAAAGTGTTCTAAAAAACTTCTTAAAGCGCTGAAAAGTGTTCTATAAACTTATTACAACGCTTTTACATATGACACTTCATTTTTGGTACTATAAATTAAGTTCTATAAAGTGATCTATTAGGACATTTGAATTTTTTGACGTTTTATAAACCCAATTTTATTGTAGTGAAGTGTTTATTGAGATGGATTTATAAGTTATTGGTTGTTTGTTTATCTCTTAATAGATTCATTAAGAGGCAAACTCTGAATCGTTAAGAGGTGAATCTTGTTTGGAAAAAAAAAATCTGTCTCTTAATGGTTCTAAAACCATCTGAATGATTTTGTGACCTAAGCCTCCCTTAACGCATTAATTTCATTGTAAACAATTATCTTTCATTTTGCACTATATCTGAATTTGTGTAACTAACTGCAGATAAACATAATCAAATACATGATAAACATCTCATTTTAAATATAAAAAATCTAAAATATAATTAGGATAATCATTGAGTCCGACCAGAATACTTAATTATTATCTTTATAAAATGTTATATTATTAAACCAAAAATAAATTATTTCGTTATTAAACTTAAATTAAATTATAGTAAAAAAATTAAATTAAAGAAATTACATAAAAATTGAGAACTTTTAAATAGTTGACTTGATATTAACATTGATATATTTTTTTCAAATTTTTATGATATCTTTAAATTTATATTTTATTCAAAAATAAAATCATTATTGTTTTCTTAAAAACATATAAAATTATATTATAACATCAACAGAGACAAATAAAAAAATAAAAAATTAAAATCAAAATGTGTCTCAATAAATTGGACGAATACCCTTCTGGTGTTAATAAATTGCTTTCTTTTGTATCTTAAATAAAGTAGCTGGTTTTTTATTAAACAATTAATTAATGGTATATGATACGGACATTGAGGCGAAAAACGTAAAGGGGCATTCCGAGAATCGAACTCGGGACCTCTCGCACCCGAAGCGAGAATCATACCACTAGACCAAATGCCCGATTGATATTTTCTCCAAATTTAATTCTTTTATACAAAGATAACCCAAATTTTGAAATACTTGTGCTTGTCTTTCTTAATTAACTATTGAAATTCTTTGCGACTTCATTTCTCTACATATCATTACATCTAAAACCAAATGGTCATCGGTCCGATGGTACACATGTCACCAGTAGAATCCAAACATATACGAACGACATGGCCCACAACCTCAAGACACGGCCGAAATCACATGTGATTCGACTGTTTTCTTATTTTCTTATATGGTTATTATTTGTATATGTATATGTATATGTATGTAAATATATATATACTTTTGGGGAAAAACCTTGTGTATACAAAAAATTTAGGCCAAAGTCATTGCTATACAAACTATTTCTGATCACGAATAAATAAGCCATGCCTGCTTCAACATGAAGGTTACAAACCACAAAATGCAATCAATTATCTATAATATCTACTGCGCAAACATGCTTCACAAAAAGCAACCAAATGGAGCTTTTCTTCAAGGCATGGAGTTCCTTAATAACTGTGAGGCTAATATAAGCAGCTCCACCATCTCAAAACCAGCTACAGACACAAAATCAACCTTTTCCACATCCTCCGTCTCAGCCGACCAACTTACAGGAAGAGAACTACCGAGGGCCGTTTTAAGAAGTTTTGCCTCTGTAACAACATTTTCAATTATTTCTGGTTCCCCGCCAACTGCGTCCGATTCTTTAACCTGACAATTTCACCCCCATCACTTCACTTCTCTAAAACAAGTTTCACAATTTAAACAATGTGCCAAATGCTTTTTTGAACTTTAGAATGGTGGAGGATAATCAATCACCTTAACAAGCGAGAGACGAAGTCTGTGAATTGAATTAGTTAGATGTCCCATGCTTTCCAAGCTCTCTTTAAGGGCTGCATACTCTATCTTCATTCTGCACAGCATAATATAAAACCAATAAAATACAAAACTTTTGAAAGGAAGAAAGAAAGATAGTCCACAAACCTTGCAAAATCCATGGTATTACTAGCGCTTTTCTTGCTGATATTGTGTGCATACTCTTGATGGGCCCCACTTTCACTTCCATGGGAACTAAGAGGGTGGTTAATCCACTGGCTAAAGTATGTCTTCTTCAGCAAACTTTTCAACCTTCCATCCTTATCATGGATCGTGCTTTTCTCTTCGCTGTCGATTAAAACCTTGCCTTGCTTTACATTGTCATTCAGTTTCCTATAGGAGTGCAACCATACCCATGTCACAAACAATTTCAAGCTAGATAACGAGTCTGCTTTTGAAAAGCTGTAGAATTTTTAAACGATGCTAGCGCTCCCCAAAATGCATACAGGCTTATTTGTGATTGAATTGATACAACCTCGAAAGTAAAATCAATAAAGCGTTTTCCAACAATAATTATCGGAGCAGACTAACAAAGTTATTCAAAAGAAATCATGAATAGAAGGAGTGAAGCCTGTCAAATGGTTGAAATACAATAATAGTTTAAAAATAAAAAAGAATAAACATACTCCTGTAATAGATAGTAATCCTGCTTCAGTTGTGCCAACTCCATAAGGGCAACCACCTTTTCATTTGTCACCTATTGAAAATTGTACTTGCTTATCATATCGTGGATGCAAAATAATATGTAATTTATTCAAAAAAATGCAACTTATAGTTAATCAAAAAAAAATACACAACATTACGAGCCATTGTTACTATCGCAAAGTTTTGGGAAGTTAAAGACAAAGGTATATCAAGCAAGTAAAAATACCATTACATTGAACTATTGAACTAAACTGAATGAGCATATATAAGAAATTTTACTTGTATTAGGTTTTTTTGTAGCTCCTCCAGTTTGGTCTGAAGAGCTGCATTTACATTGCTCTCTAACAAATATCTCTCTTCTTCCTGTGATAGAAGCAACAATGCTGCAACCTGAAAGTTCAATTAAAAGTATTTCATGAAATTCCAGCTGCACCTTGTTCCGGTTTCAAGAAACTTAAAGAAGTGCACAGGTTGTGGATTATTTTGCAGCCAACTCAAGTGATACATCTAACCACGTAGATTAATCAATCAATCTATGGCCCCTTCGTTTTTGACCGTTATGAACCTTTTTTTATGAAAGGGCTGGAGATTTTGAAGTTGAACATCACTTGACAGGCTCACATAAATTTTGTATATAAAAAACGAAAACAAACCTTCTCTTGCAATGCCTGGGCAAGAGGTTCAGAAGCATTCTCTGTTCCAGAACTACAAGTTTCTTGCAAGACAGAAACGTTTTCCTACAAAATATGTAAAACAGAGAACCATGAAATGCAGACCAGCATAGCGCAATCTTCTGAAGAACATGAAGAATGAGTAGCAATTGCTTTACATATCCCTTGCAAACTTAATTTCATAACAAGTACATACATAGAAGTTTAGCCACTGAAACAGATCCAAGAGTAACTATGGTTTACAAACACACTGTCATCTATGTTCTTCAAAATAGAACTATAAAGAGAACTCACACACACATATATACACAGACCTTTTCTTTTAACATCTGAGCAAAGGATTCTGAACCATTCCCAGCTCCAGAAATGGAAGTGCTTGGTAAGCCAGAGACATTTTCCTGCAAGATGTATATGTACACATATGTCCATGCCAAAACAAGAAATATTCTTTCATTTTCCTTTGGATTTTATATTTGTTTTCCTTATAAAAAGCAACTCTAAACAAGAAAAATTGGCAGAGGATACTCATATACCTTTGTAATACCATCTGAGTTGGCGTCAGGGCTAATATGTACATCACGGCAATCAACGTCTGGCAATTGCACATCTCTCTTAGGTAACAAATGGTTAAGTTCTTCATTCATACAAAGTTGTCTCATTTTTTCATTTATATCATTAACAACTGATTTAAACTGAGAAGATTCCTCCTCAAGCAAATTCACGATGTCGAGCCTGTGCTGAGAATGGAAACTATGTAATCCTGATATGTCCTTCTTCATCTTTTCTTCCAAACAGATCTGTATTCAAGTAAAAGAAGTCATGGTATGCCTTTCAAGAAAAAGTCACGGAATCATCAAGAATTTAAGCATCATAGCTTAGTTATCAATGAAAATTCTATCTCACGTTCTTGTTTTTCAAATCACGGACCATCTTCTTCAAATGTTTTTCGATCTCCATTCCCTGTTTGCAAAAAGAACCAAAATTCACAAAGGAGCACCAGAAGGTAATATTCTTGCATCGCTAAAATGTGTAGATAAAATGGACCAGAAACTAAGATAATACCATCTGCAGCTTGCTACGAAGATTAATTATAGATATTCTCAATGCCTCCACTTCTTCCTCCAGCGAAGTCTGTCTGAATCAAAAGTCAATACAGTTGCATTTGCATATAGAATCAAAGAAATCTGGAATATGATGTCAAAACATGACCAACTAGATACAACAATCCTTCCATGCTCACAGGCATTATGGCAACACAATATGTAACAAACGCAATAGCAAACTGTACTTGAAGTCGTATACTAAAATGGAGCCAGGCAATGGTAACCTGAACATCATCCTCAGACTACCTGAGTAGTTGCTTGTGCATAAGAAGGGCACCATGCACATATAAGCATGCTTATATGTTACTACGTAGATTTTGGTGACTACTCAAAGTACACAAACAGTAAGAGATTGGAGAATTACCGAGGAAACAACCAATAAAAGGAAGTGGAAAACTATGAGTCACAAGATGTCACTAGTTTCTTGTGCATAACAAGGGGACTGAGTGCACGGTAAGAGATTTGAGAATTACCAAGAAAAATCAACAGCCATAATTGGGAAATATGAATCACAAGATGCACTGCCTTCCACCTGATATTGGTCTGTAACTAATAAATTGAGAGGGCTGAAAAGAACAAGACCTATGGCTCGACCTATTAGCCTTTCATATAAAAAATTTGCATTACTGTTGTGTGTTAATGTTGGTCTTATATATCCTTCTCGATTATCAGCCAAGTCATTTCTTTGAGATACAGATATTAAGCCAGGTTAACTATCAATCACACACTTTATTTGCTCAATGAAGCATAATCAACTTCACCATGACATAGAAATGGAAGAAAGAATTTATGAGTACCACTTTATGCACTATTTCACTATAAAAAAATTGAGAAATCATGATCAGCAATGCAACTTCATCAGAGATGGAGAATTCTTTTTATTAGTTAGCCGCTGGTTATAGAACTTACAATGTAGTCTGTGGTGGGTGATTCCCCTTGACCAGCGAAAGTCCACATGTCTTCTGAATCGTTCAAAAGGGAAGAACACCTATCTTCCCAACCAATATCATAATATTCATTCAAAGAATGTTGTCTGATGTCATAGAACTTAGTGATCACCTGTAACGAGTAAAATATCATTTTCCTATTAGTAGGAGAACCTAGGTTTGCAGAAAACCATAATCACGCAAATCAGTCATATGTTAAACAAAGAAAATAATAAATAATAAAATACCACTCCGTCCGACCAAGTACTTTATAAAGATAGTCACTAGGAAATATAAGTTATCACGAGTCATATTTGAAGTCCTCGTTTTAATTAGATAGCATGTCATGGCATGAATATATGAAGAGAGTTCGTGCACTTCATATGAACGCCAATAAATTAATTTTAATGTCAGCCCCATCCAAAGAGTGTGTATCTATAATGAAAACAAAAAAAAACGCAAAGAGTCGTATAATCGTATATGTAAGGTAACAATGCAGGTTTGTAATTTTACACAGTTTATAAACGTGCATGGATTTGATAGGTATCTATTTCACTTAACATATTTTTAAGGGTACAGCAGCATGATTTCATGCAAACAGCAAAAGATATTGTAGCCAACATAACTACCTCTTTGAATATTTCATTCTCCTTCCGTAGCTTTTCTAGATCAGTCTGAAGCATAGCTGAAAGTTTCTTTTCTTCAAGAACAACCAACCTGAGTTCTTCTATCCTGGTCCACCAAATTAATGAGCATTTTGCAATAAAAAGAAGGCATGCTTCTAACAGGGTATCATTTACTAGACTAGCTACTCAACATAATAACTGCCGACAATGTAAAGCCAGAATGAAAAGGACAGAAATACGTAGCAAATATGTGAATACAAGAGTTAATATCAGAGGTGGTCTCATGCTCATGTGTCTAGGAATTCATATTGTCAGGCAATATGCATGGCAATAACCGCCACTGAGGTGAAGTTCAGGAGAGCTTTCAGTAGTGTGATCATATAAGCATGACTAGATACGTCATACGTTATAAATACCCTTCTAAGATATGGTTTTCCCATACCTCGAGACATACTTTGGCTACTGTGAAGATTGTGGTACCAATATCATCTCCAGCCTCCATTTCTCATTCCTAACAACCTGCCGTCTACTTAGAAAAGGCTTCAGATGGTCAGACCCACAAGGAAGGGTGTGGTTTATTCCATAGCCTACTTAAGCTCAATAAAGAGAGCCTTTACTTGTAAGCTATTTAAGGGGGGTTACTTTACAATGTGTCATATACTTGTCTATAAAGGGTTGCCACATGAATCTTTTGTGAACCCTGTATTCGCTGCATATGTCTGTTTACAATCCTTTATCCCCTATTTCATGTACATCGGTGTTAGGTAGGCCCAGGGATCACTGATTGGTCGAACGAACCCAGGTCAGTTTACAGTAGCATTATAATCTAAATGCTTACTTTTTTGGATTTAATCAGCATTACTGTACCTTAACTTGTAAAATTCTCTCCAGTGGCATTTCTATCCCAACTACTTGAAATGGGTTACATAAAAACTTTAGGGGAAAGTCCAAAAAACCCAACAAACTTTCTTATTTTGAATGGTTTAGTCCTTAAACTATTTTTTAATGAGAAAACCATTAAACTTTTTCATTTTGAATGATCAAGTCCCTGAACTATTTTCTTTGAATGAAAAAACCATTAAACTTTCACATATTGAATGATTAAGACCTGAAATTTTTCTAACAATAAATAAACCATCGAACTTTTACTCGATCGGTTAGTGTAACTTTTTTTGGGTTAAAAGGATGTAGGTAACCAATTTTTAAAAGTGAGATGGTTTATTTATTAAAAAAATATCCAGGGACTTAAGCAATCAAATGAAAAGGTTTAATGGTTTTTTCATTCAAAAAGAGAAAGTTTAATGACCTTTTCATTCAAAAAAATAGTTCAGAGACTTAATCATTCAAAATTAAAAAGTTTAATGGTTTTTTCATTCAAAAAAATAGTTTAAGGATTACACCATTCAAAATGAAAAAGTTTATTGGGTTTTTTTAACTATTCCCAAACTTTAATACACAGACACCAGAGAACAAATATAAAGGTAATGCCTTCCCAAACAAAAAATACTTACCTTTCTTGCATAATGTCAAACTTTTGTGATGCAAGTTCCTCTTTCTCCTTGGCTTTTTCAGCCTATCAACAACCATATAGACATTCTAAATTAAAGGATTCAGTGCTGGAAAGCACTCAAAATACATTAAAGAGTAATAGCTTAAGAAATTAATGTATTGATTTTAATTATTTAAATTGAATATACTGTTATGAAACCCTGTGTGTCATATGCCTTGGAGACTACTACACTTCCAGTCAGTTACAGCCCTCTTAAGGATGAACCCCCATGGGAAAACATCCCTTCTGTGTGAGAAGCACATGTCTTGGTATTTCAATACGCCAACCTCACCTTCAACTCTGGCAGCACCTTCCTTACTCTCAAAGCCCCAATGGCAGTTATCTCAATTACACTGGCAACCTGGCAGCTGTCATCACTTCAATAGATCCCTTTGATTTTGTTTTATAGGGTTTTCGGAAAATGGTAAAATAGGAACATTAATTAATTTTTGAACTAGTCTATGAAGTTATCAAAAACAAGGAAAAAACCCCATAGAAAAAGAACTCTTATTAATAATTTTCATAAACTAATCAACCAGATTGGGCATCGTGAGCAGTTTATTATTTCTTGAGTAACCATGTTCAGAAAATGCAGTGCTCAATAGACTACACCTCCATCATTGCATTATCACGCTCAGAAAATGCAGTAGCAACACAGCCTTGGAAAAACTTGATCTGCTTCTCTGCTTCCATGCTCTGCGAAAGATAATCACAATAAGCATCATCAGTATTAACCTCACCAGAACAATTTGACATGTATTCAACTAACTTCTGGTCGCCTAACTGAAGACTAGAAAGGTAAGGGACCAATAACAGGGTTAAAATATAAATCAACAGCTTAATGTTGGAATGAGAATGGTGAAAGAAGCACACATCCACTACCTGAAGTTACTATCACAAAATTGTCACTTGCATATATAGATTAAAGAGACAAAAAGGAAAATTCAGCAGAGTGACCTGACTGGCATCAATTATAACAGAGGACAGCAATAATTATCAAGACTAATATGACCACATTAGCATCTTGAATAGCATTAATTAATTAGTTAATCAATTCTAATCATTGTAGTTGGTAATATCACTACATTAAGTTTTGAATCGATTTCCAAAAAAACTTTGAAAATTGCATGGAGAAGCTATTCGAATCACTTCACAATAATAGATCAAACAGTTCAGCTGAGCTGGGAAGCATGAAACAGTTGAACATTTCAACTCTTTCACATGGTAGATGAACTCTGCCAGAATTCATTTTCATAAAGTGGGTAAAGACTATTCATGGACCTCATCCATGACCTTAACTTCATACACTCTTCCAAACTATGATAACCTGTGAGACTGAAATCTAATAAAGCACCAAGTCTTTTAAACTCTTAAATACTTTTACTTTCATGCAAGTTATCACAGAATGCTTAAGATAATTGACATTATATGTTTAATTAACAAAAAGAGTTGGTTACTTTTCTGAACATTCAAACATATATTCTCATAAAACCTCATGCTTGCCTTCTATTCTTAGGTTCTCGCCGCCTGACATTAGCATCAAATAAATCTGTACAGATATTTGGAGAGAGAGAGAGAGAGAGAGAGACCTTGGAGAGCTCTGCAGCATGTAGATCTGCCAACTGGTTCTGCAGAAAGAACTAAGTGTGTTAATAATGATAGATCTGGAATTTTCCAAGAAACATTTATAGAATGACAATGGGCCTCACTTTGATACGGTAAGACTCTGAAAGCTCTTCTTGGAGATTTACATTCTCTCGTAGGCAAGCAGTTAACTTCTTTTTCAAGTCAGCTATCTCCTGCTCCAGACCGGCTGTCCTAATTGGGTATTAATATCAATGCTAATTAACTCTTGAAAATGTACAGATAAACAATAATGATTGTTGAAAAGAGAAACTGTACATTTCTCAAATAATGGCGTACCTTTGAAAATGCATCCTGGTAGCAACACCAGCATAACTAGGTCCAGCATGTTGCATACACATTTGCTCGATATCATTACGTAGCTCATCACGCTCTATAAAACAAAAATGACAAAAAAAAATCAACCACTTATTTCTGTTTTGCCTTGTAGAAGTAAAAGGCCACCATTATTTAACTAAATTTCATGTTAGAAATACTTATTACAAGATTTACTGATGAAACTAGCAATGGATGTGCTAATATCATGCCATTTTGGTTTATTTCTAAATTCTGCTCCTCTGTCCCCAAAAAGAGACATTTACACATATTCACTACAAAGCTAATACTTTTCAACACTTATATGACTTTCCTAAATAAGAAAAAAGGGTGGCCCGTCAATTCGTATAATGAATACCAGCTGTTAAAAGGGTTGGTGATAAATCACTAAGAAAATACAAATCAGTTTCTTATTTGATTCGACTTCAAAAACCTAAAGAGGTCTGGTCTCTCTTTTCATAGGGAGGGTAACGATAACATAAAGGTGGTGAACCAAGTGAACAATGTCTACAACAATGAAACAATAGAATCACAATACACACCGCGCTCCAACAGTTCAATGCGAGAAAGCAAGGCGGCACGATCTTCTAACTCTTCATCCATGGCTGCAGATTCCTAAAACACGAACTAAAATAAAATAATCAACATCGGGAATACAAAAACAGTAAGCAGATTCAAAGAAACCCCCACCCCTAATCACCATATATATAAACTTTCTCCAAAAAACCTACACAAATTCAAGCAAGAATTCTTAATTTTTTTTAAATAACTCTATATCAAAAATAATTAACAGCGTATCCAGTGAGTATTAATGAAGGCTTTCAAGACCTACGTCAGAATTACAGCGCAGTTGAACCGAATAATTCAAAATAATAGCAGAGAGCTGTTAGCAGTAAAATCCAAACTAGGTCAAACAATAACATATCGTTTCTAACATGATGAGATGTGATGTGATGAGGAAATTAGGGAAAATGAGAGCGAATAAAGGTACCTGGGAGGAAATATGTAAATGTAAGCCCTGATAAACAGAAGAAACTACAGAGAAGGACGATGAAGAAGAAAGGGTTTCTTGTTCTTTTTGGGCGAGGGGGGGTTTTAATCATTGGACGTTAAAATAGTTTATACTCTACCCAAAAATTATCGCCTATTTTTTTTTTTTTATCTCCGTTTCTCTGGATAAATGGGTGTTATTGTTTAATTTTTTTTTTATCTGAATAAACAGTCTAAATAACATAAATGATCGATTTACCTTTTAATATTAATTATTTGAACATCAAAACAAAAAATCATAAAGAGATCGAATATGGGGTGTCTGATACGGGAATGAGGCGGTGCTTTAAATAAGATGTAGGGATGTTATTTTTGTGGCTGAATGGGGACAACACATCATTTCTATTTGTGCGATTAAGTCATGTTTGTGCAAATAAGCCGTAAGTAAACAACTCAAATGAGTTGTGCGAATAAGCCAGATAGACCAATAAGCCTAATTGAGTCGTAAGTAAACAGCCCTCTAGTCTTGTATATATTTTCATTTTATCTTTACATAGGTTATCGGATAATTTCTTTAGTAGTTTGTAAGCGCTTTTATCTGATAAATGTTAATGAGGATAACAGTATTATCTCTCACTTAGCAAATAAAAATCTCGATTATTATTTCTTTTTTTTTTCTCCATAAAATATATTTTGGGTTTCATTTACTTTGTATCTTGTTATATTAAATTTTCCCTCTTATGAAATGGTTATAATTTCTAGACTTTGAAATTTTATCAATTGATAAATCTTACGAAATTAAGCAACTTAAAAAACCATTTGGATTCAATTTACGAATCAAGAGTTGTGACCTTATGAAGTTTACCATGAAAAATGATACCAAAATAATGATGGAGGGATAAATTATTGTATTAGATTATGTTATATGGTATATTCATCAATAAATATATTGAATCTGAAAGAGAGTACTTGGGTTCTCCCAATAACTAAAAAGTGTAGCATGTCTGAATCTAAATGGGGTTCGCGGTGGTGGAGGGACTGGATCGGAAAAAAGAGGGATTCTAGTTGTAAGATATCTAATGAAACCGTCGTTGGAATTGAGATCTTATTCAAAGAGAAAGATCTCAAATATCTGGAGTTTTTCTTTGTATATTATAGGGATGATCCGATMCGCAAGGACCATGATTGGGAATTGTTTGATCGTCTTTCTCTGAGGAAGAGGCAAAATAGAATCAACTTGAATTCGGGACCATTATTCTAGATTGCCTTGAATTCATATAACGTATATATGCTTAATAGATGCATTTGTTTTATGAAACGTCAAATAGTATATATTCATCAATGAATATGAACTATATAAAATTTATAAGCATATTGTATTTTGTTGATAAATATATTCATTAGTAAATATATACTACATAAAATACATTAATAAATAGTATTTTTGTTCATGGGTATATTCATCAATGAATATACACTACCTGAAATTCATATAATGTATATTCATCAATAAATATACACTTAATGTATACATTATTGATGAAATGTCTAACAATGTATATTCATCAAGAAACATACTATATATTGAATTCGTTAATGTATTGTATTTTGCAAGTGTCTATATTATCGATAAAATATATAAATTCACGAGTATATAAAATCATGTCCGCAAATATATTCATAAATGATTAAATGAATGTATAGTGCCTGAAATTCCAATATTCATTAATGAATATATATATATATATATATATATATATATATTATACAAAGTTTTGATCATTTATGTTGAATCTAGATACATCACAACCTCACGAGGAGTACATATAAGAAATAGAGAGAGCCAAAAAAAAAAGATGACATATATATATGAAAGAAAGAGCGCATAAAACACATGACGAATGGTGCTTGATAAATCGCTCAACAACAACGAGGACTCTATTATCGATATAAAACACACACGGGATGATTGATGCAAATTTCATAGTTCGGTTTTGTGGAAGCAAACCCAAGGAGTTCTTCATTGCTTTGGATAATCTTCTTGCATGTAAGGGCGGATTCAGTCAAGGGTGGTGCCTAATTGGTTTGAGTTTGACTCCAAATGTCAAAAGTACCAGGAGATTTCAGGTTCAAATCCAATGAGGAATAAAAATCCTCTTGTGGCCAAGGAGGTTCAAGTGCGGTGACTCCGGGCTATCTGCAAAGCAAGTGGTCGTCCTGAGATTAATCAGCTCGCATAGCGGGTTGAATATTCAGGTTAATTAAAAAAAATAAAAAACCCATGTATGTTCGTTTTTTTTTTTATAATTAATTTTTGTTTTCATTTTATATTATGTTAATTGTTTTGTACCTCCATGTTAGCTATAGAGCAAAGTATCAAATGTACAGATTGTTTATTGGGTTGCATAACTATTTTGGTAAAATTGAATGATAAATTAGTTAATAAATGTAAAATGACCTTAAAATAAATTATAAAGAAATTAGGTAATTCTTATATTATATTATATAATATAATTAAAATAAAGTATTACTGAAATAAATTATTTAAACCTTTTATTGATTTTTATATATACAAAATAGAAAAAATATAATTTTATTCCTATAAAACTTATAAAAATATTTTTAACAATTATTTTATTTTTTTAATTAATTCTATTGAATAATAATAACAACAACAAGATAAATCAAGTGATGAATATTAATAGGACTAAAAAATAATCAAAACGATTACTAATAAATCAACATTATTTAATAATAAAATAATACGGTTAATAATAATATAATTAAATATTTATAAAATATTAACAGAATGTGAATTATTGTAATTAATATTTAATAATGATATTTTTAAACTAATAAATAATAAGATTTATTAAATTAGTATTAGGTAAAATATTAAAGGTATAGTTATAAAAATTGGAAAAAAGCACTCCTAAAGTTCATTAAAACGTTACTCCAAATAATGTTCCAATAAGTTAGTTTATCAATCAATTTTCTATCCATCCAAAAGAAATTTTGTATTAACTTAAAAGATAAGTTGGTTTATAGTTGTCAAATATAGTCTAAGGGGCCGTTTACCAAACACTTGTCCGGTAAGTATTTATCGGTAAAATTCAACACTACCATTTACTTGCCGTATAAGATTTTTAGCCCACCAAAACGACATTGTATGAAATAATTTACCCGGTAAGCACTTAACGTGGTAAGAGTCGTCGTCTTCACTTACCGAGTAAGACTGATGGTCGTTGTCTCGTTCTTACCGGGTAAGTTATTGATCCTTACCATATTCATGAGATAAGGTATATATGACTTGATAAGCGCTTACCCAGGCAAGCGTTTGATAAACGGCCCCTAAGTTGATTATCGGGTTTAAAGAGGTTTATTAGAGGGAAAATAGTATCCTAACATTGACCGATACTATTGCTCACAGGAATAAAATAGATGAAAATCATAAGTAGAAGAATCTCGTAAAACTTGTGGAGACATTTGATTCTTCATCGGTATTTATAGAAGTGGCACTTTGTCAGCGACAGTATTCTATCGCTAATTTTACTTTAACATTTGCAATAATCTGATAAGCATAGAGGATTGTGGAAGTAGAGATAAAAAGTGTTTAAAAGAGAAAGGGTGCTCAAATCACATTCTTACTTCCTTTTGAATTAAAGAATCATTTTAATATAAGTTGTACGATTAAATAAGTTGGACGATTAAAAATGATTTCATTGTATTTTAAATGTTGTGACTCTCATATGAACTTAGACTTTAGATATGCAAGCACATTTGTCAATTGTATGAAATGGTTGGTTTCTAGTGAGAAGAGAAGTAAGAAAACGTAAAATAGATCTACACCCTTGGATCAATTCTAATTGAATGTCAATACTAATGAGGTGCACCAATATGAACTAGGTCAATTCCCTTCTAAAGGCAATTCATGGGTGGATATGAAATTGAAAATAATTAAGAGTTCAGATTTGTTGTTACGCTTCTCATCATAATTTCTCTTCTTAGACGATCATTCATCTTGTATGAATTAATAAGGTTTTCAACTTGTATTTTGATTGATAGATTTTCTAGATGGATTTTTTTATATAGAGGGGGGAGGCCCCTCCAATCAAGAAAAAATTATTAAAACATATTTTTTTAAAAGGCAGGAAAATAAACCAAGGCCAGCACTCGGGAAAAAGCTAAAACGAAGCAACCACTAGAAAGGAGCAAAACTCAAAACAGAGAAGAGATGAGGAAATAATAGAGGAGAAAAGAGAAGGGAAGGACCAACCACTAGGGAAGGTTCCGAACAAGCCTAGCCTGGACAACATTCAGGGAAGGATTAAGGGTCAGACTAAGGAGCCTAGACTGGACATCATCATAGATGGTTTTGATCACCATGTCTTAAGATCTTCTCTTATTTTTGAAGATGCTATCATTTCTCTCCTACCAAACATGTTTGACAGTTCCATCAATCACTAATTTGCGAATAATATACTAGATGGTCTTGTCTTTGATGGCTTGTTGGAAGTCTCTAATGACATTCCAGTTATCCGAAATCGTAGGGAGGTTCAGCTTAGGCTTAAGGCCATTCTAAACTTGATTAGAAAACGAGTACTCAAATAAGAGATGTTGATGGGAGTCAGGCCTGTTATGGCAAAACCACACGAAATATTAGGATTGGTTTCCAAGAATTAAGTTTATCATGTGTCTTAAGATGTTGCCTCATTACAACCAAATAAGGAAAGCATGTCTTGGAATATTCTGCGAGAACCAGACCATGTGGCGCCACTAGGTTTCAGGTTCATGAGGACAAATGAAGAGCCATACGTCATGAACCCCGAAAGGGGTAATATTGTCATCCCTTTTTCTCCAAGGGAGCTTATTATGGACAGAAGGGGAAATGACATGGGGGAGAATCACAAAGAAAGGGATTGGAGCTATCCCACATTTGAGGGCAGGTCCAACCACTATTACAGATGATATCCTAAACTCGAGCACCAAGGGAGAGCTTCGCATTTAGGATATTATGAGGGGTAATAAGTCGATGTAGATGGCCAACGAGATGTCAATTATCAAACTAGACAGACGTGGAAGTGCCATTGCCAATGTCGAAGACCACAAAGTCTCTTATCTTTTTCTGCATACCCATGATATTTCTCCAACCCCAACCAACATCATTGTGGATCAGGGCGTCCCAAAATAAATTTACGATATTTAAGCCTGTAGGAGTGGATCCATTTAATCCAGATAGAATCCTTTTTGGAAAGGATTCTCCACAAGTGGGAGGCCATAAAGGCAAGATTACAAGTGGCAAGACTTTTGATGCCTAGTCCGCTTTGGAATTTAGGTAAGCACACGGTCTTCTAAGGGACCTTGGTTTTTCCTCTTTTAAGCTTATTGTGGCACCAAAGAAAACCTCTCATGAGCTTTTCATTGTCCTTGGTGATAGAGATGGGACAGACAAAGATAGAATCCCAATAGATTGCATCGAGAACAGGACCAAGAGAATAAGCTGGAGCCTATCGATGAAAAAGGGATTTATCATGCCAATCATTCAGCCTAGCTTTGACCTCATCGATAAGACACTTGCAGTTATTGTGATAAAGACGAGTAGTGATGAGAGGGACCCCAAGGTAGTAAACTGGAAGAGAACCTTCATGAAACTCACTAATGGTGTGGATGACGTTCCGGGTATGTTGACCGATATTGCAATAAAATGGTTCACTTTTAGCTTAACTCGGGTGAAGGCCAAATACAACATAAAACTCATCCAACGAATCTTTGATAACACAGACAAACTCGTTATTGCCATGACAAAAAATGATAAGGTTATCGGCAAAGCAAAGGTGAGGGATTTCCTGCTCCTTCTCATAGTTCTAGTGATAGGTAAATGTACCTATCTCCTAGATTTTCCTTTTGATCATGAGGTTGTGGACCTCCATGATCAGCATGATCAGAGTGAAAAGGTAGGAAGAAAGGAGGTCCACTTGCCTCAGACCCCAACTTCCTTTGAAGTAGTCGTGTAAGTTTCCATTTATACTGACCGAGTAGGAGGCAATGGAGACACACGTCATGATCCAATCAATCATAGTCAGAGGGAAGCCCAAACCAAAAAGGGGGTATGGATAAATGCAAATCAACAGTATCATAAGCCTTTTAAATATCAACTTTAAAACCACACAAGAAAGACCCCACTGTTTATGATTAGTCGCGCATAAGCTCTTAGACAAGAAGGATATTGTCCGTGATGAGCCGACCAGGGATAAAAGCAGATTAATTTTCGTTGACCAAAGGGGGGAAATGGTCTTTTATACGTTTCGATATAATCTTGCTTATACATTTATATAAGACATTGCATCAAGCATTGAGGTAAAAGTCAATGACCTTAGAGGGGGCCAACGACTTAGGAATGAGGGCAAGAATGGTTCTATTAAGGGACTTTAATAATTTTCCGAACGAGAAAAACTCGCAGATAGCCAAACATGCATCATTTCCAACAAAGTCCCAGTTAGATTTAAAGAATTTGGCAGTGAAATAATCTGGCCCAGGGACTTGTCATCCCCAATTTGAAAAAGAGCTTGTTTTATCTCGGAATCCAATAGAGGGTTGACCATCATGCTAGTATGATCAATAGTGAGCTTCCTAGAAAACGTGGTGACCAGGTCGCAGATGGGAAAAGTGAAGTGAGGAATTCCCCTGTCAAAATGAGAAACGAAAAGATTTGGGACATCTTCACTATCAACCCAATTGCCGTCAGCATTTGAATGGAATCAATATGATTTTGTTGTTAGGGGTCTTAACAAATTTTTATGGAAGAAAGCAACATTTTTATCTCCTTCACAAAGCCAGTCAATTTTGGCTTTTTGCTTCAGAAACCGCTCCTAATCGAGATAAGCACTGTTGTAAAGTACCCAAAGTATTCCTTTTGGAGGGCCTCATTTTTAAGGTCCTTATCATGAGCAATTTTAATCCTGTTAAGCTCAAGCCTAAGATTGGAGACCTTCGGAAAAAATTTCCCTGGTCTTTAAGAAACTTACAAATGAGGCTTTTGAGGAGTTTCAGATTTTTAGAGATCTTATGCATCTCATAATCAGACAAATTTGGGTTCCAACTGGAACCAACAACATATTTGAAGCCCTCTTTATGAGTGAGGAAGTTAGGAAAATTGAAGGTTTGGTCTTACAGGATAAGCTAGATGAGATGGTCACAACCGCATGGCTATGATATGAGGACCGATAAGGATAAAAGATGATAGAAGCAGACAATAAGTGAGAGGTGGCCTGAGAATTTCCAAGAACACAGTCAATCTATTTGAGGAGACTGGTTGTGCCGATTAGGTTCTTAGACCACGTAAAGAAAAGACCACTGAAATTGATATCTTCCACCTCAACGTGACGAACACAATCGCAGAAGTCATTCATACCTCGAGTGATCCCTAACACGCTAGAGGTGCTATCTTTAGAGTCAAGAGCAACATTAAGATCACTCATGATGAACCATGAAGAGTAGTTAACCACCTGCTTTTGGGCTTTAAGGGAAGTCCACAACTGGCACCCTGTGATATGATAATTGTGGACTGCACCCCTTCCGAATCCAAACCGTCAACATCCCTTGGGCTTGGCAGCTTTCTCATGAGGCCCAAAATCAAAATTCCTATTAAGAGAGCCCACCAATTTGTTTATTAATCATAATGGACTGCTCCACTATCTCAAAACAAAGGGCCCAAAAGATTTTGAGAAAGGAATGTGGATGACTCCATCTTATGTACCTCACGTGGCCCATCAACTGAATTTTAAGAAGGCAGTAAAAACCCATTTCATATTGAAATCTTTTAAGTTTTCTTCAATAGATTATTTAAAATGAAGATATTTGATATTTTGTACAAACTCTTCGATTTAGAAGGTCTAAAATGGGGAATTTGTCGGAAAAAGAGTGAAATTTCCAAATTTTTAATAATTCTCAAAGATAATTATCATAAAAAAGAATTTTTTTTTTATTATATCATCATTAATTAAAAAAACTTTTGAAATTAATAGTTGGAAAATAGAATTAATGTTTTAATAGACATATGATATATCACTAATATAATTAATATTGTAACCTTCGAAATAAAAAACGAAGTTAATGGTTGGAAAAGAAGATTAATACTTTATTAAATATATAAAATGTTTTTAATATTATAGTTTTAAAAAAAAAAAAAACTGCTGAAAAATCTTTTTAAAAAAATTTGATGAAGACTTTAAAAATCTATTGAGATGTTCTTACATCATTTTATGGATTTTGAAAAATATCTGCAAAGCAGATGATCGTTTTGGGATTAGACGGCTCACATATCCAGGTTATTCAAAAAAAATGGTGAACAAAAAAGATACAATCGATGCATTTAACATAAAAACAACAATTCAAAAGATATGCAAAAACGAACAACTCCCGATTCACAAATAAGAAAGCAGTAGGTACAAAATCATATGCAACATATAAATAAATATCCAAATGTAGCCCACAAAGTCTCCTTCTAATTGTGACCCCCAAAATGAAACCTTCATCAACTTGTACACCCATCTAACCATCCCCACTTCCTTCAAAAGCATGCATCCAACAGACAACAGCAACACAGGGCAGCCAAACTGCACACAATCACCATTCACAACACCTCAAAGTCAACACCAAATCCATAAGAATCTACCGGAATCAGATCAAACCATGCGTTGAGAATGTAAACAGTAAATCTTGATGTTGATATGTTCGAACAGGAAAGTACTACGTAAGGATGCATTTAGCTTTCCCTTTTCATAACCGATAGTAGGCCATCGTTGTCGTCCCAAAAGAGAATATGCCTTTGCTTTTCAAGAACGCACGCTTACAAATAAAGATTTTCCGTACCAAGAAAGAACATCTATAAAAGCATTCGATATAGAAAAAACGTGCACGGGTCATGTTCGTTTGCCACCGATATGAATAAAAAAGGTACCTTTTTTATCCCCACCAATAAAAAGGGGTGAAATTTTCACGACAAGAATACGAAATAAGATTCAACCTAAAACATGTCACATCGATGATGAATGTATTTTAAGATTACCGGATAATTCGATAGGTATTTGTCGTATATAAATATTATATATTAAATAATTTTTCATATATATATATATATATATATATATATATAAATTGATATAGAGTCTAGAATAGTCTTTTTGCCCTTCTCATCAAATTGTTCAACAGAAGAACACATGATTTTCTAGCAGTTTTTTGATTTGATACCTAAAAATCATGATCTTCCCTAAAAATCAGCTAAACCTAACAAAATCAAAACTTCCCCAAACAAAGTAAATTACCAAAACACCCCTGAAATATCAAAAACCCTGAATCGATTTCAAACCCTTCTCTACCGATCATGTATAACTACTGAAATCAAGCATTCTAGATCCGATCTTTATTCTATCTCAATTCACAATCGCATGCATAAATCGAGGAAGAAAAAGAGTAATTACCAGCCTTCCATGAAACCAGCACTTTGTTTTTGCTGTTGAGGAGGGGGAGCACCGTACTGAGGAGGGTACCCCTGTTGAGGATACCCTTGCGGCGGAGGGTATCCCTGTTGCGGTGGATACCCAGGTGGCGGATAAGCATCTTTCGGATACCCTTCCGGTGGATAACCTACAAGAATCAAACAACATTCCTTAATTCACTAACCAAATTCTCAAAATCCCCGACAAGATCTAAACCAAATTGAACGAAAAACAAACCTTGTGGAGGAGGAGCACCAACTGGGGGCTGCTGGCCTTGATTGTAATAACTCATGACGATGATGATGTTCTTATGGAGGAGCTTGCTTTGTTGAAATTGAGTGGGCGATTATGGAGGAAGTGGGGGGTTTTTATAAAGTGGGAATGGGGAATTGTATTGGGAAAAGGTTTTATAAAGAAGTATGGAGTTACTGGGTGTACGTCACGCACTGGCGGTTCGAAAGGCGAGTCAGTAGAAACTTAGGCGCGTGGACAACGCGTGAATTGGTATTGGATTATCCATCTATGAAACAACTAACGGAGAATTTAAATACAAAAAATTACGTAAATTCTAAATTACGGTCAACAAATAAATTGAAGTTAACAGCTTAACAAACAGTTTTTTATTATTTTAATAAAAATTTATTCTATTATTTTTTATAGTAAGTTACAGATTTTGTCCCTGCGCTCTAAATCGCAGTTACAATAAGCCCCTCAACCTAACATTAATGATTAAAGGGCCCTTTACCAAATGCTTACCTAGGTAAGTGTGGAGTAGGGAAGGGAGCCATTAGGTTCTCAAAATCCATATGAGGGGAATAAAGTTGCAGGTGCTGGTTTCTCATAAGAACCAATCGGGTTCACAAAAAATCTAGATCGAGTTCCAGATGGGCATTGATCGAAGATGCGGGAAGGGAGCCGTAGAGGGCAGGGACGGACCTAGAAATTTTTCAAACGGTAATACCAATTGACTATAAGAAAAAATATAAGAATTTTTTTTCAAACGATGACACCATTTGACTTAAAAAACAAATATACGATTTTTTTTTCAAACGGTTGCACCATTTGACTAAGAAAATGACACTAACATGATTCGAACTCGAGTCTGGGGTGGAATAAAAGTTTTGCAAACCAACCCTACCAGATAAAGCATGTTCTTATTGTAGTTTCAAAATATATACGGTGGCACATAACAAATTAATACGGTTGCACCTTTCACGAACCAAAAAATTTTGTACTCGTCAACGGAGGAATAATACAGTGGCACGTGCCACCGTATGCACCACTATAGGTTCGTCCCTGGTAAAGGGTGATGTGCACCGGTGCAGTGAGGATGAGGTGATGAAGAAATCGGTATGGAGGTGGGGTAGGGTTTCTCGAAAGGAAGAGGAGCGTTTGTAATTGAACATACTAATACAATATGTATGTACATATAATGTTAATTATTTTAATATAAAATGAAAGAAAAAAAAGACTAAAATGCTCTTAACTTAACGAAGTTTTTAATGGAAGTTCGGTCAAAGCCTGAGGAAACTGAAACTACGAGGATTCTAGTCATGAATTTTATAATTGAAGGACCTTCTTCATAACTGGGATGAAACCACATGGACAAATTTTGTAGTTTACTTTATTTTATTTATTTATTTATTTGAGTTCAAATAACTAGGGTTGTTAAAGGATCTTCGAATGATTCCTTAAAATTTCTTCAAAATAAATAATTTATATTTAATTTAAAAAAAATTGCATTCAATTTCAACAGATTACAATATTAATTATATAATTAAAATATTTCATAAATTTAATAAAATATTATTTTTTTTCTGAGCATTTAATTTTAAAGATTCTCATTGATGAGAAAATAACAAAAAAAAAAAAAATCTCAAAATCATTTTTGTAAAACTTTGAAAATTTGAAAAAATCTCACTCTTTTTCCTACTTTTTTTATTTTGGAGAAAATCCTAAAGAATTTGTTAGATAAAAAATTTACCCAAAATTCTTAAGGGTGTATTTCTTGCCCAGATTACATGGGATAAAACGAGACAAAAAATAGTTTTATGTTTGACATGACATGGATAAAAATGAGGTGGAAAAATATGGTACAAATATCTATTTTCATGTGATGAAACTAGAGTCTTCTTACATCCAAAAAGATGGAACATTAGACAGAAACACAAAATTTCTATTTAACTCTTCTAATATAACACAACACACACACACACACACATATATATATATATATATATATGGACTGGTTCAAATATTAACCAAAACTATTGTACAAACTATGTTAACCCGATCTTAATCGTTCATTTTCTCATCAAACGGTCTTTATTAAATGAGACTATAAAAATAATCATTTAATTAATATATTAATTGAGATGCCTATGAACAACGGTTAAGAAGGTACTTTTGTAAAAATATTGCATGAACATGGTGAACATTTATATGAACACGGTGAATGTTCATGGACATTACATGGATATGAACACCGTGAACATCGGAATTACCTCATGATCAATTAGAGGGATCTTAAAATATTTGTAACTCCCAAATAATTATTAGGGAGTTACATAAAGGTCAAATTACAAAATGACCCTTGTATTCAATTTATAAGTTACATTTGAACATAAAGTAAAGAAAGAATGTGATTGGTTGATGTTGGTTAGTAGAGTTAACACAAAAAAATGGGTTAGTATTTGAACCACCCTATATATATATATATATATATATACACTAAATTATAATATCATTATAAGTTAAAATTTTATTTTTTATATTAAAATCATTTAAACAATTTTTCAAGACAAATCTAGCCATTTAATGAGTTTTGTCTTATCGTGTTCTAATGGTACCAAACGCATGACAAACAATTAGTCATATATTGTCTAGTCTAAGCAAATGGCTATACGCTACCAAAAATCTTCATTTTTTCCATTTTTAAAGAACACGTTAATATAGTTGAGATGCTCTAAAAGCTTTAACAAGGTTGTCGTAAGAAACCTGACTATTTAATAGGACTCAATGTTTATCTTGTATTTGAACATATTTATTTGTTGATTGTAAGTTGGTTTTATAAAATTCAAACACATTAATAACTTGTTCGTATGTAATAATAAGTTGTAAATTTTATATAATATAGTAAAAACATTGTATGAATATATTTGCATTTGAATATACTGGTGACTGAAATATTTTTGATTTAATAATATAACTTTTTACAAAGATAATAATAAAGTACTTTGTTAAAACTCAAATATTATTCTAATTATATTATTTTTATATTTGAAATGATATTTTTATCTTGTATTTGATTATGTTTATTTGTAGTTAGTTATATGGATTTAAAAATACGGCTTTAATAAGTTGTACTTACACATAATTTACTTGCAATGTTGAATTTTAAGTAATATGTATTAATAAACAGTACTTCATATATAAAAATGATTTTTAAGAGTTTTTATTAAATGTTTTATAATATAACTATAAGGGTACTCACGCAATACAGTGAGATATATCTCGATTCTAACGTTTCATTTTATTATGTCTATGTCGCTATAATACGATTTTATGTGGTTTTAAGAACACGACAATGTTTTTTTAAATAAAATATAAATTTGAAAATATCATAAAAAATAAAAAAAAACGATATTAATATCAAATAAATTATTTAAAAGTATCATTAAATTTTTTTTTATTATAATTCAATTTAGGTTTAATAACAAAGTAATTTATTTTTAATTTAATAACATAATTTTTATAAATATAATAATTAAATATTCTGTTGGAACTCAATGATTAACTTAATTATATTTTAAATATTTTATATTTAAAAATGAGATATTTATCATGTATTTGATTATGTTTATTTGCAATTTGTTATACGAATTCAGATATGGAGCTTTAATAAGTTGTACTTATGCATAATTTACTTATAATACTAAATTTTAAGTAATATACATCAATAAACAGTACTTCATATATAAAAAATAGTTGTTAAGAGTTTTTGACAAATGATTTATAATATAATATAGAAATAGATAATATAGAAAATTACAAAACATTTAGGTAAAAATTAAACAACTTAATTAATAATTATGTACTGCAAATGCATAATATTTTATATTTCATATTTCATATTTTTTTAATAAAATTATTGGATACATATATATTTTTAAACTCTCTGAATTCCATAAAATAAATATTAAACACGTTTAAATAATGATAATTATTGCATATAACATAATACTTCATCATAATGTTTATCAATAAAAAAAAACTTCTAAATTACATCTTTATTTATTAAATCTAAAATATTTAAATTACAATAAAAAAATTAATTATAAAAATTGTAAAAAAAAAACGTTTTTTTTTTAGTGCTTTTCAAATAGATTTTTAAGGATTCCTTCAAAGAAAAAATAGATTTTTAAGGCAAATTAATTAAAACAACCATTTTAGACTTTGAATTCTTTTTTTTAGCTATTTTTCTCTCAATATTTCAAAAATGTCAATATCTTTGTAAGTAGCAGCTTCTCAACTTGTAGAAGGATCAAAGTGTAAAAAAAATCTGAACATGGTCCTCAAGTACAAGGACCAAATATGTAAATTAGGCCCAACACTTTCGCAAATGACGGAAGTGACACTTGCGGACTTTTATCTAATTTACAGATTTTGTTATATAATTGCGGACTATGTTCAAATTTTTCTTACATTTTGATGTCTTCACAGATTGAAGAGGTGTCACTTGCGAAGATAGCAATATTTTTAAAATTTGGAAAGAGAAATATCTAGATGAACCTAAAGCTTGAAAACAATTATTTCTATTAATTTCCATATTTTGAAATTAGTAAGCGGCCGTTTACCAAATATTTATCCGGTAAGTGTTTACCAATAAAATTTAACACTATTATTTACTTATTAAGTAAGATTTTAGTTCACCAAAACAACATCGCATGCAACAATTTACCCGGTAAATGTTCACCGTGTTAAGAGTCGTCGCCCTCACTTACCTGATAAGACTTTTGCTTCTTGTCTCGCTCTTACCGGGTAAGACTCTTGCTCCTTGTCTCGCCCTTACCGGGTAAGATTATTGGTCCTTACCATATTCATCCGGTGAGGTAATGTGACTTGGTAAGCGCTTACCCGAGTAAGCGTTTGGTAAACGGCCTCTAAGATGTGCTTACCTACCATTTATAAACATTTAATATCAAGACTTCTTATTGATAAGAATATAATAAAAAAATATTTTTTTCTCATTATAATATTTTTGGAAAGTTTTGTAAATTTGAGAATTACATATTCTTTATGCTTTTTATTTTTTATTTTGGAAGATCTATTACAACAAATAATTATCAAAATTCATTATATTCTCATTTTAAATAATTTATTTAAAGGGGGTGTTTGGGATTGTTATAAAAACAACTTATTGACTTAGTCCGGTGTAACACCGGTAATAAACACTTTTGAGTGTTATAATAAACAACTTATACCGGTGCCAAACTGGTAATAAGAAGTTTTTGAAGAAGTTAAATCCTTCTGACTTATAATAAGTTAATTAAATGCTTTTGTAGAAAAACATAAGTTGTTTTAAATAAACAATCCCAAACACCTCCTAAGATTGCTGTAACTATATGATTAATAATGAAAAAAGTTTAGAAAAACCTAACAGACTTTTTTAATTTTAGTGATTAAGTCATTAGACAGTTTTTTTAAACAAATAAATCGATGAACTTTTTTTAAAACCAGTTAAATAGATTATTTTGACCTAAAAAACGACTTGTAGCCAGTTTAGATGTTATAAGTGTTTTTAATGTACCAGTCTTTAAAATATGGTACAAGTTGTTAAGACTTGTTTTTTTTATTTGTTTAAGGAAATTATTTAATAACTTAATAATTTAAAATAGAAACATGTGTTAAAGAGTTTTTCTAAACTTTTCCTATTAATAATACATGAAGTAACTCAACCCAACTCCAATGCGAAATAACTCAACCCGGTGCAACCCGATGTCTAATCGAGTTATAAAATTTTCAAACAGTAGATATTGAGTTACTATTATTTGAATCCATCCAACCCGATAAACCCGATTTTCTTTTATTTTTTGAATTTAATATGATTATTTGAGTTTCTATAAATATGTATATTAAACGATTATACTATCACGTACTATCTTTATATACACATATCTTTTTGGGTAGAGTTGAATTAAGATTTTACAAACAGCAAATATTAAATTAAATTGTTCAAATGTTTTCAATCCGATCAACAAGATAATTAACAATCTAATAGATGACATGGGTGGTCGTGCTCAGTCAACTAAACATGGCAAAAAGCGACTAACATGCGACCCTGGACCCCAAAAATATTCTATTTTATTCATAAAACAGCTTTAAGAATAGAATATAATAATTTAGTTATGTTTGACCCAAATATCCCCATCAAAATAATTATTGACTTAAATATAAATTTAATTCATGTAGTTTATATAAATTAACGAGTAACGTTTTTAAAAGAATTATTCATAAGGAACATTTCTACTGTTTCATTTATATAACAGATGTGGTTCTCTTTCTAACTCATTCAATTAAGTTTTCGTTAGTGAGGGAGCGTTTTTGTTTATTCACCTTTCTCTTTCTTTAACTTTATTTTTCAATAACAAATTTGACCTCTCATACTACTTTTACTTTTGTAACATATTTGGTAACTCAAACTAATTTACATTAGTATCACAGATTTGGTCCTTAAAACAAATTTTTATTTTTGTAACAGATTTGATTCTTCTCTCAATTTTCATTTCAGGATTTGGTCTATCCATTTAATCAATAAAATTTGATGGCACAAATATATATACATATATATATATATAATTAGTAAAATAAATAAATAAATTTGAAGGTTAAAATTTTTCATTAAATATTTTATCTTTTTATAAACATTACTTTCATGAAATCCTATAGTTTAAATAAAACATAATTTTGATAATTGTTTTTTTAATTAGTTGAAAATTGAAAAAAGTTATAAAATTGAATACCAGGCAATATATTAAATAATAAAACATAAAAGTATAAGTTTAAGTAATTTAATAAAAATTAATTAATATAAAAAAATGTCTCATGACTAACGGAAACTTAATTGAATGAGTTAGAGGAAATACCATATCTGTTAAAAAAATGAAATATAGGAACGCCGCTTGTAAATAATTTCTTTCAGGAACCTTACTCATTAATTTATGTAAACTACATGGACCAAATTTGTATTTAACTTTATATATATATATATATATATATATATATATATATATATATATAGATAGAGAGAGAGAGAGAGAGAGTTTGTTTCAAATACAACCTGTTGTATTTGTACAACCAATGCAACCCAATAAATTGAGATATTTATGGACATGATGAGAATTCATTTATTATGATTTGAATATTTATGGAAGATCAATATGGTTAATTAATTATGATCAATACTTTATATTAGGAAACAGTCAAAACTTTTATGAAATCACATATTAATCAAATAAAATGAACGGTTGAGATTGAGTTGTATTGGTTGTACAAATGTTATGGGTTGTATAATAACCAACCCCCTATATATATATATATATATATATCTATCTCTCTCTCTCTCTCTCTCTATATATGTATGTATATGTATGGTATTCAAGGTGATAACTGTGAGATTCAATCTCAACCACAAATCAAATATTAAATTATAAAATTAATAATTATGGTATTTTTTTAACTTAAAGTATTAGTTAACGACATTTTAGAGATTTTAAAGATCTTCTCTCTCCTCTCTCGAACGAACTTTATATAAATACAATATATACACTGTGATACCTAATAAAATATCGTTAAAAAAGATACATACAAAGGATATTCACCATGATATCCATGTGTACATACAACATGCACACTTTGATACATTTGTAAAGCAACTAAAATAACAAAAATACACATTGTGATGCACTTTCTAAGGCAATGAAAGTAAAAAAAAATGCATATTGTGATACACTTTATAAGACAATGAAAATACATTGTGAACATTATCACTCTCATACGATTGGATCCACAAACATCTTTAAAGACAAACATCTTTAAAGAACAATATATATTAGGCAATTAAAATTTATCAAAGATTTCCAATAAAAAATAATTAAATCTTTTTATAAGTGATATATAAAATTACTAAATTACCCTTTTACCTTGTTTAAGAATTATCCTTAGATATCTCAAATGAGTGGTTTCAGATTGGATTTCACAGTTATTACAAACTATATAATTCTTATTTGATTAGGTTTATATATAAACTATTGTTAAAACTTTTAGATATTACACTTTTTGGTTTGGTCCTACAAAATTAAGTCTTATAAAGTACTTTTTTACGACTGCTTTTATATTTTAGATACCCTATAAAATCAATTATATTGTAATGTTTTCTTACCTTTTAAGTTAGATTAGCTCTTTCTTGCTCTCTCACACATTGTCATTTGAAACATGGATTAGGGGCCGTTACTAACGCTTACCCATTAAGTACTTATCGGACAATTTTCCTCCCCGGATGAACATGGCAACGGCCAATAATCTTACCCGGTAAGAGTGATGATAAGGATGAAGAATCTTACCCGGTAACTGAGGGTGACAACTCTTACCTGGGTAAACGCTTACCAGGTAAATTGTTGTATATGATACGTTTTGATGTACTACAATCTTATCCAATGAAATAAATTATAGTGTTCACTCCTAATATTAAACACTTACCCGAGTAAGTATTTAGGTAAACGACCCCTTAGTTTGTGAATATTCTAAGAACTTGTTTATTTTTTTAAAAAACTCTTATCTATCACTTATGTCTTATTTATTAAGAGGTATGACCATTTAAACTGTTTGTTTTTTTCAATTTTTTAGAGACACTTAGGTGCCGTTTACTAAACGCTTACTCGGGTAAGCGCTTATCTTTACCGGATGAATACGACAAGGACTAAGAATCTTACTCGGTAAGAGCGAAGACAAGAATCGAGAGTCTTACTTGGTAAGTGAAGGGCGAGCACTCTTACTATAGTTAGGGCTTACCGGGATAAATTGTCGCATACGATGCGTTTTAGTAAATAAAATCTTACCCGGTAAGTAAGCAATGATGTTGAATTTTACCAGTAAGTACTTACTGGGTAAGTGTTTAGGTAAACGACCTCTTATTTTCTTATTGGCCTCTTATTTGAAGAAGAGGTAAACCAACATCTTATTGTTTTCCAGACCCTCGACGACGACATTTCTCAATCGATCATTTCTCTCA
Source organism: Cynara cardunculus var. scolymus (assembly GCF_001531365.2). Taxonomy (NCBI): domain Eukaryota; kingdom Viridiplantae; phylum Streptophyta; class Magnoliopsida; order Asterales; family Asteraceae; genus Cynara; species Cynara cardunculus. The sequence goes on from NC_037544.1 coordinate 5,741,282, forward strand.
ATCGATCCTTGCCAAATCAATCATCACCTCTCTCAATTGATGTATTTTAATAGGATTTAAATGTGCTAAATATCATTAATGACATATTTTCGTTTAAATGAATGTTAATTATATAAGTTAGATACAAATTTCGTAATGATGATAAACAAATACGTGAAATTGTGTAAATTTATCTAATAAGTCCAACACCATAATTTTCTACTGAATAAAATAGACAATTTAAATGAATTCGGACATTAATGAGTTTACAAAAAACAAACAGTTTTATTGATTCAAATTTCAGACTTCAGCATCACCTCTTATTAATCAGAAAGAAAATAAGACTTCAAATTTCAGCATCTCTTAAAAAACAAACGCCACCTAAATAACACATTTTCGTTTGAAACTTTTATTAGTTTTTGAAATGCTAAACATTGTAAATTTGTACTCCATGTGAGCATTAATCATATTTTTGCTTGTTTTATGTATTCAATTTTATAAGTTCACAACGTTGGTATATAACCAATATCAACGTGTAGCAGTGAAAAAATATCGACACCAATTAAAACTGATTGTTACATACACAATATATAAGTTTCAGTACCAATTACAAGTTAGTCGATGACACCACACATAACATGTTACCATACCATATTAATCCTTAATTAATAAAACCTATATTTTAATCATTTATTTATAATAAATAAAATAAGAGATTTTTTAACGAAAATCAATATAGGGGGTGTTTGGGATTGCTTATTTGAAATAACTTGAACTTTTTAACAAAAGTGTTTATCAATTTATTATAAATCAGTAAAGTTTAACTTCTTTAAAACCTTCTTATTACCGGTTTGACACCGGTATAAGTTGTTTATTCAAACACACGAAAGTGCTTATTACCGGTGTTATACCGAAATAAGTCAATAAGTTATTTTTATAAGTAATCACAAACACCACAATAATATAACTTGATAATTGGGACCATATTATATCATAACAAATAACACCTAATAAAAAGAATATGGTTTGACAGGAAGACCAATGCAAAGCAACATGAAACCACCTGTCCAACATATGCTTTTCTTAGCTACAAAGAGATGCCCTAATTATTTATTATTTATAAAAATCGATATTAATTTTATAATTAAAGTTGGTTTAGTAAAAAAAAGAGTAAAGTACACTTTTGGTCCCTGTAGTTGTCATTCACTATCAACATTCGTCCCTCTTTTAAACTAATTACACATTTGATCATTGTGGTTGTCTTTTTGTTTCACTTTTAGCCTCTCAAAACTAAGGGGGTGTTTAGGATTGCTTATAAAAACAACTTATTGACTTATTCTAGTGTGTCACCGGTAATAAACACTTCTGAATATTTGGATAAACAACTTATACCGGTGTCAAACCGATAATAAAGAGTTTTTAAAGAAGTTAAACTCTTCTGACTTATAATAAGTTAATAAGTGATTTTGTAAAAAAGTATAAGTTGTTTCAAATGAGCAATCCCAAATACCCCTAAGTTCAGTTTTGATCCACACACACACATTTTAGTGGTACCCATCGTTGTAATCAAGTCCTACCAACACTCAAGCTTCTTTTAACACACAGAGGGCCACTCAAGAAGCTTCCATCTATCGGGATCACAAGTTTAGTGGCGGATACAGGAAATTAATAAGGTGGGAGCACGCTGGATGAGATTTGGGGGAGGCAAGCATATGGCTGTATGGACTAGGAGAAACCATGTAAGACGAGGGTAAAAATAGAAAATTTAAGCTAGTCAACAAAGGTTTTTAGTCTTTGACTGGGGGCCTTACCCTCCCGGTTCTTAAGGGCTAGATCCGCCCCTGGTGGCGGTTGTGGTGCTGGTCCTGGTGGATGCTCATCGGCCTTATAAGCCATCGCCACTTTGTTGAAAACTACGGCCTCAAAAACTGTCGTCACTCGACTGAAAGCTCCGGTCTAAAAACCTCCTTTTCGGTAGAAGCTTCGATCGTATCTCATCTGCTCTAGCCACAAACCTCCTCCTTTGTTGAAAGCTCCAACAACCAAAAACCTCTATCTTTTCCGACCTGTAGCTGTCTAGATCGATGCTTCTTGTAGAGTTGTCCATTTATTGTGTATTTAGGTTTTGATTTTGGATATGGGTTTGCTTTTGAAATTAGGTCTTGATTTTAGATATGCGTTTAATTTTGGAATTAGGGTTTGATTTTAGATTTATGTTATCATTCTGATTTTGGAAATCAGCTTTTGATTTTGGATTTGAGTTTTTGATATTGAATCGAGTTTGATTTTGCATTTAGGGTTTTTTATTTTGAATTTAGGGATTTGATTTTTCGGTTTTAGATCTGGATTTGTTTTTACAATTTTTCTTCAAGTTGAAAATCGCCGGAAAAGATAACCAGAAGCTCTTAATCACCATAGAATTTTGGTTGAAGTTGAAACATTATTAAAAAAAATGGAAAAAGGATACAAAACTCCAATAAAACAAAAAAAGACGAAAAGACCCTTCAAGTTAACAAACATATTTAACAGAAGTCAGTCTGAGGGATCAAAAGTGAAACAAAATGATAGCCACAATGACTAAAAATGTAATTAGTTTAAAAAGAGGGACAAAGTTGAGAGTTGGTGGTAACCACATAGACCAATAATGGAATTTACTCTAAAACAATCAAAGTTAAACCAATGACGGGTCTTACAATCCGATGCAAGATGGAATGATATAATATGTCGATCGAGAGTAGAACATGTAGAACATTTATGTGTGTAAAGCTCGTATTAAAGATTCTTCATCGCGGTGTATTTTATTTTCTTTTTATAACATAAATCGAACTTTAACATAAATCTATTCGTAGTAAAGTAATTTGTAACCCGTCTTGAGCACGATGGCCATGATTTTCAGTTATGTGTGATCGAGTTAAGGGGCCGTTTACTAAATGCTTACCCGGTAAGTGCTAACTGAGTAATTTTTCTTACCTGATGAACATGACAAGGGTCAAAAATTTTACCTGATAAGTGCAATGATAAAGAAGAAGAGTCTTACTCGGTAAGTGAGGGTGATGACTCTTACTCGGGTAAGCGCTTACCGGGCAAATTGTTGCATACGATACCATTTTGATATACTACAATCTTACCCGGTAAAATAAATTACAGTGTTGACTCCTAACGGTAAGCATTTAGGTAAACGGCCCCTAAATGTTAGAAGTTTGTTGGGATAGTAAATATATTTTAAAAAAAATTGTCATATTAACAATCTATCTGTCTATATTTAAAAATTTATCGTTATGAAAAATAGTTATATTTATATTATATCTAATTAATATATACAATTTTTTTAAAAAAATATGAAGACACACATGCATAATGTCAAAAGGTGTGAAAGTATAGAAGATGTTGTCTATGTCTTATGTCGTGCCAAACATGGGACAGTGAGTTCTAATCATGTTTTATTTCATGTCAAACATAAGACACTGAGTTTTATCTCGTCCTGACCCATGTACCAAACGCAACCCATAAGGTACATAAATTTGATCCAACTTCTTGGGACCGCTTATCAAACGCTAATCGGTGAGTGTTTAATAGTCATTTATCTTACCAAACGAATATGATAAAGACTGATAATCTTACCTGGTACGAGGTATGACAATGACCATGAATCTTACCCAGTAAGTGAGGGTAGTAAGCTAACGCATACCAAATAAGAAATAATAACCAATAATCCTACCATATCAATTTTTTGACCGAAAATTTACCCGATAAAATAAGTAAGGATGCTATCTCTTATCTGATAATTGTTTACCCTCTCAACTTAATAAATGGTTTTCCGATTCTAGAAGTGCATAAAAAGTAATGAGCCTTTCTTTTTTCTCCTTTGTTAACTTGTTTTGATTTCAAACTATAGAACGCAACGCTACGCTAGTACGAGTAGTAGGAGTTGAGTAGAGATGGCCAAATGGGTCCGGCCCGGCGCGTAACCGCCGGAGGACTGGAACTGGGACTGGAGAGGGACCGGACCCGCCCGGGACCGGTATGGACCGGTTGTGGACCGTTGGTTATGGATTTTAACGTTTTCTAGGACCGAGACCGGTTAAGACCGGAACCGGTTATAGGACCGGCCCGGTCAACAAAAGTCAACGTGTATATATATATATATATATATAATAAAACGTATTTATAAAATTAAACGTATATATATATATATATAGAGGGATGTTATTCTACACTCTTTGTCATTCCTACACCCTATACAACCCTCATCTCAACCATTCAATTTTTAATCAATTAATTGTTTCCTAATATAAAGTATCAATCATAATTAATAAACTCTATTCATATTCCATAAATATTCAAATCATAATAAATGAACTCCAATCATTTCTATANATTTTCCCCATATTGGTTGTTCTTTTACATTTTTTAAATATATTTTTCTAAAAACTATTAATTAATTAGGACATATGAGGTAAACCATTTTTATTTTTATTTATATTATATGTAATGGTTATTTAAAATCATAAAGAATATATTTTTTCTAAAATTTATTTTAACAAATTCAAATATTATAATATACATATATATATAGGACGTTTATTTTATATATAAGACGTTTCAAATGCAACTAATTACATTTGTACAACTAATGTAACCCAATCAATTGGGATATTTATGACAATGATGAGAATTTATTTATTATGATTTGAATATTTATGAAATATGACTAGAGTTCATTAATTATGATCAATACTTTATATTAAGAAACAATCTAAACTTTTATGAAATCACATATTCATCAAATTAAATGAACGGTTGAGAATGAGTTGTATTGATTATATAAATATAAAGAGTTGTATATTACTCACCTCTATATATACATATAACCTGGTTTTGTTTTTCATAAACATAGCAATTCAAATATATAGTAATTTATTTACTAGTTTAAAATATTTTACGTTTGATTTTATTTTAAAAAAAATTGCACTCATTATAGCAATAATGGAAAATAAATAAATAAATAAAATGCAAACACAACTACAAAACATAATATATAGTCAAAAACCTTCCAGCTTAGTGGTAAAAGCTTGGATTAGGCTTGCGATTATCTTTTAAGTCCATTAATAAATTAAGTGCATAAAGGTTTTATTTAATTTTAATCATAATAAAATTAATAGTAAAATATATTTTACAAATAAAACTTGTAATTATAATAATTATATTTTTAACATATATAGTAGTTATTCTGTTAGAATACCTATTTTAAAAATTGACATTACATAATGCAGGTTTCTGATTATCCAATAACCATATAAAAGCATATGTATTCTTTGTGTGCGACTCTATAGGTTTACATACTCATTGACGATGTTGCTATGTGATACGTATCGTGGACATATAAAAGCTTACAGTATATAAATTTTATTTAATGGTTGTAGGATTCCACGTATCATTAATTTAATTTGTTAAACATGATGGGTAAATTGAGTTTCTAACTTTCTATGCATAATGAATAATCAAAGGTTCGTTTACCAAACGTTTTATCCGATAAGCATTTATCGTTACTTATCTTACCGGATGAACATGACAATCATTGCAGATCTTACCCACTAAGAGTGATGGCAATGAACGATAATTTTACCAGGTATGTGAGGGTGACGACTCTTATCCGGTTAGCACTTACTGAAGAAAAATAGTATTTTAGATATCTGGTTTCTTTAAGAATCTTTTCGGAAAAAAGAGTCAAATATAAAACGATCAATTCCTTGTCAAGCAAAACACCCATTAGAGACTAAGGGGCTGTTTGGCAGTTGCCGAATGATTTGATACAGAATGACTAAGTGATCAGATGACTAAGAGACTGTTATGATATAGTGCAAAATGAAATATAATTTTTTAGTAATTTTTTACAATGAAATTAGGACGCTGAATGGTTAAGTGAAACTCAGGATACAAAATCATTTAGGGGGTTTTAGAACCATTAAGAGACAAATTATTTTTTTTTTTTTGCCAACCAAGATTCACTTTTTAACGATTCAAAGACTGCTTCTTAATGGAACTATTAAGAGGTTCTTTTTAAATAAAGAAAGAACGAAAGCTTTGAGAATGAAGATACCAATGCCATAGAGATGACCAAAATTGGTCTTGAGTCGTTCCCAAATCGGTCCTTTTAAAACTGGGTCGAGTCCTAATAAAAAATCCTAGGTACAATCTAGGCCCAGTTACCTGTACCGATCCCAACAAAAAAAAATTCTAGGGCCCATCTAGGCCCAGTTACCTATCTCGTTCCTAGAGATGGTCAAATGGGCCCGGCCTGGCCCGTAACCGCCGGTATGGACCGGTTGTGGATCGCCGGTTATGAACCGGTTATGGATTTTAACGTTTTCTAGGACCGAGACCGGTTAAGACCGGAACCGGTTATGTAACCGGTTATAGGACCGACCCGGCCCAGCCCGGTCAACAAAAGTCAACGTGTATATATGTATAACAAAACGTATTTATAAAATTAAACGTATATATATATATATATAAAACAAAACATATTTTTAAACGTATTTATAAAATTAAATGTATATATATAACAAAACATATTTTTAAATGTATTTATATAAAACATATTAAAAATAACATATTACAAACATATTAATAACATATTAAAAATTTATTAATAAACAAAAATTTGAAAAAAAATATTTTTTTTGGCCGGGACCGGAACCGGGACCGGATTCCTTAACCGGTTACCGGTAAGCTTGACCGGTTACAAGATATTTCACCGGAACTGGGACTAGGACCGGGACCGGTTACCGCCGGTTTTTGTCTTGATTAGGACCGGCAGGGACCGGATTTTGGCATCTCTAGAGTTGAGCCACTTATAAGATTGGGCTAAACTTTGATAGAAGCCCAACTCAACTCAAATCTATACATAAAGCCCATAGCTCATGCCTGTCCTAAATCCAGTCTTAAAAAAGAAAACATTTTACATAAAAATCATAGATGTTTTTTATATTTGATTTTTTGAAATACAATATATACTATATTATAAAGCATCTGACAAAAATTTTTAAAAACCATTTTTTATGTATAAAGTACTGTATATTGATGCATATTACTTAAAATTCAAGATTATAAGTAAATTATGTACAAGTACAACTTATTAAAGCTTCATGTTTGAATTCGTGTAACTAACTACGGATAGACATAATCAAATAGAGAATAAATATCTCATTTTAAAATATAAAAAATCTAAAATATAATTAGGATAATTATCGAGTTATAACAAAAAAATTAATTATTATTTTTATATTAAAAAAATTATATTATTAAACCAAATATAAATTACTTTGTTATTGAACATAAATTGAAATTATAATAAAAAATTTGAATTAGAAAATTACACAAAAAATAGAAATTTTAAATAGTTAATTTGATACTAATATTAATATATTTTTGTTAAATTCCTATGATATCTTCAAATTTATATTTTATTCAAAAATAAAAACATTATCGTTTTTTTCAAAATCACATAAGATTATATTATAACATCTATTGAAATAAAGAATAAAATGAAATATTAAAATCAAGATGTATATCGCTGCATTGCGTGAATACTCTTCTAGTACAAACTAAAATAAATACATTTGAGTAGATCAATATTGATTTGCTATATAATTTATGAAAACATTTTCTGAATCAGGCCTAAATATAACCAGTCCCAAATCGTAACCAATCATGAACCTGGACATGGATTTTTGTAAAAAGTATAACCGATCCATTACGATCGGGCTATAACCCCTACCGATCCCTGTCCTAATCGGTTCCAAACCAAAACCAGGCCCAATTTGACCTTCTTTTATGGGTGATGATATATAATTGGATTTGAGTTTGGATTGGATCATTAGAGAATGGCGTCGGATTTAACCCATTAATCTTTTCCACAATACGATGATAGATCGACACCTAGTGGGCTAGAGTTTTCGAACCAAGTATGTGTACTCATACTCATAATGTTTATTTTAAGAACGTATAAGGATAACATAAATAACTTTTCGTATTTGATTAATGATTAAAATTTTGAAATATTGATCAACAATGACAAAATGGAAAAATAAAAATAAAAATAAAAATAAAAACAAAAATAAAAATAGAAATGAGTGATCCAAGAAAAAGATGCTCACAAGGCACTTGAGCTTTGACTGAGTCAGAGTTGGTGCCACACCCTTAATTCTTGTGTCCCCAAACATTATCAACTTGCTCACCTTTTTAATTGTTTCTTCGTTCCTCTTTGTTTGTATTAGGCCAAATTTAACAAATTATATATATCTATACTATTTTATTAAATAAATTTAGCAAAAGTCTTAAAGTCTTAAAATTTTAAATGACCAAAATACCCTTTATACTCACTTTTTCACCATTCATCTGCTCACATACATACACTCACCCTCTCACAACCTATTTTTTTAAAAGTATAATTTTAAATTTACACTTTATATCTCTATAATTAATTAATTAATTAATTTACTTTACGTTCTTTACTTTTAAATGTTTCATTTTAAACATTTATCAAATTAACATACATAATCGTATATCAATTAAAACATGTTTAAAA
>NC_037544.1:5750455-5772917 GCF_001531365.2 Cynara cardunculus var. scolymus
TATATATATATATATATATATATATATATATAATCTTGTACAAAAATCATTCAATAATTATATGTTTATTAATTTAGAGGGAGTTTTAAATACAAATCATTTGACTAGTATAAAACGTACACACCAATCTCAACTGACCAACTTGTCTAATGGATATCTGGTTTCATAAATTTTCCGATTGTTTTCTAATCTAAAACGTTAATCATAATTATAAGTGACTATGATCATCGTCTATAAATATTCAAATAATAGTAAATAAACTCTCGTCATTTGAATAAATATCTCATTTGATTGATTTATATGATTGTACTATTTAGAGGGCATGTATTTGAAACTCTCTTAATCTAATTATATACTATATAATTATATAAATTACATTATTTTTGTTTATAACATAAACCAATGATAATAGTTGAGATATGAGAGACTTTACTCCATCAAATTGTTGATAGCATTGACGTAGCAGGAAAAAGTGGAAAGATCAACAGACTTCGGTCGTGTGTCTAGCCACGTAAGACACTATTTTCCAGCTTTCGTGAAGGATTTTGAAGACAAATCGTGCTTCTTTCGAACGCTTCTCCTCTTCTCCTACAGTCCTAAAAAACGCTTGTTAACTTCCGGATCCTGTGCTACACACTACTAGAATAACTGAATAATGAGTATTTCCGGCACATTTTTCGGCGGACGGAATCCGTTGGAAATTTACCCGCGGATTTCCGTAGGACAACAAAAAAGTCAACTTATGTTGACTTCCGCCGAAAATCCGCCAGTAAATGTATTATGATAATATTTCCGACAGATTTTCGGCGGATTTCGTAATTAATTATTTTAGTTTTGTATTTAAATCTAATTACAACAATTTATAGGCGGATTTCCGGTGAATATTTAATTATTTTTTAAAAATTAAGATCCGCCAGAAAATAATTAAGAAATACTATTTATTTTCAAAATTTTCCAACGGATTTCCGGCAAATCCAAAGTCCGCCGGTAATAGCTATCCAATTTTTTTTTAAATATTTCCGGTGGATTTTCATTTTCGTATTGGGCTTTATAGGATCGTAGTGACATCACACATGATCATTGTATTTAAATTAATATTGATTAATTTAAATAAATTAGATGAAAAAGAAACATTTATAAATATATGATTGTTTATTTTTTAATTTAAAAACGTAGTAACAAATAACGTTTATAGCGATATTTTTAATTTAGAACATATTTATAATTTTTTATGATGATAATCAAATATGAGATCGTGAAACAAAAAACAATGATACAAGTAAATAACAAGCAAATAAGTACATCTAGATCAAAACATTTTTATAATTACTAGAAGGGTACTCGCATAATTCAGCGAGATACATCTTGATTTTAATATTTTATTTTATTTTTTATCTCAGTCGATGTTATAATATGATTTTATGTGATTTTGAAAAAAAAACGATAATGTTTTTATTTTTGAATAAAATATAAATTTAAAAATATCATAAAAATTTGACAAAAATATATCGGTTTTAATTTAGGTTCAATAACGAAGTAATTTATAGTTGGTTTAATAATATAATTTGTTTATAAAGATAATAATTAATTATTTTGTTAGAACTCGATAATTATCTTAATTATATTTTAGATTTTTTATATTTTAAAATGAGATGTTTATCCTCTATTTGATTATGTTCATCCGTAGTTAGTTACACAAATTCAAACATGGAGCTTTAATAAGTTGTATTTATGCATAATTCACTTGTAATCTTGAATTTTAAGTAATATGCATCAATATACAGTACTTTATGCATAAAAAAATTATTTTTAAGAGTTTTTGTCAAATGTTTTATAATTTAGTATAGATTATACCTCAAAATGAAAAATCAATAAATAAAATGCCAGATTGACATAATAAAACACCTAATTACTAGTCAAAATAAACCTTTATACCTTCACTACCAGAAATATATACATGCCAGTACTAGAACAATCATTTCTAATATATAGCTCAGTTGCCAAATGTATGAGGTGACTTTGTTCATGTGTTCGAACCCAGGGCTTCTCCCCCTCAGTTACAAAGTGAGCCAAAATATATTCATTCACATGGGTGTCTTTGAAGTTGATTGGAGTTGTCAGTAATCAACTTTTTTCTCAATTGCTATAAGCCTATAACAGATTTGTTTTATGAATTTAATTACAAGGATGATTTACAGTTTTCTCATGAAACTGTTCATGAACATAATTTAAAAAAAATAGAACTGATATTAAAAAAAGATATGCGATGTAAGAAATAATGAATATACAGAAAGAATAAAGGAATAATACATCCTAAATACATCACATAATTGAATATTAGTATCAAATAATGTGTTTCCACTAATAGCAAGTGGATTAAAGAATCAAGCAAAAGACTTGAGTTGATCCAAAATTTAAATTTGTCCTTTTTTTATATATAAAAAGATATGTTTTATACATTATTTAAATATGAAAAAAATACAGGAATATTAATAATTTTTCATCTTTTTGGTATTATAATTTTTATCTGTAAAATTTATTTATTAGTTTGTTGGTACTATTTTTTTAAAGTTATAGTATATATATCTGTACTATATTATAAAGCATTTGACAAAAACTCTTAAAAATTATTTTTATACGTAAAGTACTGTTTATTAATGCATATTACTTAAAACTCAAGATTGCAAGTAGATTGTGCATAAGTACAACTTATTAAAGCTCTATATTTGAATTCGTATAACTAACTGCAGATAAACATAATCAAATACAAGATAAACATCTCATTTTAAATATAAAAAATCTAAAATATAATTAGGATAATTCAATACTTAATTATTATCTTTATAAAATTTATAATATTAAACCAAAATAAATTATTTCATTATTAAACTTAAATTAAATTATAATAAAAGAATAAAATAAGAAAATTACATAAAAATATGACTTTTAAATAGTTGATTTAATACTAATTTTGCGCTTATTTTTAAAAGAAATTATAATATTTCATTCAAAAATAAAAACATTTTATTTTTTCTCAAAACCACGTAAAATCGCATTATAACATTGATAGAGCCAAAATACAAAACGAAATATTAAAATCAAGATTTATCTCGCTGCATTGCGTAAGTACCATTTTAGTATATATATATATATTTATTTATTTATATATATATATATATGATTTTATTTAATTAAAAAATTAGATAAGATTTGATTAGTAAATAGTAAAATGGGGGAAGAATTAAGAAAAGCAAATGGGGATTGAAGTGTGTGTGGGTCACGTGATGAAACGTGTGCCTGTGATGGAAAAACGCAACCTGAAAAATGCGATGGTAGCAGCATATGCCGCACGTGCATACATGTGTTTCTACTTTACATGCATGTGGGGTTTATGGAGAAAAGGATTTCTGCCACTAGAATTGTACCCTGTCCCTCCCATATTATTACTATTTTACCCCCTTTTTATTGTTATTATTATTATTTATTATAATAATAACTATTTTTACAGTAAATAAACACCAGTAAAATCTCATAAAAGAATCTCACAATCCTTTTAAAATATTAAAATACAATTTTAAAAACATTTGTCATCGTCCATGAGAAAAAATATTAAAACTAACAAAGTTCGAACACGGGCATCAAGCTTATTAGTATATAGTACACAACACCGTATTTAACTCATACATTCATACTTTTTCAAGAATTTCATTAATAACGCGTTTTTAAATAAATTTCGATAAAAAAGTTAAGGAGTTTGTGTCAGTTGCATTATTTTTTTTATTGAATGTTTTAGATTTATTTATTTTTTAATTAATGCAAATCTATACGTTTGGTTTTGTGATCAAACTGTTTATATCGGTACCCTTTTTTCTATGTATTATTTTTCATTTTTCAAATCTGATTCAATTTGATTCCAAGCCGAATCACATCTAAATAATAAAAAAAACAAAATAGTAAGAAAAAAGATTGATCTAAAGATCAATTATGGTCATCATAAATACTATCATTTACCCTTTTTACTTTATTATAAAATTTTATAACCTAAACATGAGGCAAGCTTGTACGCCTCTATCACTTGTTATCATATCAACTGATTTGAGATTCATAATGATTAAGGGGTTATTTGGGTAAGCGCTTACTGAGTCATATATTACCTTACTGGATGAATATGACAAGAACCAATAATCTCACTCGGTAAGACCGGTAAGTGAGGGCGACGACTCTTACCAAGTAAATCATTGCATACATTGTCGTTTTTGTTGACTAAAATCTTACCTGGTAAGTAACTGATAGTTTTAAATTTTACCAGTAAGCACTTACTGAGTAAGTATTTGGTAAACGGCCCCTAAAATTGAAAAACCTCAATTTAAGACTGTCATTCACATGTGAGGTAATTTCTTAGATGTAGAACCAGTGTTTGTATGAATTATTAATCATTTAGTTGAAATAAGGATGAATCTCTTACTCCACTTATTCAATTAGATCTTTTTATACCATATGTTTTCCCAGTATATAAGACTGTAATATGTAATACACAAAATCTTTTGTTTTTTTATGCACAAATTGAACCCTACAAATTAATAAGAACACCTTCATTTTACGAGAATGCGAGAAAAATACATTTTTACTATAGTCAATCACAAATGATACTCATGTATGTATACTAAATTAGAGACGCATACGACCTTTGGCTTGACGTAAGCTACGGGCCAAGTCATCCATACACCACTAGGCCTCGTCACATATATTATCATATAGCATTTTTGATGTGATACTATAATAAATCACATGTGATAATAAAACAAACACATAAACGACCCTTAATTTGGCGTGACCTAGGTTTCAAGGTGCATCATCCGCATACCACACATCCCCTTCTTGTATTATCACATGTAAAAAGGCGTTCTCGTATTTTCATAAATGAAGGTGTTCTTGTTTGAATCTCCACCAATATATAGGGGACATGTTCAAATGAGAATGCCTTCATTTTACAAAAAACACCCAGCTTATCACATGTGATAACACACACCAAGGGACCTGGTGGTTTGTGGACAATATGTCCTGTGGCCTGGGTCGCGTCGAAGGTCGTCTGCATCTCTGATTTAGTATCACATGTGAGGAATTATTGAGATAATACCACTAACGACTTGGCCCGCAATGTAGATCGAACCAAAGGTCGTTCGTGTCTCTGATTCTATAATATGTGTATCATATATTATGATAAAATATAATAACACATACGACTAACTATAATAAAAGGATGTTATCTTGTTCTCATAAAATAAATACTTTGTTGTTTGAACCTCCTCATACATATACATATACATATACATATACATATACATATACATATACATATACATATACATATACATATACATATATTTGGGATCATGTGAGACCAAAAGTTTTTTGCAAGACCCATAAGACCAATTCTCAGTTTTTGGATTAGATCTACAATCTGAACATTCATAATCACAAAATTGCCACGAGACTTCTCAATAATCATAAAATTGTCACCGTACAACTTTAGATCATTAGATCATTAGCTTATAAAGTTGATTAATAGACATAAATTGGTCTCACGTGAACCCAATCCTACCTATATATATATAGATGAGCGATCAAATGAAAACCACTACAATTTGTAAAAACCGTAAAAACTACTCTCATCCGTCGATTTCATTGTTTAATCTTATGAAATTTTTTCATGAAATTGTTTAATCTTGTGAAATTGTTTCATATAATACTTTTTTTTGAAGAAGTTGTTTTATATATGGTTATAAAATTGTTTCATATACTACTTAATGAAATTTTAATGAAACTGTTTCATGTATTTCTCTAAAATTAAAATAATGAAGATGATAATATCCATTATTAACATCCTCCACAATAAAAATGATTAATCAACCTCTTATAATTACAAAAAAATGAACAAAATGAAAAATTATGATTGGTGGAATGAGGTTTTTACGGTTTTTACAAATTGAGTGGTTTTCATTTCATCGTTCCCCTATATATATATATATATATATATATATATATATATATATAGTTTGTTTCAAATACAATCTGTTGTATTTGTACAACCAATGCAACCCAATAAATTGAGATATTTATTAAAATGATGAGAGCTCATTTATTATGATTTGAATATTTATGGAAGATGAATATGGTTCATTAATTATGATCAATACTTTATATTATGAAACAATCAAAATTTCTATGAAATCACATATTAATCAAATAAAATGGACGGTTGAGATTGAGTTGTATTGGTTGCACAAATGTCAAGGGTTGTATAATAATGAAGATGATAATATCCATGATTAACACCCTCCATAATAAAAATGGTTAATCAACCTCTCATAATTACAAAAAAATGAACAAAATTAAAAATTATGATTGATTAAATGAGGTTTTCACAGTTTTTACAAATTGGGTGATTTTTATTTGAACGCCTCTCTCTCTCTCTCTATATATATATATATATGTATTATTTAATTAATACTGGTAATTTATGAGAAGTGTGTAAACGAACACAAGAAGCAGTTTCCGATGAAGTCGCATGCTCACCCATCTGCACATGACGACAAAACGAGTCTGGGATTTGGCCTCTCCTATAAACCCTCAGATTCCATGCATCATCTTTCTCCTTCACATCATCAATTAACCTCACTCCTTCAACAAATCAACTTTCCATCCAGATTCCCATTCATTTCTTGAATCCAGAATAATGGAACAAGTTTTTGATTCTGAAGAATCCACCAGTAGCGAATCTGGTTGGACCCTATACTTACAACACGATCACTCCAATATCCACCATGATCATTTCTCCTGGAACAAACTTAATTCTGTTGCAGATCACCAACAACAACAACAACAAGAAGATGATGATGAAGAAGATGATGATGATGCTGATGATGATGATATGTCCATGGTGTCAGATGCATCTTCAGGTCCACCACATTTTCAAGAACATCAAGAACAAGATGATCATGAATACAGCAATAATGATAATAATAATAACAGTAATGATGATGGTCATGTCTTCTGTCATCCTCCATTAAGGAAAAGACGAAAGATGCTTAATCAAACAAGCTTCCATAGCCATATACACCTTCAAGATCATCTGCCTGATCATGACACTGCTAGTTCTTCATTTTTCACCACTGTAAGCATCTCTTTCTTCTTCTTCTTCTTCTTCTTCTACATCTCCTTATGTAGCTATCATTTCTTTCGATCCCATTAATTCTTAAACACATTCATATCTTGGATTTGTTTCCAAGATCTTGATCATCACTGTTTTTCTCTTTGCAGAAAGATCTAAAAGTGTGCAATAAAGAAGATGATATCGGTTTTGATTATTCACAGGGCCATTCCACCACCTATTCTGAGGTAATTAATATTATTTGTGTTTTAAATTACATTTTTACCCTTTTAGTATTGTTTGTTTGGTTTGATGAAATGTTTTTTTTTGGAGGGATTTGGATTTAACGTAAGGATTTAGAGTCAGAATAATTTGAAAGTTTTAGTGTATTTGGTTTGCAGGATTTCAACGATTTTGAAGTTTCACTAGTTTTATTTGAGAAAATATTTAACTATGATATAAGTTACACTTGGTATTTACATATTTTGAATAAATAAGAGTTATGGTTCTAATTACAATCTATCGATGAAAAAAATTATACGACAGTTTAAAATCCAATATATTTAAAATCCAACATATTTAAACGACTTCACAAATATGTTTGATTTACACCAAGAGTAAAGAATCAAGAGATCGAGAACGAGACCTAGAATTCTAGAGCAATCGAATGAGAGATTAATGCAAGAACTTTTAATAACTCTTGATGAATATCAGTTTGAATCTCACATTGGAGGATGGAAAGAAGACATAGATGTATAAAAGGGTGAATACATGAGTGAAATGTGTCAAAAGTATTTTGGAAACATGAAAATAAAAGGTAATAATGTGCATTGGTAACTTGCACTAGATTTTAAGATTGAATGCAAATAGTAGTAGTTAATAATGTATTATGAGTTGTTTTTAAGACTTTTAAAACTTTGTGCATAAATGTATAGTATTTTGTATATTAAAAACTGTTTTTAAGATTTTTGGTAAATCTGATTTATAAGATAATATAGATTAGAAAACAAATATCATGTATTTTTGCTAACTATACGTGTACTTGACAATGGACAGATGGTTTGAAGTGAAGCGATGATGATGAGAGGCAAATTTTGGATTTTCCACGTGGAATTTAGAATTAAAATGAAAGTAGAGATATTTTACATTTTAAAATTACTTTTTTTTTTCTTAGTTATGATATGAGTAGTGGTTAGGATGGGGTGGGCAAGATCTTTGATATAAACCAGTTTTTGATGTTTGGTGATCTTTGATATAAACCAGTTTTTGATGTTTGGTTATAGAGATGTAAAGCCTCCTAATTTCATATTCAGATTCTTGTTCATAAACAAGTTTTAACTATCTCTCTCTTTTTCTAATCCAAGATTAACCGTAACTCATTTTACTGGATGAGTATGACAAGGATTAAAAATCTTATCTGGTAAGAAACATGATAGATACCGAGAATCTTTACCTGGTAAGTAAAGGAGAACAGTCTTACCACGTTAATGCTTACCAACAATCTATTTTGATGGTCGAGAATGGCAGCCCATAAGGTAAGTGAGAGTGATGTCTCTTAATGGTAAGCATTTGGTAAACTGCTTCTACAACTAACAAGTTCAACCGGTCCAAGACTTTTTTTTTTTTTTTGATTAACATAGATATCCAACCCGCTAGGCAAGCCGACTAATCCCAGGACGACCACCTGCTTTGCATATAGCCCGGAGCCACCGCATTTGAACCTCCGTGGCCACAAGGGGATTTTTATTTCTCATTGGATTTGAACTGACCTCATGGTACTTTTGACTTCTGGAGCCAAACTCATACCAATCAAGCACCACCTTTGTGGTTACCGGTCCAAGACTTTCTGTAACCATAACCGGGCACGGGCTTCGGGGCCAATTACCCTTCTCTACAAGTAAAGATGGCCAAACGGGCTCAACCCGATCCAGGATGGGTCGAAGATCATTTGAGACCGGATACATTTTTTGTCAAAAACAGAAATCCTGGCCAATACCCAACAGCCATACAACCATTTTTTTTCTCTCTCCATTTTGACTCTTTTGTCTCATTTACCTTTTATTGATTATATAAGTTATATAGTGTACGGGGAAATATACCAACCTACAATCATTCACAATTCTTGTTATAATTCGTGATTTCAACTTGTATTCTCACAAAAAACATATCTTTTAAGTGTATTTAGTTGACCCAATTACATATTTTTGAAGTGTATTGGAATACACTTTTGTATTTTTTTTAAAAACTTCAAAAAAATAAATTTATGTAAAAAATCGTTTAAAAAAATATACATAGGACCAATTCGGGGCCGGGACAGGGACCGGTCCTCATAACCGGTTACAAAGTACCTTAACCGGACCTTGGATTTTTGATCGGGGTCGGGACTAGTTTCGCTAGGACCATTTACGAGAATAGTGTTCAGAACCGGGACCGATTTGAGCCCGGCTCGAGACCCATTTTTAGCCATCAGAGACAACATTAGAAATGACGGGATAACTTTTTGTGTGCAATAAAACATGACAAAAATAACATTATGAAAATCAAATAGTTGGAAAATTGGTGCAAGATAGCATGGCTTATTAATCACAATAGCATATTTGCTTTAACATGAATGTATACAAGAGATAAAGGCCATAAGGGGTAGAAAACATATATCCGCTTATCATTCAAAATACATGTTTAAAACATTATTCACAAATTTTGTACGATTTATAACTATGATCGTGTAAATAATACATGTTTTACATTAGTGTATGTGTATGTGTGTGTGTGTGTGTATATATATATATATATATGTATGTATATGTACCTTTTGGCGTCATGGCGGGTGTAAATAATACATGTTTGCCATGGCTCTGCGAAATGGTCAGGTTAAGATGCACCAGATATGGTCATGTGGGGGATCAAGACTCAGGTGGAATCATACAACAATCAAAAAGTCAAAACTTTCAAGTAATTATGGGTTGAAGACCAACTTCTGATTACTCCAGAAGCCTTTGGTTCTTGCACCAGGCGATAGCGATAACATACAGGAAGATGCTACCAGTGGTACCTCCGCCAACAGTCCACAGAAATCTACGCATACCGATTTCCTTCTGAGCGGGAGTGTCACCATTGAAAAGTTCGATACTAATGTTCATTCCAAAGACTCCAGCCACAACCACGAATGCGCTCACTACTAGATTCGCGGTGGACAACATGACGCCCATTTGCAGAAGATGGTTCTGCTTGTCGTCCAGCATTATGTTGATGTAGTCTTCCGTGTCGTCCACGTACTCCCGCAGCTGGGAGATGTTAGGATCAATAATCATTGCAGGAAATAAACATCAAAGAAAATATCTATCCATGGTCATGGCTCGGATTTTTTGTAATAATTCTCATAAATTTTGAAGTTCATACTAAACATATCACACTCGAATAGACAGGTGAGTGGCATACCGTAGATAATTTATTCAGCGTACCATCGATTTGAACAAAGTAGGCCTCTAACAGCATTTCAAGTTCCTGAACATCAAGGCGTTTGTTGATACCACTTCGTGCCATGCTAGTTCGAGTCCCACGGCTGTCTTTTCCAAGTGCATTAGGTCCAAAAAAATGTTCCTGCTGGCTATTCATCCACTGAATATCACCTTCATGTATGTTTTCATTGCCTTCCATAGGACCATCCACAGGAACTCTAATATAATGCAGAAGCATAAAATGGTAATTCCCAGTTCAGAGTAGGAATTATGGCGTCACAAGCAAGGTGCACTATAACAAAATCGGCTTTAACCAAAGGGACTTTGGCCTAGCGGTATGTGAGTCCTTGGCCTCCTAGAAGGCAAGCGTTCAAACCTCACCAAAAGTGAGGAGGGTGTGTGAGTTTATTTGTTCTATTTACCGTATATAACTATTATATGCTTAAAAAAAAATCGGCTTTATAGGACGCCAAATATGTCTAAATGTTCTAGTACCTCATAGGATCAAACATTTGTAGGTCCTATGTAAAGGTGTTACAATAAGTTGATAATAATCTTTTGGGCGTCCTAACAAGTTTTTTAGGATACCTTGAGAAGTTTATACGACACTTGTTTTATAATGAACCTTCTCAAATAATGTCATACAAAAACACTAATACAACACTTTATTTTAGAAGTCTCCTAAAAATTAACTTGTTACGCCCAAAAGCACGCATCAACTTATTGTAACATTTTTATATAGGACAAACAATTGTTTGATCCTATAAACTTAAGGCCTATAATGCAGTATGTTAGGACTTTTAGACATATTTAGCGTCCTATAAAACCAATTTTGTTGTATTAGTTGGCAAAAAGGGTGTGAACCTGTAATCCGTTTCCGGCTGAAGAAGTTGTTCATCCATGGCATCTTGCTCATCAAAAGAAGGCATAGAAGCATTGTCGAGTCGTTGTTCCAGTTTATCAGTCAAATACATTTCAGCCATATCTCCATCATCATCAAGCAAGTGCTCTAATTCGTCCCTAACCTAAACCAATCTGAATCCATCATAAACAGTATGGGTTGATATATTATAAGATAAAAATCAAATTCAAAGCATTTATTTTGCAGAAAATTAACCCACAAACCTTTTGAACACGTCCTGAGATAGCAACCAACCTACTTTTGATTTGACGAACACGTTCCAAATTAAGAGTACTAATCTTTCTAGTCAACTTATCCAATGCCGGGTGCGCTTCTTTCTCTAATGTCCTTGCCTATGCAGGTTAAGATGAGAAGAAGGATGTTTATGAAAGTCGATCAACCAAACAAAACCAAACCCAATATATCCTAGTACTAGGTTAGGAGGTAGCGTCTGAGAGGGGTAGAATGTAGGCAGGCGTTACCTCTGTCTCAAGACGGAGTCAGAGCATATTAACCAAACCAACCCAATATATCCCACCAGGAGGTAGGGTCTGGGTGGGTAGGTTGTAGGTAGACCTTACCTCTATCTCACAAGACTGAGTGAGAGCTAATTTACTAACAATGCAAAATGATGTAATAAGGAAGTGGTGAAAATCCTTAAATACAAATTCAAAACTTGAATACCCATAAAACTTCTCACTTCTTTATCCAAGGAACTGCAAGCTGCCTCTAGGCAGGCTTCCAGTGCCACGAACTCAAATTCAAGAAGTTTCAGTCCGTCTCGGCTATCAAAATGTATTCCATCAGCTTTAACACCATCGCCTCTCTCTCGGATGGTTGTGGATACTATTGCAGGGCTAACTTCCTTCGACTGTGGTTCCAAATCATACAGATTTGCCCAGTCCGTATCATCAGAACGTGCCGTTCCTTCCTGTTACAGAAACATTCTAACATCAAATAATTGGGAAAGACCAAGTGCCGAATAGCTATTAGGATTGAAGATAATCATGATAGCCTGTTGAATACTGTGTATTTAGTTATGTCATATTATCATGGTAATCCCACACAACAATGCCAACTATCTTGAAAATTGAAGGAGTACAGCTCCTATGCTCCATTTAAAATGTTAAGGATGTTTATAGCCCAATGCCTGACTGCATGAATAGCTATGATTCTATAAATGTGTTCCATGACAAGTTTGCTGGTTTACTCTGGATCAAAATCAAACTCGTCTTAACCACAAGGTTGGTGCCTGATTGGTTTGAGCTTGGCTCCAATGGTCAAAAGTACCAGGAGGTCCCCGGTTCAAATCCAAGGAGGAATAAAAATCCCCTTGTGGCCACAAAGATTCAAATGCGATGACTCCGGCCTAACTGCAAAGCAGGTGGCATAACGGGTTGGATATCCATGTTAATAAAAAAAAAATTCAAACTCGTCTTTTGCACTTACATTTTCTATAGACTTCTGGTTATGTAGGAAAAATTGCAGTAACTTGCATTCAATAGTAGGGCATCATTCTGAATATAAGTCCTTCAACACTACATGCATCAAGCAATCAATTCAGGGTATTATCCCCAATTCAAACAAATCCTATTTAACCAACACCAATTATACACATCGAGAAACCTTGATATCATTTTGTTACAAACCACAACAGATGGAAAATTAAACGTTTGTGAATCTTCTCATTTACTGAATGCTAAAGATTAATATAGAAAATTTAGAGAAAAAACTGAAATAACCTGAGATGCATTGGCGTGATGTTGACGCAGGATACGGCGTTGGAGTTCTTCAACGAAGGGAGCAACGTTCGGGTCTTTCGAATTAAGCAAAAGCACCTCGTGAGCCGTAATTATGGCCTTAATGTGCTCCAAATTGATGACGATAGCCCGTTCTCGACCGAGTACGGTGGACGGATATGATAGAATAGGGTCGAGGATACGGAGATCACGCGCAGGTAATCCCGTCCGCCGCATGACGGTGTGCTTATCGACCTCAACCACTTGGGCCTGACCGGTGGAGTCTAGAAGGAGCCATTGCCTGACTCCGGCAGCCTTCTTTCTAAGTCCTCCTCCACCAAGGTTGACGTGTGCGGGGGCTGTTCGTGAGGGGTCGAAAGAATCTTCTTCCGGGATGGTAGCGACGGTGCTGGTTTTGGACAGCGGATGATGACGACGACGAACCCTCATTGTTGCCAACCTCCAAGTATATTTCATCCAATTCTTTGTTGTTTCCCGGTTTAAATTCTAGTCCTTCAGGAATTTTAACTCTTAGTCCTTTATTTTGTTTTATCTGTGATGGTCCTCCAACTATTGAGAAGTTGATGATTTCAGTCCCTGTTAATTACCTCTATATTGATGGTATTTTTTGACAAGGGTTTCGACAATTTTGTGACATTTACTCTAACCTCATTTACTATGTATATCATCTTACTTGACACGTGTCTTGAAACCTTCACACATACTTTTTTTTTTATTAATCTAGATATCAAATCCGTTATACGAACCGGTTAATCTCAGGGCAACCACTTGCTTTGCAAATAGTCTGGAGTTACCGCATTTAAACTTCCATGGTTATAAGAGGATTTTTATTCCTCATTGGATTTGAATCTGTGATCTCCAGGTACTTTTGACATTTGAAACCAAGCTCAAATCAATCAGGCACCACCCTTGTGGTTAGATACTTGTATTCATATCAATCGGTATCATGGGATTTACAATGTTAATCAAACATATAAGCGCTTTAATAACAAACACTAAAGAATCTGAATCATTTTAACGTCGTTGGTGATTACCGAAGGATCACCGAAAATTGAATATTATTTCTAATTTTCTTTTGTTTTTATTACTATTTTTTTAAAATAAATTAAAATTACTGATGGATCACCAGCGAAAAACCGTCCGTGGTTAATGGTATATACAACAATAATTTGCCGAGGATTCTCAATGGTTCACAACTTTGTCTGTGATTTGCCACTCGTTCGTAGGGATGGTGATTTGGCCCGACCCGGTGGGGAACCCGGTTCACCCGACCCGGACGGGGACGGGGATTCCCCGCTAAAACGGGTACCGGGGCCGGGGCCGGGGATGGGGATCCCCGGTAGAGGCAAACCGGGGCCGGGGCCGGGGCCGGGTATTGTATCCCCCGACCCGCCCCGCACCCGGTATATATATAAATATTAACATTTTGATTATTTGGGCTTATAATTGATATGTGCGGCCTGTTGGACTTATGGACTTGGGCTTTGTAATTGATATGTCCAAATTTCAATCCTCTTCTACTCTTCTTGACTAGATATGATGTAATTATATTAACACTTGTTTTAAATTTTACATTTCTTTGGATTATTGTTAATTTTACAATTTTATTATTTTTATTAGGCAAGACTAGATATGATGTAATTATGTTGTTATGTTGATCATGCTTAGAAAAAACTTATTAATTTTTATTTGACCGGGTGTTGACCGGGTATTGACCGGGGGTTGACCGGGGTTGACCGAAAGTTGACCGGGGCCGGGGCCGGGGCCGGGGACTGTGTGTATAAACCGGGACCGGGGCCGGGGATTGCAAACCCCGCCCCATCCCCGCCCCGTTGCCATCCCTACTCGTTCGCGCTAAACTTGATTTATTTCACATTTAAACAATTCCAGTCCTTGGGATGTTATTTTCCAAACTTGGCAACTTCGGCCCTCTATTATATATTACATAGTGTACAGAAAAGTCGAAATGTTACAAAAATAAGGATATGATCACAATCATAAGGTTTGAATAAGAATATGGTCATAGATATTCATAGGTATCCATAGAAATGTGTTCATAACCATAAGACGTTCAAGAAGATTGTTCGTAGTTGTTCATATGCCATGATCTTTTCCACAAATACTCACGTTCAAGAATGTTCACCGATGTTTATTTATATTCAATTTTTCATTCATTACAAATATGTTGTGATTAATTTAATCCATAGATTTCAAGGATTAAGGGCTAAGATTTGTTCACATGGTTAACATTAATTATTCGGTTCGGTTAACAGAAGAACCAATATATATATATATATATATATATATATATATATATATAGAGAGAGAGAGAGAGAGAGAGAGAGAGAGACTTGGGATCATGTGAGACCAAAGGTTTTTCGTGAGACCCGTAAAACCAATTCTCAACTCTTGGATTAAATCTATAATCTGAACATTCATAATGACAAAATTGCCACAAGACTTCTCAATAATCACAAAATTGTAACCGTGCAACTTTAGACCATTAGATCATTAGCTTATAAAATTGATCAATGAACATAAATTGGTCTTACGTGAACCCAATCCTATTGTGATAATCTATTTTTTACACATTGTAATGACCTTGTGAATACAACATGACACAACAACACCAAGAACATAAAACCAAAAAAACTAAAGATCCCTAAAAACATTGTGTAAAGATTTGAATACGCATTGTAAACAATTTGTTAATATTTTATTTGAATAATTATGGATTTTATTTATTTATTGAAGTTATAGATATTATATTTAGAGAAATTGACCAAAATAGTCAATCTTATCAACCAAATTCACTTTTTAAACACTTTTCAGGGATTCTTTCCAAAATAGTCAAAGTTTACACAGTAATTTGAATCCTTACACAGAAACATGATTTCTGGAGAAAAAAGATAGAAATTTGAATTCTTACAGAAAAATTTGAACCTTTATGCAGAAAATGGAAAATTTACGCAGAAACATACATAAGTTACAATTATCGATATTCAAGAAAACCCACTCAAACTGAACCGTTTTTAATGGTTTGATGGTCTGGTCCGATTTGAAAAATAGTCAAACCGCTTGGTCTAGTCTGCTCTACGGTTTGAATTTTTTTTTTGAGTCGTCTAGACCGAACCGACCATCAAAATACACATACATTAATTATATTTAGTTCTTATGTTGTAAGTTTAACATCCGTGAGCCAATAAAAAAAGTTCGTCCAATATATTATGTTTTTATTCTTCATTTCTCAATTGACTGATTGGCAAAAAATGAAATCTGACATTCCAAATCGTCAAACGACTTGCTCTACGTTTGTCCACAACTTCGACTATTGTTGGTGAACTTGTTTAAGTTTTTTCAATTTGATAAATGTTCTTTTTCTAATTTTAGAGAAAGACGTTTCTCTTATAATTTGGTATACTATTTTCTAATAATTTATATTGGTAGAGAAATCATTTTGGATATAGATGTTATGCTTTTTAAGTTTAAAGCCATAAAAAGCTCAAACTGCCTAAACCGGTCAGATCATACCGCCCTTTCGTGATCCGATTTGACTGATTTTATCACTTGAAACAGTTCAGTTTGGAGAATTTCTTAAACTGCCATTGCAGTTTGGTTTGTGGTGTGGGGGGTTAGCCGTCCAAACCGGACCGTTAACACCCCTAGTCACAATATATGGATTAAACATCTTTGAGAAACCATGATATCCAAATACTCAATGGCTCGATCCATTTTATTAGGACACTTAGACATTTTAGGCGTCCTTCAAAACCAATTTGGTTGAAGTGTTCGGTGATACACTATCTTTACCTGTTAGGGGCAGACCTAGATATGAGGTAGGGGTATACGTAGGAGTGGCAAAAAATGAACCAACCAGCTAACTCAACCCCAACCCAACCTAGAATTAGCAAGTTATATTGAGATTTTCAACTCATTTAAATAAATGGTCAACCCATTTAAATAAATGGTCAACCCATCCAACTCATTTAAATGGGTTGGGTTGGGTTGAATTTTTCGACATGTTTGCAACCTGTTTCTAACTCATTTAAAATATTATATTTATTTTATTTTATTTTACTCTTAATATTATATCTACTATTCTAATTTTTAATTTTCTTTTACTCTTAACTAAAAATCCTATCTTCATGAGATGAAAGTCCAAATTCCAATCGTCTCCATTACTCTTAATAATCATGAAACTCTAAGAAAACCCTTTAGTCCATTACTCCATTATCGCCTCCAAAGTCCAATCCAACTCTTTAAATCTGTTGTTCGCCTCTCGCCCTCTCACCCTCTCGATCTCAGCTCTCTCTCCATGCAACGTTTTTCTTCCTCTCGGCTTTCTCTCCATCCAGCATTTGTCTAATTGTCTCCCTCACGGTTTTCTCTCTGTCCAGACGTCCAATGTTAGTGACTCAACAGGCTCTCTGAGGCGCTATATGAAAGCAATCATGACAGAGAAGATAGATGATCAAGAGGAAGGTAATATCGAGAATGAACTTGGGGTTGGTGAAAGTGAAAGTCGAGTTACTTAAAATTTAAAAATTTTCAATTTATTCTGAACAATATATATTTGTTGTGGTTGTGTTTTATTTAAACTTTGACCAATTTGTTTGTATTTGTGGTTGTGTTGTGTTTTATTCAAAAAAAAAATAGTCTACTCCTTTTTTTATTTAAATTTTTTAAAAATTAAATGGGTCAATCCAGGTTTAACAGCTTGGGTTAAGAAAATCGTAAACATGTCAACCCATTATCAACCCATTTAGGTAACAGGTTGGGTTGGGTTGGGTTGCAAAATCTCGACCCATTTAATTAAATGGGAAAAAGTTCAACCCATTTAACTAAATGAGAAAAATCTCAACCCATTTAATTAAATGGGTTGAATTGGGTTGAAATTTTCAACCTGTTTAATAAAATAGGTTGAACCCGAACCCAACTCAACCTAACCCATTGTCTCCTCTAGATATATGTGTTATCACTCTATCGTCTTAACGCAATAGAAAAAAGAAAATTAAAGGTCTTAAAGATGCACACACTATTAAATGATGTATGTTCTCTTAAGTGATAATACATGTGGTATTATAAGTCACAAGTATAAATCCCTTTGTCTATCTTCTATTTTTTTTGTAACAACACCATAAAAGAAAAACGCTTGGATGTTGCAAAAAACCGCTTATCTGTCATTTCTAGCGACACGTAGTTTTTGAAATTAATATTTGTTTTCTTTTGCATAACATTAATTGTTATGTGTACCCGGTTGAAAACTTCTCTGGTTTCCTATGCTACTTGTCACTTGTCAGAGATGGGTCCATTAATATTAACGTATCAGCCCATGTTTATCCAATTTTCTTAAAAATGATTGTTCAACCCTGTTTTTCTAGCGGATCGTAATGAGCATTTATAGGACGATGACGGGGATGGGCATCGTATTATGCACCTTGTCCCTACTCCCGTCTAGACATGGGAATGGGGCGGGGACCACAATCCCCATCCTCGTCTCCGATCCCGATTTTCGTCTCCGTCCTCATCGGGAAATATGATCAGTTCTCAACGAGGAACGGGGAATCAAGAATTTTTTTCTTTGTTAATATAAGATATTTTAAATCGAATGTGTTAAAAAGCACACTTGATCGATAATAGTCCGTGTTTACATATCACATATTTACAAAATTTTCTTTTATAGTGTATACAATATTCATATGTGAATAGTATCGCAACATCATACATAATTGCTTGATTATACGCTTTCTCCTTTCTCACATTTTTTATCTAAAAAAGTAGACAACTAAGGAAAAATATATATAAGAAAGAAATGTCAAAATACCATTTTTATATCTAAAAGATATTAAATCTAATTGTTTATAAATGTTATATTTAATATATATATATATATATATATAATATTTAATATTCAGTGATGGGATGGGGGCGGAAAGAGGACCACGTTACCGGGCCCCGTCCCCATCCTCGGTTTTAACTTTCAGGGATCCCTTTCACCATCCCCTCCCCGGTCCCCGGTTTTGCGGGGAACCCCATTCCCGTCGAGCCGGTTCTCATTTCCATGCCTACTTGGAGCCCAATAAAAAATGCATATTACTTTTTTTTTTTCATTAATCAATGTTGTGTTTATAACCCCAATTCATATGTCAACTATGACCTTAGATTTTGTATAATTTAATTTAATTCATGGATTATGCAGCTTTCTCGGCCATTGATCTCCGGTGTCCTTTTATTTTTTTTATTCAGATCTTGAGTAACACATAAAACCTATATTCTTGATCTCAAAGTACACAAATGTAGTAGCCAAATGATAATTCATACCCAATTTATTATATCAAAGTTTGAATGAATCATATATACATATATATATATATATATATATATACATATATATACATATATATATATATATATATATATATATAATATTGTCATCAAATGGAGTTCACATTTTTAAACCACCTAAATATGTTTGATGTTTTTAATTATTCCATCATTTCAAAATAAATATGACATAATCAAGAGAGATATATATTTTGAAATAAAAGTGATATAATCAGGAAAAATGTATATTTTGAAATAAGTGTGACATAATTAGGATAAGTGTATATTTTAAAATAAGGGTGGCATACTCAACAAATCAGTGAAAGATGATATTTTGATTATATGTGTTACTGTTATCGCATATGTATGAAGCAATGACATTGATTATATCGCATCAGTGTGATGCGACAAAGTGAGTTATCGCATTAGTGTGACGCAAGGAATGGGTTTTTATCGCATCTGCTTGGTGCGGGAAGTTGTGTTTATCGCATCAGTGTGGTGCGACAAGTGTGTTTATCGCACTTGCTTGGTGCGAGGAGTTGTGTTTATCGCATCAGTGTGGTGCGACAGATGGTGTTTATCGCATGTGTTTGATGCGATCAGATGAGTTTATCACATCTGATTGGTGCGAGGAAATGAGGTTGTCTCATCAATGTGATGCAAGGAATTTGTTGTCTCATCTATACGGTGCGACAAAATGAGGTTTGATACGATAAATAGTATTTCCATGTTATCTTTTCAAAAATTGGCTTTCCAAAAGTATTTTGATGATTTTCACCCTGTAATAGCTATCAAGAAGATTACTCACTAGACCTTATGGTCTAACCCTCGTTTTCTTTTCAAAAATGTGCATTACATATCGAACACATGTGGAAGGTAAAAGGAAGGGGAAAATGTAAATTGAAATGTGATAGTTTTACATCTATGAATTTTTTGGAAGCTGGGTTTATTCATGTACTATGAATTTGTTATACTCAAGTCATGTATCTTATAGGAAGAAAAAGTTTGTAGCTACTTTTGTATATAGCGATGTATATATAATATATATTTATATTTTAAATATTTTAATACTGTAATTAATATTGTAATATTCCAAAATAGGAAAATTGTTTCAGCTAAATGTAATATTCAATGACCTTTGAAAAGTTATTTAAGGTATTTATTTATGACTCATTTTCCAAATTGGTAAACTTTAAAAAAGTATTTATTTAGGTGATGTACCTTTTTTTATGAAAATTGTAAATAACTTTTAATTTATTTTATTTTAGATGGTATAACAAAAATATGTTGTTACTTTTTATAATTGTTATTTATGATAACATATAATTTAATTAAAAATCAGACATGTGTTATTATTTCTCATGTAAAAAATTATATCTATACTATATTATAAAGTGTTTGATAAAAATTCTTAAAAACCATTTTTTATGCGTAAAGTACTGTTTATTAATGTATATTACTTAAAACTCAAGATTGCAAGTAAATTGTGGGAAAGTACAACTTATTAAAGTTTCACATATGAATTCGTGCAACTAACTGTAGATAAACATAATCAAATACATGATAAACATCTTATTTAAAAAATAAAAAATCCAAAACATAATTAGGATAAGCATTGAGTTCTAACAGAATACTTAATTATTATTTTTATAATATGTTATATTATCAAACCAAAAATAAATTATTTTGTTATTAAACTTAAATTAAATTATAATAAAAAAATTAAAGAAATTACATAAAAAATGAGAACTTTTAAAATAGTTGATTTGATATTAACATTGATATGTGTTTTTCCAAATTTTTATGATATCTTCAAATTTATATTTTATTCAAAAATAAAATCATTATTATTTTCTTAAAAACTTATAAAATCGTATTATAACATCGACAGAGACAAATAATAATAGAACATTAAAATCGAGATGATCTCGCTACATTGTGCGAGTACTATTCTAGTTTAAAATAACGATTAAAAAGTTGCAATTTTATTAAAACTATACCCTTGTTGGTTGACACAAATTTGGAATGTTAAATAAATGAAGAGATAGCAACCTTTGAGGAGAGTGAAAGTGTTCAAATTGGAATGCTATTTTTACATTTTAAAATAGTGGAGTTTTAAAACGTGGTGTTTAGGTTCTTAAAACAAGTCACCTACTTTGACATTTCAAATATACTCTCTTAAATTGTAAAAATAAATCATTATTTTAATATAAGGTCTTTTTATATTTATCACTTTGTATTCTATGTTTTATTTATTTCAAGATAAGGATATATATATATATATATATATATATATATATATATAATAGAATTGTATTGTATTCGTATAATACAGCGAGATAAATCTTCATTTTAATATTTAGTTTTTATTAATTGTCTCTATCGATATAATACAATTTTATGTGTTTTTAAAAAAAACGATAATGTTTTTATTTTTGAATGGAATATAAATATGAAGATAGCATAAAAAGAATTAAAAAAATAAAATAAAATCGATATTATTATTAAATTAAATATATAATAGTTCTCGTTTTTTGGTGTAACTTCTTTAATTTAATCTTTTATTATAATTTAATTTAAATCTAATAACAAAGTAATTTATTTTTTGTTTAATAATATAATTTTTATTAAAGATAATAATTAAACATTCGGTTAGAAACTCAATGATTATTTTAATTATATTTTAGATTTTGTATATTTAAAATAGATGTTCATCATGTATTTGATTGTGTTTATATGCAGTTAGTTACATGATTTTTCTTTCTCTAGAAGAGTATTCGCGCAATGCAACGAGACACATCTCGATTTTAATGTTCTATTTTATTATTTGTCTCTGTCGATGTTATAATACGATTTTATGTGTTTTTAA
>NC_037544.1:5773551-5777552 GCF_001531365.2 Cynara cardunculus var. scolymus
ATTATCCTAATTATATTTTAGATTTTTTATATTTTAAAATAAGATGTTTATCCTATATTTGATTATGTTTATCCGAACTTAGTTACACGAATTCAAATAAGTTATACTTACGCACAATCTACTTGTAATCTTCAATTTTAAGTAATATGCATTAATATACAATACTTTATGCATAAAAAATGATTTTTAAGAGTTTTTATCAAATGTTTTATAATATAGTATAGATATAGATATATTCATAAACTCAAGTTTATCCATCAGCTACCATTGAAACCTGTTTATTGAAGTCTTCTCCCCGGTAATCTTGATAGAAAATATTTTTTGTCCAAATATCTACTATAATAAAACTGGACACCTTTGACCAACGTGTTTCTATAAATTGAGATTTACAAGTTTAAATTTTAAAGAGTTATTTAACTTCAAGTTTTAGATTTATTAGTTTAATCTTCGTTTCTCTCGGTTATATCGACAGAATATTTTGTATCCAAATTATTCTGATTTTATTTGTAAACCATCAAACACAGTTGCATTTTAATAAATATTTTAAAATAACGTGTGTGTAATAAAAAAAATATAAAATTATAAGTTATGTTTCATTCGTGTGTAAAGATCAACAATTCAATATTATACCCTTCACCAAATACATTTGTTAATCTATTAAATGAGTTTTTCGATATGAATAATGTCAACCCAACACAAAAACAAATAATAAAAAACAAAATAATAAATAATAATAATATTCAACAAAGACTAATGACATCGAATTAATTATTGGATTTGAATCTCATTGTGTTACCAATTCAAAATCCTGTCAATTCTTCAATCTCAAAATAATTATAAAAATATTTAAATAAAAGCGTGATTCATTTCATAAGTATATATACTTTTAAAACATCAATTATTTAAATAAAATCATGATTCATTATAAATATATAATTCTAAACAACATACCAAAGTAAGAGGAATATATGTAATATTCATCATAAATAACATATCTATGATGAATATGAAAATATTATTCATCATAACTCACATATTTTTAATAGATATGGACATATTATTCACCATGAATCACACAATTAATGATAAATATGGACATATTATTCATCAATGAATAACATATTTTTAATGAATAACATGTTTTTAATGAATAATATGTTTATATTTTTAATGATGTGGACACTAAAATCAATTTTAGATTTCTAAGAAACCTAATAAAATCTGTTCCATTTCAAGTAATGTGAATGTTCAAGAGTAATAAATAGTAACATAAGTTTATCCAAACAAAATAAAATGAAATTACGAAATCTTCATAATTCATTGTATTACTTGTATACCTAATCACAAAATTAGAAAATAAACATAAACATATATCGAATTTCATCATGTTGTTATCAGGCATTAAGTGAGTAAAGTCAAGCGTTACATGTATTTAGCATTTATGCATTACCGATTCGTAGAAACCGGTATGCACAAAGTAGTAATTCTCTGATAATAACATAAACATTCAAAATCTACTTTTAGAGAGAGAGAAAGTAATTAGAAGAAATTGGAAACGTCTTACCTGATCACGATAAGCTGCTGGAATACGAAATTATACACACAAAAGGAGAAAATCAAAATCAGAATCAGAAGGGAGGAAAAAAAAGTAAATCAAGTGACGGGACGCTTGCCGGGATGATCGGCGGCTTGAAGAGTTTTGTCGATGAGTTTGCGAGCATGACGACTACGGATCTCAACCCTAACACTGTTCGTTTTGTCCATCTTCACATACACCTTCTTCGATTTCTTCCTTTTCAACGCCTTCACCTTCGACTTAATCGACTCTATCAAATTCTCGAACTGATTCGTCATCGTTGTTAGATTTGAATCAAATAGATGCTATACATATATACATGAATCTATTACTGATTTACTGAGAGCGAAGGAAGAGGCGACTTGAATCAGTAGAGCCTCACTTTTCTCTCTTTTCTAGCTATTTATGGAGTCGGTTGTGTACCAGATTCCATTAAATATTTTTCTTTTAAAGTAATAAAAACAAACTTTCATTTTAGGCCCTTCAACAATACTTAAATGTTCCATTTCGCCCTCGTATTTTGGTAATTGATCACCGGCAAGGAAAAGAAATATGATATCAAGATAAAGAGAATGGTTCAAACGAAAACACCATCATATTACAAAAACGTGAGAACATCTTTTTACTGTAGTTAGTCACACGTGATACTGTAATCTATCTCACGTGATTGACTATAGTAAATAGATATTCTTGCGTTTTCGTAAAACAAAAATGTTCTTGTTTGGACCATTTCTTGAAGTTGGATACCATCTAATTAAATATTTGAGTAAGGTTCTAAATTATATGAGACATGGTGTGACGGCAAGGTCAAGCCTTACATGTCACAATGAGGAATCAACATTTTTCAAGGTGTCACATAAGAAACATCTCAAAGAGATTCTCCTAAATTGAGAATCAAAAGTTGAAATTACCATAGAAAATTTATATTCATCTCCATTAGTTTATCCATTTTGGATATTATAATATAAATTACATTGTTAAAATATTCAGTACATTTCATAAAATATAATTTCTCTCTCATATTCATTTAATTTCAAGAATATCACTGGTTAAAAGAATAAAAAAATATTTTTTATGTTATCATTTTTGGATACTTCTTCAAATTTGGAGAATTCCACCCCCTCTCTCTCGGATCTGTTGGAATAAAAATCTTAAAAGACCAAAATCTTCACTTTTGAGAATCTATTGTACATTTGTGTGTCATATATATATATATATATATATATATATATGTAGGGGTTGGTTCAAATACTAACAAATATTATTGTGTTAACTTTGTTAACCAATCTTGGCCATTGATTCTTACAATAAAGGGTTGTGATTAATCATGATAAAAAATTAAATTTTTAAATTTACAATTTCAAAGAACATATGTGAACAAAGAAGAAAAGGGTATTTAGGTATTTTTTTTTTTTTATGTAACTCACATATCATTAATTGAGAGTTACAAAATCAAAAATTTTTATTATTTTTATTAATTTATTTTTGTTAATATAAGAACCATATGAACACACACACACACACACACACACACATATATATATATATATATATATGAATCATTGTGTCAAATACGAACAAAAATTGACATATATATGAACTTGGACTGTATAGTATTTATGAACACAATATGAATATAATAAGAATAGTTGATATACGAAAGTAAATAAATAAAAAAACAGGTATGAACATAATATGAACAGTTTGTGAACAATAGTTCCTTCATTATGAACACATTCAGGAGCAAGCCAATGTTGAGATATGCAGCTAGTGTACATATGAACAACAATATGAACAGTTTGTGAACAATAGTTCCTTCATTATGAACACATTCAGGAGCAAGCCAATGTTGAGATATGCAGCTAGTATACCTATGAACACAATATGAACAGTTTGTGAATAATAGTTCCTTCATTATGAACACATTCAGGAGCAAGCCAATGTTGAGATATGTACAATATGAACAGTTTATGAATAAGAGTTCCTTCATTATGAACACATTCAGGAACAAGCCAATGTTTAGATATGCAGTTAGTGTACATATGCACACAATATGAACACTTGTGAACAATTCTTTAACAATTACATATGAATTCGAATTCCGATTGTAGTCGTAGACGATTTTAAACTTTTCATTCTCATTGTTGTCGATCTGTTTTCCAATAGATTTATCCATATTACTCGGACGATATCAAAATCTTTACAATTGGAAATTCTTTAACAAATACAAAATCAATATCATTATGGATAGAATAAATCAAAATTACAAAACATGAACACATATAAAAAAATATCAATATTACATAATCATCAATTATTGAGATTTTTAGATTTGTAACTCCCAATTAATGATTTGGGAGTTACATAAATGGCAAATTACTTAATTACCCTTGTCATTAATATATGAGTTATATGTGAACCTAAA
>NC_037544.1:5777997-5781051 GCF_001531365.2 Cynara cardunculus var. scolymus
CCTATATATATATATATATATATATATATATATATATATATAGGCTGGTTCAAATGTTAACCAAGTTTATTGTGTTAACTTTGTTAACAAATTTTGGCCATTGATTCTAACAATAAACGATTGTGATTTATCATATTAAAATTTTACTTTTTAAAATTTATAATTTCACAAACATTTGTGAACTAAGTGGAAAAGGGTATTTATGTAATTTTATTTTTTATGCAACTCTCATATCATTAATTGAGAGTTACAAAATCAAAAAATCTCCTGATTTTTGTTAAATTTTTTTTTGTTAATGTAAGAACCATATGAACACATCTATACATATATGAACCATTGTGTCAAATACGAACAAAAATTGACATATATATAAACTTGGACTGTATAGCATTTATGAAAATAATATGAACATAATAATTAAGAATAGCTGCTACACGAAATGAAATAAATAAATAAAAACAAGTATGAACAGCTTGTGAACAATAGTTTCTTCATTATGAACACATTCAGGAGTGAGTCAATATTGAAATATGCAGCTAGTGTACATATGAATACTTGTGAACAATAGTTACTTCATTATAAATAATAAGTTTATCCATAATAGCTTGAACGATACCGAAAACTTTATTACCGGGTCTCCTCTACCAATCACAAATTCAAAAACATTATAGATTAAAATCAATATTATAAAAAAAAAGATCAATAATAAATTAACAATAATCATGAGATTTTTTGATTTTATAACTCCCAATAATGATATGGGAGTTACATAAAAAAAAGAAAATTACATATTTACTTTTGTCATTAAATTATAAGATGAATATGAACCTATATATAAGATGGATTGTAATTGGTTGAAAATGGTTAACAAAGTTAACATAATAAACTTGGTTAACATTTGAACTAGACTCTCCCTCTCTCTCTCTCTCTCTCTCTATATATATATATATATATATATATATATATATATCAGATAACAATATTACAAAATTTATATTCATATAACAAATATTAGAGAAAGAAAAATCATATAGATTATTATTAGTATTACTATAGTTTTTGATCAAATATTCAAAACAGAACTTAGAATGATAATTTTACAACTTTATTTTAATTGTAAGTTCATGACGTGTATAAATCCTTGAAATTGTGATGATGTGATTAATTGAATATGTAAGAGTATAAAAACACAAAAAAAAAAATTCAAAACAAAGTCACGTTCTGTTAGAAACGCACGTTGTGGCACGCCATGACATAAGTCATGCTTTACAACAATACTATAGGTCTTATTATAACGAAGCAAATGCGTCTTATGTCATATTATATCATGACGTGTCTTTTTAAACCTTGCTATGTACTCATTTGTTAAATTGATAAGCTTTCAAATATAATTTCATATATTTTTTAACTACATATTTAAATATTTATCAATCATATACTTAAGGGTTTTTTTGGTATTGTTGAATGATTTGATGCAAAATGATTAATAGGCCCTCATAATATAGTGTAAAATGAAATATAATTGTTTACAATGAAATTAGGGCGCTGAATGATTAAGGAAAGCTCATGATACAAAATCATTTAAAGAGTTTTAGAACTATTAAAAGACATATTTTTTTTACCAAACAAAATTTATTCAACGATTCAGAGACTGTCTCTTAATAAAACTATCAAGAAGTAAATAAACAACCTTTTATATTTTCACATCCATACTGATGTAGATTTTCATTTAATTTATTGTCTAGTTTCGAAAACAAAAATTGTTTTACTTCTGACTTTTTTTCTCTTGTCCTCCGATGCTTTAGCTTCTGATTTAACTAAAAAATGTGCAATATGTTGTGTCCAATAATAGTTAAGGAGAGAAAATGTCAAAAATGATAACATGTGGACCAAGTAAGCTATTTTAAAATAGTGGAGGGGCCAAATCTGTCCCTGGCTATTCTTTCTGTACATTAACCAAATTTAATAAACTCCCCTTTTAATTTTCATTTATTGCCTGTTTCATATGTCAACTACTTTTTTTGTTTTTATTTCCTGTGTAAAAGACTTGAATGAATACAAGCATTCTCATTAAGTTCACATGGAATAGGATCTGAACGAGTAAGATACATATAAAAAAAAAATTCTGTTTCAAATCATTATTAAGTATTTGATAAACTAATCTATACATAAATATACATAAATACAACTTATTAAAGCTTCATATTTGAATTTGTGTAACTAATTGCAGATAAACATAATCAAATATTTGATAAACATTTCATTTTAAATCTAAATATAATTAGGATAATAATTAAGTTCTAACATAATACTTAGTTATTAGCTTTATTAGAAAATATATCATTAAATCTAAATTAAATTTATTTGTTACTAAACCTAAATTAAATTATAATTAAAAAAATTAATTAATGAAATTACTCCAAAACACAAGAATTTTTAAAAAGATTAATTTGATATTGATATCGATATTCTTTTTCAAAATTTTATGATATTTTATTCAAAAATAAAAACATCATCATTTTCACAAAACCACATAAAACCGTATTTATATCGATATAAAAAATAAATAAAATGAAACACTGAAATCAAGATGTGTTTCGATGCATTGCACGAGTACCCTTCTAGTTTATCTAAAATAGAAAACCAAAAGTTGAAATCTCTAAAAATAATTACATTCAATTCTAACAAATTCTCTATTTTAAATATTTTAACATAAATTATATTATTATAATATTCTCTAATTTATAATCTGAATGTACCTTTTA
The DNA here is from genome assembly GCF_001531365.2 of Cynara cardunculus var. scolymus. NCBI lineage: Eukaryota > Viridiplantae > Streptophyta > Magnoliopsida > Asterales > Asteraceae > Cynara > Cynara cardunculus. The sequence continues at coordinate 5,780,763 of NC_037544.1, forward strand.
AAAAAACTTTATATAAAATAATACTGATGAAGTTAAAATATTTATAAAGTTTTCTAAACTTGGAGATTTTTCATGTTTTCTATATTTTAGGAAAGAGAAGGCTAATGGTACCTCTACCCCTTACTAATAACACCCATATCCTTGTGTAATTATTATTTTTGGTTTTCTTTTTGTATTTTTGTTTTTTGTCGTCATTTTCTTATATTAATTTTCCTTTAATTATGTTATATAATTATAAATATATTACTATTACAAATATTATCTTTTATTCTGTAAAAAAAAATTAGCA
>NC_037544.1:5782184-5790099 GCF_001531365.2 Cynara cardunculus var. scolymus
TTAACTTAAAATAATAATATATAAGGGATAATATATATATATATAATAAAAATAATAATTATAAAATATATAATATTAATTGATTGATTTTAACATTTTATATTTTTTAATAATGATTCAATTTATAAAGCATTCGAGGCCCCTATTAAGGAGTCCTATTAGCGCTCTCATTTAGAAAACATCATAGAGAATTTGTTGTGGCAATATAAAATACAAAACTTTTTATTTTTTTTATTTTAGAGAATTTATTTATTAAAGTAGAAGTTGTAAATATTTAAAAGTTCTTTTTTCTCCAATATAAATGCTAAAGTGCACGTTGCAAGAAAGAAAAAGAGGAAAAAACACAGAAATATCCAAATTTAAAAAAAAAATTCTTTAAATTTAATATTCAATAAAAAAATATAAATTTTAATTCCTTCTACCATTGAGATTAGTAGTGTTATGGTTTTTTATAAAGTTAAAAAAAAATATTTATATATAAATTTATAAAATATTTTAATGATATAATGTTGTTAGATAAAATGTTTTGATATGCATATTTTATTTCTAAAAAAAATTAAAATACAACTATTGTTGGAGATGACTCCAAATGATATGGTTATTTCACACATGGGTCGATAAAAAAAACACAAGTTTCTAAATGGTTTGATGTAAAATAATTAAGTGGTCAGAATGATTAATAGGCTCTTATGATATAGTATAAAATAAAATATAATTGTTTATAATGAAATTAAAGGGGTGTTTGAGATTGCTTATAAAAGCTGTTTTTTAACTTATTTCAGTTTGGCACCGATGATAAGTTGTTATTTGGTGTTTGGATAAGAAAAAAAATTGCTTATACCGGTGCCAAACCGGTGATAAGCTGTTTTTGATAAGTTAATCCTTCATGACTTATGAAAAACTGCTTATTACCAGTTTATAATTTTAACCCTATTTTATTTAACTCCGGTTTTATACCACATAAGTTAACAAGCACTTTTACAAAAAAACCATAAGTAGTTTTAAATAAGCAATCCCAAACACCCCCTAAGACGTCGAATGGTTAAGAGAGACATAAGATACAAAATCATTCAGAGGGTTTTAAAGTCATTAAGAGACAAAACATTTTTTGCCAAACAAGATTCAACTCTTGACAATTCAGAAACTGTCTCTTAATGAAACTATTAAGAGGTAAACAAATAACCCCTAAATGTTAATTAAACTTTTAATAGAGCAGCATCAGAATACGAGCGTTTCTTAAATTGTATATACTTTTGTCTGTGGAAAATACGAGTGTCTTTTTGTGGATTTGAATAGAAGCAGCCAGGATAGACCAGCAAACTTGAATTTGAAGACAAGTTATGTTTGCACAAATGGGAAACTACTTTAAACGTGGCCAATAAATTCTACTCGCCAGTCGCCACCAAGAAAGATACATTTGATTCAAAAGTCAAACGGTGCAATTACGCCATTAAAGACATTTTGGTCAACGGAATTCTAATCATATATCAAGTACTACACAATACTTTCAATTCCCTACAAATAAACCTAAAACGGTCAAAATGTTTGACTTCATTTGTTGTATATAAATATTATATATTTTAAAAAAATAAACCTGAATGTCGAGATGAAGGCCAAAGCTTTCGGAAAATACAACTGTCATACAGGTCCTCATCCTCTCGATTCAGCCTGCAAGTGCATCCAGATGGGTTTTGCTTGATCTTACTATACAATTGTAAGCTTTCTCATTAAGTCCTTTTTAAAAAAAAGTGGAATCCACAAGCTTAGGTGATTAAAGAAAACAAGATAAAAAGCGGGACCCACAAGCGAGTTTGTGCAGTTACAAGCAAAACCTGGTTTTTCTTGTCAAGTGCTTTTTCACAATCTGATGTGGCAGAAAAGCTCTCCGAAAAAGTCTTCAAAAAGATGTTATTGTGGATGTTCCAAGTTCGGAAAGTTCTCACTCCCATCGATTTGCCGAGTCTTCAGGAAAAACATTCAACCTGGAATGCTTAATTGATGTATAAAGAAGGCTTACCTACGAGCACATTAAGGATCAGACAGTTGTGGAGTCGGACCATAACATTGCTGTTGCTAGAAGTGCAACTGTTGCAGTTTCAACTCGAAGACGGTGTGGCCCAAGCCCGACTGCTGTTGCTCCTGCTTCTTGTATCGACTTCACCTCCACCTCTGTGAAGTCTGAAACATAACAATCACAATGCTTATTCCAAGCTTGTTCGTTGTTCAGTTTGATGGGTCATATTGTCTTTAGTATGTGCACCCTTTTTTGGTTTTACTAGATCTTTTAAACCGATTCAAGAAAATATGACTGACACTCAGAAATATTATGGTCCAAAATCAGTACTATCAATATTCGCACTGTAATATTAATCTGGAAAACGTTTGATAGCCATTTTAAATGCAAAGGGACATACAGACAGCTGCAGGATCATTTACAATTTTAGAACAGATACATGGATCTTATAGTTGAATATTAGATTAGGGTTGAGTTCCGGTGAGAAGCGTAAGAAGGGAGCTCCACCCTTTGATGCACATTGGGATGAGATGCACCGAGATGAGATGCACCAGATCAATCCCTGTATCAAGCGTGATTCATAGGTGGGTTTGAGATTAAAAGGTGATCAAGGGTCTAGATTCTTTCTTACGCTTCACACTTTAACTCTTCTTCGCCTATTTGATTATACAAATTAAATGCACCAATAACTACTTTATTAAATTATTTGCAATAATAATCATCATATTTAGAAAAATGTTGCATCCAGGAGAATTTTGCCACTTGGCCTATTTTACAAAAATATAAACTATTTTTATTATAGTATTTTAATACATTTTAATATTGTAGAATGAAATATTTATATTTATTACAATAAATAATATATATGTAACAACAAAAACAAAATTAATATTGTAAATAAGGTGACCACCATGCTTGTTAATAAAATCAAAAAGGGTGGAAAATGTCTAAAATTCCCCGTTGACTTTTAGTCAAGTTGCAAGCAAAACACAAATATGATGATTCTTGCCACATTTTTGCCTTTTCCTGCAACATTTTGCTAATATGATCATTATTACTACAAAAATTTAATACGATAGGTATTTGTGAAAGGGGTACAGTAGACTTTGGTCCATTTAATCCTAATCTTTATCTAAATCTATTCTTTCAGCATCTCCCTGAATACTATTTTGTCTTAGAAGTGTCAATCCTATTTAAGGACAGTTGATAACTGAATCTGATCACAAACAGAAAAATAGGTATACAGTTCTTAGTACACAACAAGGCCACTACCACAAACACATAAGCTAAGACCACTTTCGATTCTTTTTCACTTAACAAGGAACCTAGCGTTCGAATCAATTGAGAACGCTGTGTTGTGTGTGTGTGTTTGAGAGAGAGGGGCTAATATGCAGGATACTAACCGCCTTCAGGTCCAATGATAATTGAGCCAACAGACTCTCTTTGAGATAGAGCCAAAGCATTCAAAATCGGCATAGCCTCTGCTGCAGCTATAAAAGATAGTTTCGATTGTGAAACCTAAGGGAATGAGAAAGTAGAAACATGAGTATCATAATGAATCCATAAACGACACATTAAGCAATTTCAGACACGAAATAATCCTATAATCAAGAAAAGAAAAGAAAAATCCATGATGGATTATCTTTTCCGTTCTTTATTTAAATGATCCAAGGCATCAGACCTCCCACACACTCTAGAGATACAAGCGACTTACAATAGGTAAGAGGCCACCAACTTTTAAAGGAGGTTTCAAAGTCATTTTATGTAGCCGTTGACCTACAATAACAGTTAGCATTTTGAATTTAATGAGCTAAAGATTCAGGAATATAAAGAATAAGCTGGTTATGTACATCCTACTCCAACTCCAAGTTAGTTGGGAGTATGGGTATATAAAAGGGCAAAACGCATCAAAACATAACAAGTTCCGTGTAGTTCCTATTTAGTGCAACATTCTACTCACATACACTCCTCACTTTTGGTGAGGTTTGAACCCTGAACTCCAGCGAGGTTGGGATCTTACAGATAACTCAGATACTGTTGGCCCAAAGACCCTTTGGTTCATTTATGAAAGGGTTATGGTGAAGACGATAAACTTCACATCCACACCATCAAAGATCAGGAGATACTGGTCAAAATGGGTAAAAGAAATAGGAAATTTGAAAACTTTGTTACATTGATTTAAGGAAAAAAAGATCTCTGTTACCCTAAATAGGGACTAAGGCAAATTTTGCTGCATTTGATGCATTTTGCTCTACATAAAACTGATGCTTTACATTGTTTAGCTGCAGCCAATATGACTCGTTGCAACCTATCCACTCTGTTCTCAGAAATTGAAGGAGAACGCTCAGTCAATAGCGGTGTTACACTACTTGCTCCAAGCTCCTAAGATTATAAGACATACAAATTAGCTTGCTGCAATACCCAAATAGAAGTTCTAGCAAAATAAGACCCACAGACTCCATTCGTGCTTACTGTGCATTTCTCTATAAGCCAGTCAGATCGACCACCCTTCAGGGTACCTGCATACACGTAAATATGTGTCATGGAAATTTAACTTCAAAAACACAAGCACTAAAACACATCAAACCATCAAATGTATTAATTGTCCACAAAACCCACCAAAAGCAGCAAATACATGCCATTGGGTTGTATTAGCAGATACTAATTTAGGATTCTCAAGTGCCACTATATCTGCTCCAGTGCGGTCAATCCTCTCTATGCACCCTTCAACCAGACCTCCTTTCCCATTAAAGAGCTCTATCCTTGCAAAGTTATAGATTAAAGATAAAGAAAACACAAATAAATCAATGTGTAAAGAGAAATAATAAAGTTCAACATCCAATAAAACGCTTTTTACATTTAATTACGGACAGTCGTAATGTTTGAGCTTTAGATTCTTACAAACCAACTCCCACACACAAAAAGGTAAAAGAAAAAAACGAATTACTTCTTCTCAACTGTAATTCGAGGAATATATTCAGATTATGAAAGACTGGAATTATAGTGCAAAACAAGCAGCCACTATTTCCACCATCCTCCCCATAACCCATTTCATAGAAAGGAATATAATGGGGTAACTGAAATTTTAATTTTACTTCACACCCACTATGCAATCCCCATTTGAGTATCAAAACATCTTTTTTCTTAAATGATAAACACTTATAAGTTATAACCAAGTATTGTAGCTTTGTTGTTTGTCGACCCTGCATACCATCTCAATTTTGGAGTGATTAACATGCCATAAGCGTATTTATAGAAAGAGCACACTTATGCCTTCTGCCTACCCGTTTTATGCTAATACTGCCAGATGTCCTAGTTTTCTCCTATTTATGTAAAATTGTTCATCTCTTTGGCACTTCATGTGTGATCCCTGGATCTCTCATAGGCAAGCGGAAGTATTGAAGGTAACATAGATTTTTGGGTTGTTCTTTAACAGCTTAAGGTTCTAAAGAAGTTAGTCACTAAATACTTTCTATTCAAGCATTTGCACCTTTAAAGTAGTCAGAGAACTTGATGCGATCAATGCAAATGAAGATAAATTATCAGATCATGAGAAAGGCATGTCAAAGCATCCAAGTTCATGAGAAAAAAGATCTGGCACAGGTAGCAATTCCCCAACACAAAGATCACAATTGGTTCTCACCCAATTTGTAGAGCATTAATATCAATACAAAGGAAGTATGTTCTTAACCATAACCCTCATGTATAAATGAGGTGCCCTCAGCATCCAGTAAGTGGGAAACCCATCCCCAATTTCCTTCAAAGTTTTTGCCGCCTAGAGATCAATAACGGAGCCACTTTAGGGTACCCATTTCTATACTTTACTGACAATCACCTGTCCAAGTACCAATGTTACAAAGATCCCTGCCAATGATGGGACACCCAATCCAACCACTCTTTGAGGAACTTCCTTAACTATATTAGTAGTTGAACTGGAACACACTCTCACATCCACAAGTTGCTCACTGAAGAAATGTTGAGACTCGGAAAGACTATCCTTATAATCCCACATTCCCAATACCGACCAAGGAGCAAGGGTTTCACCTATAATTCATACATGAAAACAAAGTTTTATGCTTTGTCCCTCATTGTAACATATATGACCTACTACATATGAGATAGAGAGACAGGATGTCCATTTATCAAGCTTGTAAGGTGGGCGATTTAAAGGTGAATTACAAAGGATGACCCTAGTATTAAGCATTCATACAGAAATGCTTCATTACAAAAGACTTGTGACCGCATTTAACTCACCATACAGGCTCCCTCCCACTAAATACTAATACAATGATAGTGCCATAGTGTGCGTGACATCTACCTTACATTCGCTCCGCTTGACTATGTTAGTTACTATCTATTATGCAGATTAAGTCCACATGATAACCACCACAAGTACACCATTGTTCTACAACCATAATTTAATAGGATAAGCAAACTAAGAATTGTTTCTCTCGTATCTATTTTCTATTTTACCAAGGGAATTTTCCATCTTGGTTGCTTAAGCACATCCTTTCTTACGAGTGAAGCATGCATTTCAGTGAAGAAAGAGTAACGAACAGTCGTTATATTGGTTGCTTAAGCACATACATTTCAGTGAAGAAGCAATATAACGTAACGCGTCATTTCAGTGGGCTTGGATTGCGGGGAGTACCTGTCATCTGTGTTCAACCTTAGAACTTTAGTCATATGCCAGAATTCATCTCCTTGCACACGAACAGCTGAACCCTAATATATCGAACAAAAGAATTAGTAATCAATATAAGCTGCAGAATGACTGAATGAGCAGCTACACAAATAACAAGTTCACCGGTGTGTGAGTGTGTTTGCGAGAGAGAATTGTTTGCCTTGGAGGGAGGGAGGACGTCAGAGAAGAATCGAGGGAGACCGCCGCGAGATTGATTGGAAGAATCCGATGAGAATGCTCGGAGGGTAGAGGAATTCCGGCATGACCGGTTAACAACGAGGGCAAAACGAGGACTCCAACCTACAACTTGCATTTGATGCTTGCTAAAAGCGTTTTGCATTCAGGTCGGAGGGACTGTAGTGGAAGTACATCAATGGCGACTGTAACCCACTAACCCTGGTATTGGCCTATTGGGCAATGCACGAAAACGTTCAAGTGTTCAAAATGAAAATAACATAGAGTTGTGTGGTTAAACTATGATAGACAAAACTTGGTTTCCAGAATTGAAAAACAGTTCTAAGAAATGGTTAGGAATGTTCATCCAAACCGTTAAACAGCACAAACTGTAAAATACCGCACCGTAAAATACGGTTTAGAATTTTCACATAAGTTGCGGTTTGCTTGTCCATCAAACCGCAGTTTGCAGTTTTGAGTCATCAAACCGGGGTTCAAACCACACCGTACTACATTTTTTTTTTTTTTGAGTAAATTACATTTCTGGTCCTTGTGATTTGTTGGTTTTTCCTACTACGGTCCTTCAAACGTGTTTATTACACTGACCGTCCATGTGATATGCAAAAACGCACGCTCTGAGTCCTTCTCTGTAACAAAATATGTTAGCCTAGTTAACTCAAGGGGTATTTTCGTCTTTTAGACTCTTTTTTGTCTTTTTCTATTTTGTTTTATTATATCATATTATATAGGGGAGCGATCAAATGCAAACCACTCAATTTGTACAAACYRTRCAAACCGCATTCAACCAATCATAATTTTTCATTGTGTTCATTTTTTTGTAATTATGAGAGGTTGATTAATCATTTTTATTGTGGAGGGTGTTAATCATAGATATTATCATCTTCATTATTTTAATTTTAGAGAAATACATAAAACAATTTCATTAATGTTAGAGAAATACATGAAACAGTTTCATTAAGTATTATATGAAACAATTTCACAACCATATATGAAACAACTTCATCAAAAAAAGTATTATATGA
>NC_037544.1:5791714-5793688 GCF_001531365.2 Cynara cardunculus var. scolymus
AATCACAGGGGTTCTCGTTTGAACCCTTCCCTATATATATATATATATATATATATATATGAACAAGATCAAATATTAATCAAAAATTTTGTGTTAACTATGTTAACTGATCTTGGTCATTCAATCTTTCAATAAACGTTTGTGATTAATTATGATAAAAACTTATTTTTTAAAATTTAAAATTTTATAAAGATAAATGAACAAAGTTGAAAAGGGTATTTAGGTAAAAAAAAATTATGTAACTCCCATATCATTAATTGGGAGTTACAAAATCAAAAAATTCAATGATTTTTGTTAATCTATTTTTGTTAATGTAAGAACCATGTAAACACAAATATATATATATATATATATATATATATATGAACCATTGTGTCAAATACGAACAAAAAATTGACATATATATGAATTTGGATTGCATAACATTTATGAACACAATATGAACATAATAAGATGAACTGCTATACGAAAGGAAATAAATAAAAAAACAGGTATGAACACAATATGAACAACTTGTGAACAATAATTCATTCATTATAAACACATTCAGGAGCGATCATTTGTCAATTGGAGTTTTATACATGCATTGCATCTATACCATTTAAGATTCACCCCTTGTTCATTTATGTTTTTGGTCTTATGTGGTTGTTCACCACTTGTTCATATCGTATTCACCCCATGTTCATATCGTTCAAAATATATGAACACATAACCCTGACGCTATGAACATAGGGTTCAAACACTTACATCAATATAAAGATTTGGTATCAAGCTTAAAAAATAACATTTGTGTTCATATTATAGAAGTAACATTAACACAATGGTTCATGATTCATAAAAGTCAGTAATATGACAATATGAAAATACGTCGTGCATGTACTTCCATTTGAACATGTGAATTATGTATGTATTAATAATTATAGAAATTTTTTATCAACGCAATATGAACTACAAAAACACACAACACATCATAATGAACATAATTTCGATTAAAACGAGTCTAATAAAATATTAATCAATTACCAAGACATTCGCTTTGATTAATTTATTCACTTCCCGAACTTGAACTCCGATTGTCACCATAAATCATTTTAATCTTTTCAATGTTGTCGATTTTTTTTCCAACGTGTTTATCCATAGTAGCTTGAACGATACCGAATATTTTACTACCGTGTTTTCTCCACGAATAAAAAACTCATAAAACAATAAAAATGGAAGATCAAGATTAAAAAATAAATAAAAATATCAATATTATAAATGCATATTTTTTAGGAATTTTATTATTTTGTAACTCCTCTTTAATGGTATGGGAGTTACATAGCAAATGAAATTACTCAATTATCCTTGACATTAAATTGTAAACATGATAGAAACCTAATAGAAGAATGAATTATGATTGGTTGACATGGTTTGCAAAGTTAATACAAAAACTTTATATATATATATATATATATACACTATCTTATTAAGCAAATTTAGCAAAAGTCTTAAAGTATTAAAATACTAAATGACCAAGATACCCTTATCTATAATACCCTTACCTCACTTTTTCACCCCTCCTCTCCTCACATACACTCAACCTCTCACATTTGAACCAATTTTTTTAAAATTATAATTTTAAATTTACACTTATACCCCTATAATTAGTTAATTAATTTACTTTACGTTCTTTACTTTTAAATGTTTCATTTTAAATCTTTATCAAATTAACATACATAATTGTATATCAATTAAAACATTTTTTAAAAAATCGTCTCGTTAATACCTTAAAAATGAGTCCAATATTGAATAGTTTTTACTTAATTATATTATTATATATTATATATACTGTGAAAAAATATTTTTAATATTTACGATTTATACTTTTATAGTTATTTACTTATATATACTATATATTTTGGGGTTAGGTTGTCCAAATTGCACTGTATAATATGTTCTGAATTAATATGTTCTAGGGTTTTTTTGAAATATATA
>NC_037544.1:5794668-5804986 GCF_001531365.2 Cynara cardunculus var. scolymus
TGTTCATTTTCTTTGTCGATTTCTCTTAGGTGTGGAAAAGGAAAATGGGGAGGGGATGGGATTGGTTTGACTATTAATGTGTAGTGTGTTCATTTGCTTCAGTGGAGCTGAAACTTTGGTACATCATTTTATAATCTTGCTAAGCATTTTGTTTAAACGAAGTAAAATCAAAATGAGAACATACAAAAGAGTTTAACAAACTCTAAAAAAGTTGAAAGTTCATGCAAGTAAGAAAGTGAAATTGCGGTTGAAATTGTAATATAATATTGAAAATAGCTAATTACGGGTTGGTCTAATGTGTATATATTAATCAAGGACTTAACAGTCGCATTAACTCCATAGTATATAAAGGCATCAGGATCATCGGGTTGGGATGGGTTTAATTTACCCCAACCCCATTCCAACCCAATAGATGCGGTTTGAACTAATTTTGTATCAATTATTTGTCAAGTTGCTTCGGGTTAAGTTTTTTTGGGGTTTTTTGAGTTGGGTTGGTTGGGTTAGTCGGTTTCTTGAGCACCCCTACTCTTAAGTAGAGATGCATAGGTTTTAGGTTTTTTGGGTTAGGATCGGATCAAAAAAGCCCATTTTTTATGCTGCAAAAAGGAGCTAGGTGTAAACAAGTCCAGCTCCGGCCGGGTTGGGATTTGGGGCATGAAACTAGGCCTCAATTTTTTTTGGGTTGGGCTTTGGATCGAAGACTTTATACATTTCTAGTTCTCTACTCTTTAGGTATGTATTATGATAATCATTTTGTTTCAAGTATACATGTATGCTAGAGCTGTTTATGGACGGAACGACCCGTTAAACCCGACCCCTCCGGTCCGTTAAAGATACGGGTTTAGACAACCATTATTGAGGAAATGCACGGGCCCGAGTTTAATATACAATATATTATGTTTAAAAAAAAAATATAGCCTAAACATATATACTCAAAACTTATAAATATCATCATTTTAGCAAACAAATATTATAACCAACATTTGCTGATTACAATTGTTCAATAGGAACACGAACCGTCGAAAAAGCGACGTAACTATGAGAGCTCCAATGCCCATGTATACGATTCTTACAAACGAGAACTTTATAGAAACCATATGCTCTTCGGTTCACATATCGCCCCTGAAGTATGGCCCGTTGAGAAACGAGCTCGAGAAAGTTCCTCCACCATTCGGGAAAAGTGTAAGCAAACATATGAGCCCAAGGACAACCCCCCAAGCATACCGATCATCGCCTAGAGGGGTAATTTCGTCCTTTGCGGGTATTTCTTCTCCGCCTCTAGAAAATGTCGCAAAGAGCCCCCAAGCCAAACAAAGGACACTGCCATTGAGACCACCGATGACTAATAGGAAAGAAGTGGCAAAAGATAACAGGGCGGCCTTGCTCCTACCAAACATGGCTTGAGCCATCCGACCTCCTTCGAGTCTTCCACATGGTAACAAGTTCAACGACGTCACCACCATTCCTATATCAAATGAAAACAAGCTGAAATGTTTGAGACTAAAAGAGAAGAAACATGAAACATCAACCAACGGGTTGTTTACCAAGTGGTTATGGCCTCTTATCGAGTAAAAGCGTAGCAAATAGCAATAAGGTGAACCGGGAGGCTAACGGCTCAGTTGGACCAACCCTGTCTAAGTAACCTTGTTTCAAGGCTCATACGATGAGCGGGTCATAGAGCATATTGTCAAGAAGCAAACAAAGAAAATCTTGGCCATGGCTCCCTCGACCAAACCAAACCAATCCAAACCCAACCCAACCCAACCCACATAGAGGTATGGTTACGTTCCGGGGAGGGTTAGATGCATGCAGACTATTGTGAATCCCAAAGCACGTAAGTTAACTATTACTTGAGAACTTTCCAATAACGGAAACGTTGCAGGGAGACTCACCTAAAAGCCCAGCAAATGCAAGAGGATCAACGGGAACCCCAACGCCTTCCACAGCATAAGGCAACACGTTGCCTAGATCATCCGTGTATGGACCGACAACAAATTGGATGAAAGAAAGCAACGGGTTATTGTAAAAGAATTGCGGTCTTATGTACCTGCATACCAACAATCCATAACAAATTATTCAACCGAGCAAATAAAGAGTCTAAGCCTCAGGACTCCTCCCTGTAGGCGTCCGAGTTTTCCCTCGGTAACCGGGGATTTTCGTGACTGTTATCTTCACGGCCCCACAAGATTAATCGTGTGGGCAGGCTGGCAGACACCCACAGCTACCAAAAGAAAAGAAAACTTACAGAGCATTATCTCCTCCATTGAAGCTACCATCAGCAACGAAAGCCGCTACTGCAAGTGCCAGTGACGTCAAATAAGCACTGGCGGTTCGTGCCACTGGAATATCGAAAAGAGCCTTTTTGTTAGGGAGAAGAGACTCGTAGTTATTCATAACTCCCAAACACCCCGTCCACGTAGATGGGACGAGAAAAGACGGACTGAGTTCAACACCATATCTTGCTGCTGTTACCCGAGTAGCTATCTGCAGAAATAATAGATACAGTTTGACCAGTGAAGTCAATTATAGCACCATTTAAAGTCAAAATCGATATGGAATTCGTGCTTAATTTATAAAGATCAACTGTTTCATATCCATATAATCTTTATAGATTGCAATGTAACCATCAAATATTTGATGACATTGACCTTAAAGAAGTCATAATGTTGTTGATAAACTTAGTATCCAAGTTTTTGAAAAAGATGACACAAAAAGATGTACCTCTGAAACACCTAAAATGGTTAGGAAGCCGCCGAAGAGTGGCACAACGTCTGCTAGGTAGTCGTTAAACGTCGCATCAGGCTTAAGGAAGAAGCCACTCATCAAAGCAATCGTCCCAAAAGTGGTCACGGCTAAGGCTACTGCACTAACATAGCCCGATGGGGTGCTCAATTTCGTTAACTCGAACTGGAGATCTATCTCTGATCTCGGTTGTACCAAGCAAACCTTTTGACAAATGATAACAAGAAAGAAAGAAAAAACATTCTAAGAATAGTGTTCGAGAAATTCTCAATGCCAGAAACAAATGAATGGGTGGTGTTGTTTACTTTTTTTATCTGAACAAACAGTCTGAATAACATAAATGACCAATTTACCCTCCAATATTAATTATTTGAATATCAAAACAAAAAATCATAAAAAGGCCGAAGATAAGGTGTCTCATGGGAAGGAGGCAGTGCTTTAAATAAGGGGTAGCAGTGTCATTTTTTGGCCGAATGGAGACAACACACACCATTTCTATCTGTGCAATTAAGCCATGTTCTGTGCGAATAAGCCGTATATGATCAGAATCCAGTTACCTGTTTTGTGATATCATTAGACTTTTCCTCCATGAACCATAAAACAACCTCCCTTCCTGCAGCTTCTGATAATTTCTGTTCCAATGCTGGGATCACTTCTTCAATGGGTCTCCTTAAGTTTCCAATAAAAATTCCCCCATCTCCAAATCTCCTTACATCCGTTGCGAAAAACGTAGTAAACCCAAAACAGCTTTTTAACTGCCATTCAACAATTACAGTATATTAACATACGTGTTCAATATTTACTGTACTCCATATCAATCATGAGGACGAAAAAAGGCCCATTTGACACAAGAATTCTGGGTTAAAATCAAGATCATAAACATATTCTCCAAGAAATGTAAAGAATTCACATGGGTTTTCAAGATTCAGTAATGGTTTCACCTTGTTGAGATCAAGAGCCTTGAAATGCTCTTCTGCTTTCTCTAACCTCTGTTTCTCTCTAGACAAGTTATCACGAACCAGCTGATTGAAAACCCCCATGATTGGATTATCGCTGCTTCTCTCCCTATCAAGCTCTTTCAGCTTCCTATCTGTTCTTTTCTTTTCCAGCTTAATCGCAGCCTCGATCGAAAGATTACCCATAAATTTCTTGAACTCATCATCAGCCTTCCAATCCAATTCTTGCTGCTCCTCCTTCCCTTCGCCTTCATCGCCATTTTCTTCACTCAGTTTAGACCCCATATGGATTTCACCCTTTTCGTTTTCAACCGAAGCTACAGTCACATGGGATTCTTCTGTTTCTTTCTCGGCTTTGACAGAAATCTGGAGTCTTTTAGGGTTTTGAAGTGTAAATGAAGTATGAGATTTGTGAAAAGAAGGGGGCTTAAAGATGGAATTGATGGGTATAATTCGTGGGTTTCTGCTATTCTGAAGTTGTTTGCATGACCATGAAGAAACAGAGTGGGAGAGTGGTAGAATGGAGCCAGCGGCGGCCATTGTTGGTAAGATTTGCTGAAAAAGGTGAGGTGTGAATAGCAGAGCAACATGATGGTGCAATTAAGGTAAGGGGTTGTGGATCGATCGGAGATTGATCTAGAAACCTGGAGAAAGGTTACAGATGTATGCATATTGGCTATCGGCAAGAAATGGACAAGACTGCAAGAACCCACAACAACACGAAATTGGTAATTTAGGGGTTAAAAGGTTCTCTTTTCAATACACTAGAAGATACTCATCTAATACATCGACATAAATTTCGATTTTAATATTTTATTTTATTTTTTATTTCTATTAATGTTATAATATAATTTTATTTGTTTTTAAGAAATTAATAATAATTTTATTTTTAAATAAAATATAAATTTAAAAATATCATAAAAATTTGAAAAAAATATCAATGTTAACACAAATCAACTATTTAAAATTCTTATTTATTATGTAATTTATTTATTTTTATTATAATTTAATTTAAGTTTAATAATGAAATAATTTATTTTTAATTTAATAATATAATATTTTATAAAGATAATAATTAAGTATTCGGTTAGAAAATGATTATCCGCATTATATTTTAGATTTTTTCTATTTATAATAAGATGTTTATCTTGTATTTTGATTATGTATATTTACAGTTAGTTACATGAATTCATATATGTAGTTTTAATAAGTTGTGCTTATGTACAAGCTACTTGTAATCTTGAGTTTTAAGTAATATGCATTAATAAGCAGTACTTTATGCATAAAAATGGTTTTTAAGAGTTTTTGTCAAATATTTTATAATATAGTATAGTAATTCAAGTTCAATAATGAAATAATTTATTTTTGGTTTAATAATATAATATTTTATAAAGATAATAATTAAGTATTCTGTTAAAACTCAATAATTATCCTAATTATATTTTAAATTTTTTTATATTTAAAATAAGATGTTTATCATGTATTTGATAATGTTTATCTGCAGTTAGTTACACGAATTCAAATATGAAGCTTTAATAAGTTGTACTTACGCACAATCTACTTGTAATCTTGAGCTTTAAGTAACATGTATTAATAAACAGTATTTTATGCATAAAAATTGGTTTTTAAGAATCTTTGTCAAATGCTTTATAAATAGTATAGATTTAATTTCATAATTCTTTGAGAATTTTTTTTTACCTTTTTCTTAGAGTAAAAAAGGGATTTGGTTCTTGTGCTTTGTTGGTTTTTATAAAAATTATATTATTAAACCAAAAATTAAAGAAATACATAAAAAGAGAGAAATTTTAAATAGTTAGTTTAATATTAATATCAATTTTTTTTTACTTTTTTATCATATCTTCATATTTATATTTTATTTAAAAATGAAAACATTACGCTTTCTCAAAACCACATAAAACCGTATTATAACATCAACCTAGACAAAGAAAAAACGAAACATTAAAATCGAGACGTATTGCTACATTGTGTGAGAACCCTTATAATATATATATATATATGTGTGTGTGTGTGTGTGTGTGTGTATGTACACACGTAATACATATTTTTTTTGAAAAAAGTATATATTCACTGTATATTAGAATCAAACTAAAAGTATAATAATTAATATATATTAAAGTATAATAATTAATTAATCTAATAAATTCATAGTATAGAATTTTTTTTTTAGACTTAATCACGGATTTGGTTCATGCGGTCTGTGTGGGTTTTACGAAATTGGTCTCTCGAGTAAAGATAAAAAAGGAAAAAGATGAAAATGCCCTCAAGATTAATGGATAAACTGAATGGTTGTTAGAGAGAGGAACCAATTCGTTACAAAACGACATACCATTAATCCAAATCTATAATAAATGAAGTTTAAGGATATTTTCATAAAAACCACCAAACCATAGGGACCAAATATGTAATTTACTTTTTTTTTACTTTGAAAAGTCTGTTAAAGAGTAACCAAATTTGTATTTTGAAGCATCTATAGATAATATAATAATAATATTGAAGCTTTGATAGGAGTGTTCATGGGTTGGGTTTATCGGGTTGAAGATATTTGAACAACTCAATCCAATGCTTGTGGTTTGAATTTTTTTTAACTCAACCCAAACCAAAGTGCAACCCAACCCGTATGGGTTGGTCGTGTTAGTCGGGTTTGTCAGGTTGATATTTTGCTACATTAAAATATTATTTTAATCTTGAATATGTTATTTTTCTACTCATAATTTCTTTTTCATCACCAACCATTTGATACAACTTATCTATATTTCTTACGTATATCACATTCAGTTAATTTTCTCAATTTACATATATATGTTCACAGTTACTGAACATATATACGAATGAGTTATATAGAGATGTGAATAGATTGAAAATATGTGTATATGAAAAACATATATGAAAGTGTAATTGTCTAATTTATATATTAATAGAAATTCAACAATCATATTACATCCAACAAATAAAAGAATATCGGGTTCATCGGGTTGGGTGGGTTCAAATAATAGTAACCCAATATCAATCAAATACCTACGATTTGATAATTTTACAACTCGATTAAACATTTGGTTGCTTTGAGTTGAGTTATTTTGTATTGGATTGAATTGGGTTAATCGGGTTAGTCTGGTTTTTGAGCACCCCTATGCTTTGATATTGTAATGGGCTACTATTTTATAGCTGAAGCATTTTATGGCCCAAACTTATTTTTTTAAACAAAGAATTGGGTCCAATAAATTCTAGTTTTCCCCGTGCATGCCTTTCTGCTTTTCTAGTGGCTCTCATATTTGAATTTTAGTCGATTAATAATAGATTTTAATTCTATAAACAATTTAAAAATACTTTTTTTAATTAAAAACATTTAATTTAAACTACAATAAAGATTGATAATAAACCCAACAAAATGGAAACCAGAACATCTGATTCTAATTTAAGATCGTTTCCAAGTGTTTGTTGGGTGTCATTTATCTGGATAAGCATGGTAAATATCGAGAATCTTATCTGGTAAGTGAATGAGAAAACTCTTATCCGTTAAACGCTTACAATTACAGTGTAAAACATATCTAGCAACAATCCATTTTAATGGTCGGAGATAAAAAAAGAAAATTGTTTTTAAATAACGATTAATTACATATGCAGATTAATTATTAATTAAAAATATGAGAGAAATCATTTTTTTTAATTAACCTGGATATCCAACCCGCTATGGGAGCCGACTAATCCCAGGACGACCACCTACTTTGCAGATAGTCAGGAGTCACTGCATTTGAACCTTCGTGGCCACAAGGGGATTTTTATTCCTCCTTAGATTTGAACCTGAGACCTTATGATACTTTTAACATTTGGAGCCAAGTTCAAACCAATGAGACACCACCCTTATGGTTGAGAAATCTTTTACATCAAAATTAATACCGATATAACATCAAAAGAGAAGTTACTAAGAGGCAAAAGGGTAAAATCATAATAAAAAAACAGCAATAAAATTGTAATAATTATTTTGGAACATCCAAAATAAAAATGATTAATGGCAACAAAACTCCTTGAAACAGTATACATAATGGTTTGGACAGTTTATTCGTTTAGCCATTCGTAAATGTTTCTTGTATGGCTTAAGCCAAAATGACTTTATAGAGTAAGCCAAGACCTCTCATTTGTCCCCATTAAGGCACCTCAAACAAATTAATGCCATAAAGAATCCAATCTTATTTCTTTGCCTTCCTCAAACTAACAACTTAATTCATACAGACCTTAATAAAAATAGTAAATAAGCCCTTATTGAAATTGCTTGGTTTGATTTGATTTTATAATGACAAAACTATGAAAATTTATAAACCAAAGTCGTTCCTCCTCGTTACCTCTTAATGATCGTCCATCGGTAAATACGTAAATATTTTAAATTGGTAAAAGGTTATTTATAATAAAGGAGAAACCTTGTTTAGGTTTTGAAAAATAACGTGTGTTTGTTTTTTAAGAGGTGCTGAAGTCTGAAATCTTATTTCACTTTTTATTAATAAGAGGTGGGTGATAAAGTCTGAAATCTAAATTAAGAAGACTGTTTGTTTTTGTAAACTGACAAACGTTTGAAATCTGAATCGATAGTTTGTTTTTGTAAAATCAGGTGCAAATTTTTTACAAAATTCTCTTGATTTTCATAAAACTATCATTGCTGAAGTTCATCACAGTAATTGCTTAACAGATGGAACACGGTAAGAACCTTTTGGATACTTTTCAAACTTTCAATACTATCGGGAATGCCGACGGTGAGTCTGCTTGTGGAAAGGTCGATACTTTTCATACAGGATAGATGCCTGATAGAAGTTCTTGTTTCATATTAATCTTCTAAGCTAACGTATACGTACAAAAATTATATATATATATATATATATATATATATATAGAGAGAGAGAGAGAGAGAGAGAGAGAGAGAGAGAGAGAAGGTGGGGACGTGCATTTCACATGGGTGATTAAAGGACGGTGGCGTCCCTGGTGGAGAAAGAAACAATAGCCAAAAAGAATCAAAGAAAAGAGGAAATAAGATGAATTAAGATATTAGCTTACCTCTTATTTATTCAGACTCTATAAGTGAAAAGAGGTTTAGGGAAAAAAAACAAATAAACCGAATTACAAAACGTTTGAAAGAATCAAACATAAGTGATAATTAAGAGCTGAAAATGAAAAAAAAAATGAAAGATAAACACACAAACCTTCACAAGCCCAAATAAATGCTTTTATCTTTTATTTTTATTTTTTTTAATATTCGTAAACTCTCGTTATTTCTTTTAATTCATTATCTGATGGATGATTTTTCGTCATAAACACAATATTTGATACCGTTTTCTTCGAAGGTTTGTATTAGGTCAATATAGTCAACGAATCAAGCAATTCGTTTATTTTGTATACCGTTTTCCAATAGTTAAATAACAAAAACATCTCTATCTTCTTTTTCTCGAAAGAGAAAACACGAATGGATCAACAAAACGCTGTCCAATTTTTGGTATTTTCTGTATCGTATAATTTGATAATGTCAGTATTTGATTTTATTTAATTGTGAATAAAAAACGATTTTTCATCATAAACGCAACAGTGACATATGTTTCTCATTTTTGGCATAAGGTTAATATTTATACGACATTTTGTAAGGCGTGCATCTTCGTGCTTTTGCTTGTGATCGTTGGAAATTTTAGTATAACGTCAACTGCATGATGATGTTGTGTACAAAATTGGTAACGACGGACCACTTTTTCACACACACACACATAGACTTGGGGTCACGTGAAACCAGTTTGTTTTCGTGAGAGCCATGAGACTACATAGGTACACATTTTTACTAAAACTAGAAGGGTACCCGCACAATGCAGCGAGATACATCTTGATTTTAATATTTTATTTTATTCTTTATCTCAATCAATGTTATAATACGGTCTTATGTGATTTTGAAAAAAAACGTTGATGTTTTTATTTTTGAGTAAAATATAAATTTGAAAATATCATAAAAAATTGACAAAAATCTATCGATATTAGTATTAAATTAACTATTTAAAATTCTTCATTCTTTATGTAATTTTTTAATTCAATTTCTTTTGTTATAATTTAAAGTTCAATAACGAAATAATTTATATTTGGTTTGATAATATATTTTTCTTATAAAAATAACAACTAATTATTTTGTTAGAACTTGATAATTATTCTAATTATATTTTATATTTTAAAATGAGATGTTTATCCTTTATTTGATTATGTTTGTCCGCAGTTAGTTACACAAATTCAAGCATGGAACTTTAATAAGTTGTACTTATGCATAATTTACTTGTAATTTTGAATTTTAAGTAATATGCATCAATACACAGTACTTCATGCATAAAAAATGATTTTTAAGAGTTTTTGTCAAATGATTTATAATATAACTAGAAGTGTACTCGCGCAATGCAGCGAGATACATCGTGATTTTAATATTTCATTTTATTCTTTATCTCAGTCGATGTTATAATATGACTTTATGTGATTTTGAGAAAATAATGATATTTTTATTTTTGAATAAAATATATGTTTGAAGATATCATAAAAATTTGACAAAAATATATCGATATTAGTATCAAATTAACTATTTGAAATTTCTC
>NC_037544.1:5806591-5808591 GCF_001531365.2 Cynara cardunculus var. scolymus
AAATGATTTATAATATAGAATATTTTTTAATATAATTTAATTTAAGTTTAATAATAAAATAATTTATTTTTGGTTTAATAGTATAAATTTTATAAAGATAATAATTAAATATTCTGTTAGAATTTAATGATTATACTAATTATATTTTAGATTTAAAATGAGATGTTTATCCTGTATTTGAACGTGTTTATCTGCAGTTAGTTACACGAATTCATATATGGGATGAAATCGGATAGGGATGAATGAGTTTAAGAGTTTTAAGAATTTTAAGAGTTTTTAAGAGTTTTAGCCAAATGCTTTATAATATAGTATAGATATAGATGATGTTTTTAAAATCTACGGTCAAGGACAAATTATAAAATTTGTGGGTCCATTTACGTGACCTAACACTAGAAAGTAGAAAGTTCAAACCTTCGGGTGTTATTGTACCCTGTTGGTGGATCCACTAAGTGGTGAGTTACATCCCCAACACTTCTCTATTTTTAGTGGATTTTGGATGTTGATACGTACTATTAAGTACTACTTTTGCTTTTACGTTAAACCATCCAAATTACATTTCATCTCGATTTTAAATCATAAATATTACGTCATATATCATACACTGAATTTGATCATTATTTCATAACGTTTTTATATCTATGACATTTTCGCTTTTCAAAATAATTGGGACAAAGTCAAAATTTGCTTTTATGACATTTCTACTCGATTATGCAACTTTTTTGATCATATTTGAACGCACTTTTCATAATTTTTGCTCGTATAAGCTTGACTTCTTTAATGACTATTTTATCCTTCACCTAATACTCTTTTCAATTTCAAATTGTAAAAGACTTAAACTAATGTTATAATTTATAGTTTACGTAGGACTCTTTTATTGATCGTTGAATTCTTTGTGTGAGTCGTATATTGGTACACGTTGCAAATGGTTTTAATACCATAACGAGTTTGCAAGACTAGGCTAGTACTAGTCGGTAGATCCATTTGTCTGTTTTACGATTTAATTCCTCATGGTATGACATACCCACTTGTTTGGTCTTACGCTTAAATTCTTGCAAACCCGACAAGCCTGATTTATAGCTGTTAGATCTTATAACATGAACCACAATGGTGGTGCCTGATTGGTTTGAGCTTGACTCCAAAGGTCAAAAGTAACAGGAGATCTCATGTTCAAATCCAAGGAGGAATAAAAATCCACTTGTGGCTACGGAGGTTCAAATGCGGTGACTCCGGGCTATCTGCAAAGCAGGTGGTCACCTTGGAATTAGTCGGCTCGCATAGGTGGTAAGAGTCACCGCATTCATTTGTGAATTTAAATAAGCAATCTTTTCATTTTACCCTTTCATGATTATGATCAAAACTCCTTGAATTCACTAGGCGTAAAGCCTAACCCTTTTTATTTATCGGCATGTGCATCAGGGCATTGTTGGAGTTTGGTACTATCGACATAATGATGAATTGAGTGCTAGTTAGAGACTCAAGAGGATCGTGCTATTCAGTGACGTCTCCCGCTGGAGATAGCTACTGTTACTGGGTTTTAGTAACACTGACTTTGACCTAGTCTTATGTAAGACTTGGTTAATCAATTGTTAATGTTATATTAAAGTTTTTCTACTCGAGGTAATCTAGTATTTATTTATAGAAATAGATTTATTCTTTATTTGATGCATTATTGAAAATTTTAAATTACTCGCATTTTCCAGATTTGTGGGTGTTATACGTTCTAGATAATCAATGGAACCGAACTAAATCGGACCACTTCAAGTTTTAGTGATCGAGTATCCGGTCATACTTGTAAGGCACAACGTTTATTTTGTATTTAAATGTGTTTATCAATTGATTAGTTTTTGGAGTTCAAACATAGAGCTTTAGTATGTTGTACATTTGCTTTATTGAGTTGTAAACCAGAAATTTAAAAGATTATGCATTAATAATCCATATCTAATATATATATATATATATATATATATATATATATATATATGAAATATAAATATCTTATA
>NC_037544.1:5808612-5811112 GCF_001531365.2 Cynara cardunculus var. scolymus
CTAACAAACTTGCCAATTATATATATATATATATTAGAGATTAACATAGTAACTTTACAATATACAAATACTTTTATAATATATATATATATATATATATATATACTAGAAGGGTGCTCGCATAATATAACGATATATGTCTCAATTTTAATGTTTTGTTTTATTATTTATCTATGTCGATATAGTACGGTTTTTAGTGATTTTGAGAAAGCAATAATGTTTTTATTTTTGAATAAAAAATAAATTTAATAAAATTATGAAAAAAAAATATCGATATTAGTATCAAATTTACTATTTAAAGTTTTTGTTTTTTGTGTAATTTATGTAATTCAATATTTTAATTATAATTTAATAATGAAATAATTTATTTATCGTTTAATAATATAATTTTTATAAAAATAATAATTAAGTATTTTGTTATAACTAATGATTATCCTAATTATATTTTAGATTTTTATATTCAAAATGAGATGTCTATCTCCTATTTGATTATGTTTATCTATAGTTAGTTACACAAATTCAAAAATGAAGCTTTAATAAGTTGTACTTACGCACAATTTACTTGTAATTTTGAATTTTAATTAATATGCATCAATAAATATTACTTCATGCATAAAAAATGATTTTTAAGAGTTTTTTTTTCCAAATGATTTATAATATAGTATATGGTAAAATTGAGTTATTTTTGTAATTTAGTTTTGTTCGCTTTATTTTTGCTCCACTCATTTTTAATAGGACAAATAAATTTATTTTTGTTCCACTCAATTCTACATTATTAGAGTCTAATATCGTACCAAATATAGGACATTGGTTTTTTTTTTTTTTTTTTGTTATATAATATCCTTCGTACAAAACATACCCTTTATGAATTGTAATTAGTAGTTCCTTGTTTAGTATTTGCACCTTACGTGAATTAGATCTTAACACTGTTCCTAAATCTCGAGAGACATTACAGTAAAATTTTACTTGTAAACTATACAGTTTCTCGTACGCATGAGAACACAAACATTTTGTAAATTATTTTGTTAATTAACTTTCAATACAGATAAGTATAACTCTAAACTGTCGAAGCCGGAGATCACACCATGTCACCAAGTAATTGCTGAGTATTTCGGAAAGTTGGATAAGGTCCCAGAACCGATTCAAGAACAGTAAGAACAAGTAAATAAAAACAAAGTCCAACTTATAGTAAATTCAAGTAAGCGCACCAACCAAGAGATTATTATAGTTTACGAAAGTTATCACGTCATACTTTATTCAGATTTCACATCATGAAAAGGGTTGAACCTGTTTACATGAACGTACCACACCAATAAATGGATACACAGTGGTCGAAATATTTGGTTAAAGATCAAATCTACTAATCATACGTTCCTTTATGATCATCTGATAAAAGTAGTGACCAAATCGATATATACCAATCTTTTGTTATATATAACTGTGCGCTCAAAAGGGTTAACAAAATCTTTGATAAGAATCAGAGGATTGAAATACCTTCTTCATAAACAATTAATTCAAAAGAAAAGTTATAAATATATCAAAAGTAATGAACCCACTACGCTTGACCCTAAAAAAGTACGACATGCTTTAGGTAAAAATCGAATAGGTAGAAGAAAAAGAGCGATGTTACAGAAAAGCATCCCCGAGTTTTTTCTATGCAATATTAAATACTGAGATATACCAACTTAAAAAAAAACGATGACCCGTATATAAATTTTTGCTCAAGACGATCATGACTTATATAGCAGAAAAAGCATGACGTTACAAAAAGTATCCCTGAGTTTTTTTCTATGCAACATTAAATACTGAGACGTACCAACTTACAAAAAAAAAAACCGATGACCCAATCAACAAACTACTTTGATTTTAACTTGTCAAAATGTATGTAAAAATAAGTTTAAACATAACACGTTATGTAATTCCTTAACAAACTTTTGGAAAAAGCCTCTAAAGTTCGAAAAGAAATAACTTAAATCAACCTATAAACACATAATATAACCGATAAACACAGAATATAAATAAACTCGCATTTTTTTATAGATTTGAGATCATGTAAGACAAAACTGTTTTCGTGAGACCTATGAGACACACTGTGAGTGCCCTTGGAAGAGTTTTTCTTTTTAATTTTATTGAACATTCACAACAAAAAATACTGAATCTAATTCATATAATAGAGTTTGAACCTTCAAATAAATATTCAGCTAAAAAAAAACAAACTTTAATTAAAAGAATATATAAAACCTTTTACAATATGTATCTAATCCTTCATAATGTTTCCAACGTTGTCATGAAAACCAAGAATCCAAGTTGTGAAAGTTTACTTTTACAGTGTTTTATTGTGAAGATTCGGTATTATTTATATGGTTTTACAAGTTTTATAAAAACAAAATCTGATCTTATATGGTTTCAAGATTATGTATATATCTATACTATATTATATAAAGCATTTGACAAAAACTTTAAAAAAATATTTTTTATGCATAACGTACTGTTTATTAAT
>NC_037544.1:5816112-5819127 GCF_001531365.2 Cynara cardunculus var. scolymus
ATTAGTAAATAAATTCAATTATATATGCTAATCTGAGAAAAACTTTTGGAACCGACCTCAAAATATTCTTTTACATGATCTTTTTTCATCTAAAATTAAGATTTAGAAGTGTTGTTTCACATAAGAACGAAAACAACGTCTTGAAAACCATAGGGACAACATCTATCATTGGCATGCGTGTTACTGGCCTGCCTACTGTACTCTTCTACTGTCCTGCTACCAAGAAATCTCTCTTTAAGCCATGCTCTCAACCTAAGAGGTACTTGTTTCGATGAAGGCACTGGTCATTTGACAAGGCAAAGGACCCATAGATTCATTGTTTACTATGTGGAAACCTCCTTCTTGCACTTGCACGGGCACTTTCCCAGAAGGAAGCACACATTGTAACAATTCATCACAGTGGTTGTCTGTGCTTTACTCTAATTGGCAATTACAAGTATATGGTTACACCGTAAGTTCACCATATGATTTGGGGTTTACACCGTAGTGGTAATAAATATACATTGATACCGCTCGAGCAGTCTTGGGAAGTGCTGCTTGTCAATTAACATCCATTCCCTTTTCCTTCTTTCAAATAACCATTCTAACTCAAGTGGAGCGCTTTGTGTGTCCGACCTTGTTGAAGAAAGAGTAGTAAAGGTACGACTTGAAGATAAAGAAAACCCCCCATCTACCAAAATTTTTGCATCAATCGGCGTAGGACTACCATAGAGTATAATTTAAACATGATTTCTCATGAAAAAGAAACTCATTCGATGGAGCAGTGGTTAGTACTGCTTGATTGACTGCTTTAAAGTTTGAAAGGAAGAGTAAGCATAAAGTATATTGAGAAAGATGGTTAACTGCTTGTTAACTACTCTATGTGTAGGAGTGTCAGCTCCAGACTAGAGAAAATATAAGCTATTGTTGAAGCAAAATTTTTTGACCTAAAGGAATTTCTAATCATTGCTTTTGTATTGTCAGATCTAGCATTTATTTTAGAAAGGTCAATTTAGCCATTTAGTTCTTAATTTCTAAGCAAAAGTTGAGGAATTCTTTTTCCAGGTATACCCACATAAAGATGTTCCTGAACARTCTCGGAGAAGGCCACCAGCATACCAACAAATGTCCCGTGGTAGTATGATAACTCTCATTTTTTAGAGTTATTTATTACTCTTTTCTAGACTTTTGTAGCGCTTTAATTACCCATTTTACTTCTATCTCTCTCATTTTGTCTAAATTATTCTTAAGAAGTGATGAATTACCAATGATTAATTTTTGTGCTAAAAAGGATGCCGCTGTGGACAGTGGGCATTATTTGCCTACTGTGGGCATGTTCGGTGCCACTTTTGGACAAAAAATGTTTTGCTCTTATCTGGTCTATGGGTATAATATTTTGAAGATTTAAAGTGATATGAAGATATCTAGAAGATGAGAAAAATAGTAAACACTTTTTTGTACTAAAATGATTAAAAAATGTTCCATCCATTGGACAAATACCTCAATTTTTCATATATAAGAAGCATGGTGC
Source organism: Cynara cardunculus var. scolymus (assembly GCF_001531365.2). NCBI lineage: Eukaryota > Viridiplantae > Streptophyta > Magnoliopsida > Asterales > Asteraceae > Cynara > Cynara cardunculus. The sequence goes on from NC_037544.1 coordinate 5,817,623, forward strand.
AAACATTAAAGGATTATCTCATCTTCAACCAAGAGCTATCATCTGAGTTCATTTACTTTTGTGTCCGGAGATTTAGTGTAAAATTTAACTTTTAGCTTTTAATTTATGTATTTCAATTTTCTGTATTGTAATTTGTTGTCTACAGCATGTCCTCTGTGGCTAACCTGACAATTTTATTTTAATGAAAGCATTTTTCAAGTATTTGTTTATCATGTTTTTCATTTCTAGTATGAGTTAATCACGTTATTAGGTGTGGGTGTGAGTCAAACTTAAAGCTAGTAGGTAATACTTGGGTGTTGCCATCGTTGATGATTCTTGAGCTTGGTCACTTAAGTCGGGACTTAAACTTAACGTGGATAAGTTGATGGTTTTGAAGTGTTAATATTAGACCTTAGACCCAGAGATGGGCAAGTTTGAAATACGACTTAAGTGATGCACAAAGATTTGAGAAAATCTTTGATAATCACGTAGGTATACAGGTTTTGTATGATTTACTAAGATTCAAACTTTAGTCGAGTTTTATATCACGAAGAGATTTAGGTATAAATCTTTATACTAATCGAACTTGATTTTTATATATCAAACTTAGTTAAGTCGGCAAGATTACGAATCAGTAAAGGTGGACACTATATGGGCACTTTGTGAGCACAGTCTATAATGGTTCATTTTCGAGAGATCGTGATCTTAATAGACGATTATGTGATACATAAAGTATCTGACCATTTTGTTATTACGGTTGCCTTAAGAAAAACTTACACACATATGCATCTTTTAATCACAAGTTTATTTCGTCTTTCAAGCATTTCAACCAACAAAAAACTTGACTTTTATTCACAACCGAAACGTGCTCAAGAAGTTCATGGAACTCTCTGATTCTCAGTAGTCCATTCCCCATGGTAACGATCTTGGTACTATACCACTTAATTACTTGTTGCGATCATAGTGTCGGCGTGCATTTGCACCGCCATTGTGGGGACTTTATGCCCACTGTGAAAACACATACGATTCATAGCTACCATAGCACCATGTAAGTCTTTGTTCCTCTTCAAAGCACCATCCCTACTTTTTGTAATTTGGACGAAAGGAAATTCCCAAGCAATACGTTGATCTTGACTTGATTAGATTCATCCAATTGAATCCAAACTCAAAAGAGACTCACAAGCTCAAGGTTCGACGAAAGAGAGTCATAATATTTGACAAATCACAGTAACGAAAATCTTAGTTTGCTCAAAAGATAATGTTCTGAGTAAATTATTTTTAAAAATGCTGTAAATTGGATGACACATGGATTTTTATACTACATAAAGACGTGACTTACGTATTTACAAACTGCTCAATAAAATCTAACATTTTAAACTCAATTTTTAAATCAATAATTACCTCAAAATATTTAAAATCATCTTATCACTACTAGAAAACTGGGCATTTCCGGCTGAAATTTCCGCCGGAATTTTTCCTGCGGATTTCCGGCAGAAGTCAAAAAAATTGACTTTTATTGACTTCCG
>NC_037544.1:5819227-5823228 GCF_001531365.2 Cynara cardunculus var. scolymus
CTGTTTAGTATTCTTGTAGACCCTTTTGGGACCAACATATTCCCACTTTAGGTTTACACAAGGCGTCTGCTAAGATGGTCAAGTTACATCCACTTCAATGGCCATGTCGCCAGGATTTATTTATAAGGTTGCAGCCACTCCATGCGACTTAGTCAAGTGTGTCTAGGTCGCACACTCACATCGACGTCACGGAAATTGTATTGAACCTATTTGAGCCGATTCCAACATTCCAAGTGATTTGATCGCACGACTGAGGATCACAAGTCTAGGTTGAACACACATTATACGATTGAGGTCTACGAGCTGGGGATCACATACTTTGTTGCCAGGGCTCTCTGCGACTCGGCCAATGACATATGGGAAAATACATGTGTGGTGCGACAATGTGCTTCCATAGTTATGTGTATATATTATGCACATAGGCAAAGGAACGTGTGAGAAGTGAAATTATGATGAGAAGCGTAAGAAGATATCTGAACCCTTGATCACTTTTAATCTCATGCTCACCCATGAATTCTATTTTAGCAGAGAATTGATTCGGTGTATCTCGGTGCACCTCATTAGTGTTGAAATTTAATAATGATTGGTTCAATAATGAAGATCTCTTCATACGCTTTTCATCATAACTTTTGTTCTCACCGGAACCTAACATTATGCGCATATATATGTACGTGGAGCTAATAATTTTATTTAAAGCGAACACGAAATTTAGAAGTTGTTTATAATTTTTAGTTTAATGTCAATAGAAAAGATTCTTTATATTATATTATTAATCTTTTAAATATTTTTATTAACTTTTTCTTGAAGTAATATTTTTATTAACTTAAAAATTAAAAAAAAGAGCGACGACTGTTAACACCATTTAAAAAAAAGAGTAAATTGCATTTTTAGTTTATGTGATTTATGTGTTTTAACATTCTGGATCCCTATTTTGAAATATATATGGACTACGTCTCTGTAGTTTGCATTTTATAATGTATTGGGTCTTAAATTTAACTTCATTCAAAATATGTTGTTAACGTATTGGGTCTTAAATCTAGTCTCTTACTACCTCTCACCGGTGAGAAGCTCTTACATGGGTAAGAGGTTGAGTGTTTACCAGAATTAAATGAAGCCCTGCCGACTTACCATGTATTTGACCATCTCCTGACCGGAGACAGAGCTTGAATAGTATTTGTCCAGAGACAGAGGTGAAATTTCCCCCATTTCCTCTTCGATAACCCCTCATTCAAACGGAGGGTACTCTCAAATCTAGACAACAAGTCGAGAAAAGAGAGACGGGAATGATAATATAGTAAGGAAATTGTGGTGACCGGAAGACGGAAGCAAGGAGATGGTAGTTACCGGACGACGGAAGCAAGGAGATGGTAGTTACCACACGACGAAAACAAGGAGACGACCGGACGACGTAAACAAAGAGAGAACAACGATCAGACGTCGAAAGCAAAGACAACAACGGTCGGACAATGGAAGCAACAAAACGACAATGATTGAACGTAGTCAGCTAGGACGGCAATGATCCGACGAGAGAAGCAAAATATTGACGCTATTGAGTTTCTCTCTACATGTAAAATACATCGACCCTTTGAAAATGTAAATATAAATTATTGGAAAAATTGCACCAAAATTGTAACACCCGAAATTCTTCCCCTATTCCTTGGTAAGGTATGCATTTTTTTTTCTCATCTACCAATTTTAAAGCCTAAGGCCCTGTTTGTTTTTCTAAAAAATCACTTAATTGCCTCTTAAGTCTGACCGATTCAGACCTAGAGGAATTAAGTGCGTTTGTTTTTCTAAAAAATTAAGTGCTTAATTCATCTAATTAGGTCTGATTTATTTAGAGGTAAAACATGGTCTGAATTCCTCTTAATGCCTCCATCTCCTTTACGCAGTACACTCCCTCTCCATCTCTCTCTCGCCTTCGCCTTCGCCTACGCAGTACACGCTCCCTCTCCATCTCTCTCGCCTTCGCCCCTCTCTAGCTCGATACTCGCCTGCGTAACAGGATTACTGTCGATTGCTCTCCATCTCGCCTTCGCCTTCGCCTACGCAGTACACGCTCCCTCTCCATCTCTCTCGCCTTCGCCCCTCTCTAGCTCGATACTCGCCTGCGTAACAGGATTACTGTCGATTGCTCTCCATCTCGCCTTCGCCTTCGCCTACGCAGTACACGCTCCCTCTCCATCTCTCTCGCCTTCGCCCCTCTCTAGCTCGATACTCGCCTGCGTAACAGGATTACTGTCGATTGCTCTCCATCTCGCCTTCGCCTTCGCCTACGCAGTACACGCTCCCTCTCCATCTCTCTCGCCTTCGCCCCTCTCTAGCTCGATACTCGCCTGCGTAACAGGATTACTGTCGATTGCTCTCCATCTCGCCTTCGCCTTCGCCTACGCAGTACACGCTCCCTCTCCATCTCTCTCGCCTTCGCCCCTCTCTAGCTCGATACTCGCCTGCGTAACAGGATTACTGTCGATTGCTCTCCATCTCGCCTTCGCCTTCGCCTACGCAGTACACGCTCCCTCTCCATCTCTCTCGCCTTCGCCCCTCTCTAGCTCGATACTCGCCTGCGTAACAGGATTACTGTCGATTGCTCTCCATCTCGCCTTCGCCTTCGCCTACGCAGTACACGCTCCCTCTCCATCTCTCTCGCCTTCGCCCCTCTCTAGCTCGATACTCGCCTGCGTAACAGGATTACTGTCGATTGCTCTCCATCTCGCCTTCGCCTTCGCCTACGCAGTACACGCTCCCTCTCCATCTCTCTCGCCTTCGCCCCTCTCTAGCTCGATACTCGCCTGCGTAACAGGATTACTGTCGATTGCTCTCCATCTCGCCTTCGCCTTCGCCTACGCAGTACACGCTCCCTCTCCATCTCTCTCGCCTTCGCCCCTCTCTAGCTCGATACTCGCCTGCGTAACAGGATTACTGTCGATTGCTCTCCATCTCGCCTTCGCCTTCGCCTACGCAGTACACGCTCCCTCTCCATCTCTCTCGCCTTCGCCCCTCTCTAGCTCGATACTCGCCTGCGTAACAGGATTACTGTCGATTGCTCTCCATCTCGCCTTCGCCTTCGCCTACGCAGTACACGCTCCCTCTCCATCTCTCTCGCCTTCGCCCCTCTCTAGCTCGATACTCGCCTGCGTAACAGGATTACTGTCGATTGCTCTCCATCTCGCCTTCGCCTTCGCCTACGCAGTACACGCTCCCTCTCCATCTCTCTCGCCTTCGCCCCTCTCTAGCTCGATACTCGCCTGCGTAACAGGATTACTGTCGATTGCTCTCCATCTCGCCTTCGCCTTCGCCTACCGTCTAACAGGGCCATCTCTCGATTTAAGGTATTTTGATTCGACCTCTCAAGCTCTCGATTTTGTTTGTCCTTGCTTGCTTGATTTCTGTTTTCCTCTAATGTGAAGGTAATCGCATCACCCACATCAATTAGGGCTAACTAATCTAAAACAGGTAGACATTGTTAACCCTTCTGTTAAAATTAGGAGTTTTGAATGATACCACTTATGCAAGTCTTCAAGAGTATATAGTGTATTTGGTATTATTATTAGGTTCGGATTTACCTATATAGCAACTGTAAGCCGAAAGCATCAGGGAGTCCATTCATAGGATCGTAAAATGGTACTGGAATATAACAAATKTAAACAAGACAAAGCAACTGAAACTTCTGCTATACTTAGGACATTGGATATTGATATGTTCAACTAAATTCACAAGAGGTTACATTAGCTGTGGTCAGATCAAATTAAAACAGTTGGCACCCTATGAAAACAACAGGCCGAAAGAGCATGGACAGGATATTAATACCTTTTCTGTGAGACAAATCAGCACCATATATGCAACATAAAAATCATCTGTTGGTAGCCATTGCTTCTTCAATGCTCCTGATAATTACACTGATCAAATGAATGACCGGCTGCAGTTTCACAGGGTTACAGATTAGGAGCTCCTTGATAAAAACTAGTTTCTTACTCCTGTCTTTAGATTATGTTAAAAAA
>NC_037544.1:5830706-5855433 GCF_001531365.2 Cynara cardunculus var. scolymus
GTTCATGCTATGTAGAGGAAGTTGTTCATTGTTCATTGTTCAATATAATTGCAATATTAATTTAAGAGTAGTATTAAATTTAACTGTTCGGAGTCGGGAAGGTCAAAGACAGTTGTACTTGATTGAACATTTAACATATGGAAATGGGAAGTCTATTRCTCGTATCAAACTTTTGATTTTTGAAAATTGATTTCAAGACTTGAGGATTTAGTCTTTATATATACTTTTGGATGATTGTAATAATTAATRACTTTGTTGGTATACTTTTAGTATTATTTATCATATTTTATTTGACAATTTTATGAGTTTTAGTAACCCGCCAACCCAACCCAACCCGTCCTAACCCGCAAGGGTTGGGTTGGGTTGGGTTATACTTTTGAATGGGTTGGGTTGGGTTGAAATTTTTCAAACCGCTGTAATTGGGTTGGGTTGAAAAAACGTCATAAACCGCCCAACCCAACCCGTGTTCACCCCTAGTGGTTCTTTTCTTTTCATGGAGGTCCTTAACCTCCATTTGAATCTTGGAAATACCACCGGAGTGAAAGAGGAGGGTTGTGGGAGGAAGAAATTCTTAAAAAGGGGGAGAACCATTCCTTGGCAAAAAGGAAAAGAAAAGAAAAGAGGAAGAGAAATCAAAAAAAAAACCCCACCTTCCACCTTGGAACCGGTTGTTTGGAGGAAGAGAGAAAAGCCCGCCGTCACCGGAGTTACGACCAACAGCAGCAACCCAAGCAATCTGCACTTTCTGTGCTTCTCGGACCGACCAACAGCAGCAGCAAGAGCTGTCTGCGTTTTCCTGCGTGCTTCTCCGATCAACCCGCTGCATGCCGTGCTACCGTCGCTGCCTTGCCAAAACAGCAGCACCTGCTGCGTCTTTCTGTGTAACTTCAGACAACTAACAGCACCCGCAGGTTGCTGCCTGCGCTTTCCGTCGCACCCCAGACCAGTCCGTAGCAGCAGCCGGAGGAAGACAGCAGCTAGCTGTCCGCTAGTCCGCAACAGCAGCCGTGAGAAGACAGCAGCTAGCTGTCCGCCAGTTCGCACGACAGCCGGAAGAAGTCAACAGCAGGCTGTCCGATAGTCCACGCAGCAAGCCGAAACAGAAACAGCAAACCGGCTGTTTTGCGCACAGCAGACGGAAACGAAACAGCAACCTGTTGTTTAGCGCACAGAAGGCAGAAACCGAAACAGCAAACTGCTGTTTGGCGCGCAACAGGCAGGAACGAAACAGCAACCTGCTGTTTTGCGCGCAGCAGGCAGGGACGAGACGGCAACCGCTATTTGGGCGTGCAGTAGACCGAAACGAAACAGCCAAGCCGCTGTTTCGGGTGCAAGTCGGAAACCCGATCGGAAACACCTATAACYCTTGTTTTGAGAACGTCCCTCCGCTACCTTTTAACTTCAAGATTTTGGGATTTCCCCTAGATCCTACAATGTGAGTTCCTTCTATACCTTTAGAACTTCATATTAATTGGATACCTTATGCTAAATCTTTTAACGGATTGCTTATGGGATTTTAGATGGAAATTTTAGGTAAAAAGAATGAAATTGGGAATCTTGTTTATAAACACAAGTTGAGTTTTGGAAGAATGGATATAATCATTGAGTAAAATACCTATTTCAAAGTATAGTAGGGCATAAAACTCTAGAACCACCATGAACTACTTTTGGGGTTAATACGTCGGCAAATTGGGAATGTATCGTTGGACTTAGGACTCGTACAAATTATGGGCGACGTGCATGTGTTATTATCTCTACATTACTGCATTTGAACATATTGTTAAATGAAATGAGTTGTAAGTTCGGAAGTCATCTTGTTTATATTTGCGTGAAGGATGGTGTAAGTTGGAGATAGGCATTGTGATTATTATGTAATTTCTAAATCATCCTCTCACTCCCACTCGGAAATAGGCATTGTGATTATTATGTAATTTCCGAGATAAAGAGCGTAAGATCACGACCGACTACATGACTGGTTTAGGTTGATGTCGATGGTATTTAAAACCTGTGAGTGATGCTCTATAATGTTGATCTGTGACTTACTATGTGTCTGTCATAATCAACGGTAAATCGGGTCTTCCTCGTCATCTTCGGATGTTTTTGGCCCCACTATGTTATATCTTGGACTTACCGTCCCCTAAAACTGTTTAACTTACGTATATTCTATGCAAAGACTCTTCTTTTATGCATTTATCCTTCCAGTTGAACCCCCTAGGCGTAAGCCTAACACTTCTTCTTGTTGTGAATTGTATATCAGGTTCTTTTAGCGGCAAGGCTTTGAAGGGGTGAGAGGAGAGTTGGCTCGTGAAAAGGCTCTTTTGTAGTTATAGCCTTTGTTACTTTTGTGCGTTGCGTTTTCGATGATATGGTATTTTTGGAGATTGATAGAAACACCCGTCTTTAATCTAGTTATAGAATAATCTAGATTAGTAGGTTGTTAATTATCTTCTCAGTAGTTGTATTGTAAACGCTATTCTATTACCCTTTTTGTTGGGTGAATTTCTACATCAAGTTCTGGATTCTCGTTCTATATATTTCGGTTCAATTTATCTTTTTTTTTGGGTGTCACAAAAATAAAACCAACTTTCACCTGATTCCTATTTTGGGGTACTAACTTTCAAAATCATCATTTTGGGGAACCAACTTTCACCTGATTTCTATTTTAGGGAACCAACTTGCAAAATAATTATACAAAAATAACTAAAATTCTTTTTTTTTTAAATTAATGCAATAAAATATATTTTTCATTTCAAATCTCATTTTTTTTTTTAATTCAGATGTCAAATTGAAGATTTTTTTTAAAAAAAAATCCAAATTACCACAACAAAAATTGTTTTTTACTAATGCAAAAAAAATCAATTTAATAGAAAAAAATTAATTGATGCAATAAAAAATAAATATTAAATATCACATTCATGATTAAAAAATCATCAGTAATTTGTGATATTTAATATTTATTTTTTATTACATCAATTAATTTTTTTCTATTAAATTGATTTTTTTGCATTAGTAAAAAACAATTTTTGTTGTGGTAATCCGGATTTTTTTTTTAAATTTCAATTTGATATCTAAATTCTAAAAAAACGAGATTTGAAATGAAAATAAATTTAATTGCATTAATTCTTGAAAAAAAAACGAATTTTAGTTATTTTTGTATAATTATTTTGCAAATTGGTTCTTCAAAATATGAATCGGTACAAGTTGGTTTCCTAAAATGACGATTTTGAAAGTTGATTCCCTAAAATAAGAATCAGGTGAAAATTGATTTCATTTTGATACAATTTTCCCTAAATTATTACAATACCCTTCATTGGGTAAAGTAATTTTAAATATAAAATATTATAATAAAATAATTTTCAGAAATTGTGCATCGAGTACAAATAAATTCATTTAAATCTCATGCAGTAAATTTACATTAAATATAATAAATATTACAATTACATAAATATAAATAATATCATAATAAAATTTGTTGTGTTTTATAAAGTTTTTGATTAACACAGTCGACAACGATTGTTTCAAATAAAAGACTATAAGAGGTTGTTTGTTTACTTCTTAATAGTTTTATTAAGAAACATTATATAAATCGTTAAGAGGTAAGTCTTGTGTGACAACAAAAATTTGTCTATTAATGATTCTAAAACCTTCTGAATGGTTTTGTATCTTGTGCCCCTTTTAACCATTCAGAGTCCTGATTTCATTTTGAAAAATTACCAAACAATTATATTTAATTTTTGCACTATATTATAAGAGCATCTTAATCGTTTTGATCACTTAATCATTCTACACCAAGTCATTATACAACTGTCAAACAACCCGTAACAATCATTTTCTAATAAGTCACCACTTAATATAAAATAATATGTAAACAACATTTTTAATCGACCACTTATTTAAGTATGACCTTTTGTCCCAATCGGACTTCTTATTTTAGTCGGCGTGTGCTCAAAATATCTGATAAACTATCTTTTAACAGAAAAAATTTAACGGAGCTAGGAATATGGATCAAATATGTTATAAAATGCAAACCATAGGGATGTAATCCATAGATATCTCAAAATAAGGACCTAGATTGTTAACACATATACCACAGGGACCAAGATTGTAATTTACTCAAAAAATATAATCATACGTTATCCAGGGACTTGTGAAGTATTATGTTGGAAAGTAGGGGTATTCGCAGTCTGATTTGGATGGTTTAACCCCTCAAACAATAAATTAAACCGTAATGGCTGTTTATAAAATTTTCAAACCGAATGGTTTGACATCAAGTGCCCAGACCGGTCAAACTAGACTACGAAAAGGCGGTTTGGTCTGACCGCTTTAGGTCTTTAATAGACTTTAAATATTAAACTTAAAAAATATATAAGTTATAATTTTAGATTTTTTTGAACGGCTTCGCCTCAGCGGTAGAGGCACAAGGTTTGATCACGATTGACATTATCGGGACCCCGGATCGAATCCACTCCACTACACCCCCCCTAATTAATTTGGTAGGGTTGCTTTCGCCTAATCCCCATGGAAGAAACCCTCAGGTGAGCCTCGAACTCGAGACCTCACCTTCATCAGGAAAACTCCCTACCACCCAGGTAGAGGTGGCCAAAAATCGGTCCCGGGCCGGGCCATAACTGGTTACGGCCGGTCCCGATCAAGACAAAAACGTTCCATAATCGGTCCCGGTTCCGGTGAAATCCTCCATAACCGGTCAAGCTTACCGGTAACCGGTTAAGCCGTCCGGTCCCGGTTCCGGTTACGGCCGGTCCTTTGCAAAAAAAAATATTTTTTTTCAAATTTTTGGTAATTAATAAATTTATATATATATATATATATATATATATATATATAACAAAACATATTTTTAAACGTATTTATAAAATTAAACGTATTTATTGTTATTTTTAATATGTTTTATATAAATACGTTTAAAAATATGTTTTGTTATATATGTATACGTTTAATTTTATAAATACGTTTAAAAATATGTTTTGTTATATATATATATATATATATATATATATATATACACACGTTGACTTTTGTTGACCGGGCAGGGCCGAGCCGGTCCTATAACCGGTTACATAACCGGTTTCGGTCTTAACCGGTCTCGGTCCTAAAAAACGTTAAAATCCATAACCGGTTCATAACCGGCGGTCCACAACCGGTCCATACCGGTCCCAGGCCGGTTCCGGTCCTCCGACGGTTACGGGACGGGCCGGGCCGGGCCCATTTGGCCAACTCTACACCCAGGCAACACCCGGATGGCAGTTAAAATGGATATTTAATTTTAGATTAAATATCCATTTTAACAAAATAAAATATCCAAACAAATAAATGTAATAATTAAGCAGCTCATGAGTCCAAAAACCAAACAATCCAAAGTCCAAACAAATAAATATATAATATATATTATAAAATAAACAAATTAACAAAGTTACAACTCTATTGTGAGTATTAAGTAACAAAATCTACGACTTCACAACCTTGAATTCTTGAGTCTTGAGTTCTTGACCAAACTAAATAGAAGTCAAATCTTAGTGTTTAACAAAAGTCAAAACAGTAATATGTAAAGTACAAACAAAGTTCACAGCTTCACAATACATAAAAATTCAATCTTTTATCAAACAGGAATGAGAAATCTGTAAAAAAAAAGGTGACGTCATATAAATTAGAAGGATAGAAGATTGTATGAAATGTGTGAAAGGGGTAGAGAAATAATCAAAGCTTACGTTATAGCGATCCAAACATAAAGTTACAACTTACAATATGCTCAATATAGAAATTTTCTTAAAGTAAAAAAAAGGAGCTCATAAAACATGACTTACAAATCTGGAGGAGACTTGAGGATTTGCACCGATGACTGTTCACTTAAACAGATTGAGCTTGGAATCGAAAAAGTTGAAGAAAATAGTTGAATCACTTGGTTGATGTCCTGATGATGTGCGCCGAAATCAAACCATGAATTATAAAAGATCAATAGATTGATAGAGTTCTTAAGGGATTTCAAAATTTGGAGAAAGTCAATGTCAAATATGTCGATATGTTTACTGGTTTAGAGATTTTTAGGCGCCAATTCATTTTGGATTTGATTTAGGGACGGACCCAAAAAAAAAAAATTCAAACGGTGGCACCATATAATTAATGTAATATAATATAGATCCAAAAAATGGTTTTTATAGGAACGATAAACAACTCATAAATTTGTACTCAACGCGTCTTCATCTTTTGAAAATGGTCAATACATACCTAAAAATAATTACTGAACATATGGTTTTTATAGAATTGAAAAAACAACTCCTAAATTTGTCCTTGGCATGTCTTCATCTTTTGGAAACGATCGATGAAATCTTCATTTTTAACATTATTATGTGCTTCCTTTTCTATAGCACAAGTGAAGACAAAATTCAAAAAGTCATCACCAATTCGATTATGTAAATGGCTAAATCTGAAAAGTGAAAACAGAGACCAAAGTCACCAAATAGCCATGTAGCAAGTGAGAATCATTCGAGAATCATCCGATTTTCGAGAATCGTTCGAGAATCGCCACTTGAGAGTTGAGAATCGTTCGAGTCTTCGAGCCGATTTCCGATTTTTGTCACTCACTCACTGTTGTCTGGTCTGAACTTGCTTGCCAACTTGGACCTGCACCTGTTTGTTCTCGTAATCTCGTTGGCTGACTGCTAAGTTTTAATTGGGCTTTGCATATTAGGCTTTCGATTTGGCCATTTGGGCTTTGTTTTATTTGGGTTTCAGTTGCATGATTTGAGATTCAGGAAAATACGGTAGTACCTTCTAAAACGATATGGTTGCACCGTTCACAAATCTAAATTTTTTACCTTTGACGGAGAAATAATATGGTGGCACGTGCCACCTAAACCACCTAGCTGGGTTCGTCCATGATTTGATTATGTTAGATGTTAGGCTTTATCCTTTATGTTTGGCTTAGGGATATATTTGGATCAGAACCTATAAGTTAAAAAAATTGGACTTGCTAATACTAATATATGTATGCATGTATGTATGTATGTATGTATGTATGTATGTATGTATGTATGTATGTATGTATGTATGTATGTGGCTGTCGGTTTGGTTAAAACTGCCAAAAAAAGGTTCCAGACTGTAGACCATATCGAATCGTCCGATTTTGTTTTTTTTCAAACTAGACCAAACCGTCAGACCGTTCAAACCGCCAAAAAACAGTCTGGTTTGACTTGGTTTGAACGGTCCAACGGTTTTTTTGAACACCTATGTCTGTTGCAAAGTGTTATGGATATAATCGTAAATATGAATACTCGTATGGGTCAATGTATAAAAATAGAAAAAGAATTAGAAAAAAGTAGGAAAAAGAAAAGAAAGAGGAGTTCTTCGCAAATATGTAAAATTTATTCCACGTATCGTCTTAAGCCTCTTTCAATCTCATAGCACATAAAACGCAAACCAAGAAAACGACGACTGCTACTGCTACCGAAAACCTCCCACAAGACACCGGAAACCGCCGTTCTCCACCGCTAATTACTCAGACCTTATCTGCCCGATACCAGTTCATCCTGTAAGATTTGAGCTAACGTTGTTTTTTGAGTATTCATCGATGTATGACTGGCTGTTTCACATGTAAATTACCCCATCTGAAGTTGTGTATATACCATCGCAAGTTTGTGTATACAGGTGTGTAATTTTTTGTTTATGATTGGTGAGGATTGCAGATCAGAAGAAATTCCTAAGTAGAATTTGCAAATTTTTAAATTGTTTTGGATCCGGGGATTGGGGAAACTTCACTTTGCCCTCTTTTAAGAAATGAAAATATTACTTGCTCATTGTGCAAATTTTCTTGTGCTATTTTTAGATTATGTAAGTAATATCATGACAGCTTAGCAGCTAGGAATTTAAGGGGTTTTATTTGAGTTCAATTTTCAAGGATCGTGCACATACAGATGCACATATACCCATCTGTTAGGTCTCTTCCACATCAAATAATATAATGTTAATCATTGTAATATATCTTCAAAAAGTATCCAATTTAGTACTCAGATGGAATTCTACGGCTGGACTGTCAATTTGAGGCGTAAGATAATGTTTATTTGTGAAATGAGGTTGAGATTGGTAAGTTGTTTAGTAAAGGTGGCTTCTCAGTTTCATCTCTAGATTTTGCTGTATTTTTTTTCCCTTTGTAGCTCAATTACAAATATTTGGCAAATTAAGGAGTGATTGCCTGACAGAAACTCTGTCTAGAAACCTATACATGCAGGGTGGTGCGGCAGTTGCATCTGATTTTCAATGAATTGTGATATCACAACTGTTATTGTTCTGTACAACTTTTGGTTCATTGTTTTTCCGTGCTTCTCTTATGGTTCAAGGCTCAGGAACAAGTGGACCTACACACAAGGGTGGGTATGCCAGTGCATAACCTATTCATTTTTTGTAGTGTGAAAAATAAATTGCAACCATAGTGCATACGCAAAATTCTTTTGTAATGGTAGTGCACAGCATACGTAGGTTAGAGGACCTGGGTCCGCCGCTGCTAATGAAGGGTATGAAACCTAACTACGGGGATGTTCGGTTGGTTTTTCATTAAGGCCTGTATGGGCTAAGATGTCTGTGTGGATTTAGTTGTTTGTATGATTTAGGCTAAATTGTTATTCGGTTGTGGTGCTGAATAACCGGTCTGAATGACGAAAATGACTATTTTACCCCTTAGGTCATATTAAACACCGTTTAAATAACTGTTTGATAAATATGTTGAACAATTGATTTTGCATAAAACTACAGTTTCATATCTTCTTGATATGAACAACAAAAGAAATTCATATAAACAATGTAGAATATCAAGAAATTTGCATAGAAGTACAATTTCGGTCCAAAAGATTTGTGATACAAACAAGAAATTTAACCTTCAATCAAAAACTAAAATCAAACCCTAACCTCAAAAAGTTTTTCATCTTAGCAATAAAAACCCAGGTATGGATATTTGGGAACACCTGCACTAACAACTAAGGTTTCGGAACACATGAAATCTTTCATCTTCATCCCAGATGCTAACAATTTACAACCCAGGGGCAGCAGGTATGACACCACCACCCACACTACCACCTCATTCTGTTATTCTTCTCATTAGAACTTAGCTGAGACCCTAAATAAAGAAAACCTTGACCCTCATGATTCAGCTTTTATTGGTTTGATTTTTCTCTAGACTTTGACAACCTTTGTTCAGATCTGCTCCTCTCATGTGGATAAGGGAGGAGAGTGTGTGATAGAAAATGGATACCAGACAAAACATGAAAATGGAGGGCCAATATGGATGGTTTCATGGTGCTTCCATCTGGAGAAGGAGAAGGCTGCAGTGGTGCTGCCATCATGGTGGTTTCCATGGGAGAAAGTAGATCAATCTTTGTTGAATGGGGATGAAGATGAAAGAGGGTGATGGGTAAAAGGGGAATAAAAAGGTGAATAAACGGTTGAGGACTCTATTTTTTTGGCTGACCGAATAAGTCATCGGCTGAGCGAACAAGCCACAACTGAACAGCTATTTATGGCTGAGCGAATAAGCCATATAGGCTATACAGCCCATGAAGGCACAACCGACCATCCCCTATGTGTTCAAGGAAATCTTTTTGACAACTTGATTTGAAAACATTTGTCGTCACAGCCTCAATTTTTTTTCTTCGTAAACTAGTGTATTGAACTGAACTTTTTCTGCATTAATGGCCCAAATTTAACAATTAATGTGGCTGAATTCAAGTTAGAGACATTTTAAGCATGTTCTTTTTGTTATACTTGTAGTTTTTACCATAGCCAAAGATCGTTTATATTGTCTCACTCAGTCACTGATTTGTGGTCCATTTGTAATTTGATCATTTACTTAAAATCATGTTTAATACTTTTGTTGATATCTATAACAGCTTAGTGGGAATTTCCTACTTCTTACTCTTTCTGGTTGTTTTCATAGGGTGCGATTGCAGAAAGCTACAGTGGCACATTACATCTGTAGTTGGTTGCTTCTGTTTTTCGTTGTGTTAAAGAGATCTGAGACGCAAAATGGATTTGGAAACTGGTAAGGCATCATCCCCTGTTAAAGACTCAGATGTACAAGCCCGTGCTGCAGTGGATACTGGACATGATCCTGCGCAAGATTCACCATCCAGGCTGTCTGCTTCTGGCATAACCACATGGGCTAAAAGCCTGAAGCTTCCGCAACCTCTGGGAGGCACACAGGATGAATCTTCATCTGAAAATACTGGGAAGTCATCGTTTGCTCGTTTGACTAGTGGACTTGGGTTGCGGTTGTCTCCAAAAGCTCCTCAACAAGATGATAGCCCTGATGGAACTCCAACAACGCCACAAGCTGGCATTTTTGGGACAATTACTAAAGGTTTTGTAGACACGTCTAAAAATGCGGTGAAGGCTGTCCAGGTCAAGGCTCGTCATGTTGTATCACAAAACAAAAGAAGATATCAGGTATCTTGTTGATTTGATCTTTTCTGTGATTCATCTTGCTATATAGGCTTGTGACAATTACTATGTCACCATTCACAAATCTTGAATCAGTGTATTTTTCGTCCCTTCATTTTTTCTTGTTATTTCTGGAAAACATAGGTGTTAAATTACTTCAACTCTCCTTATGTTTCTTTTCAGTTTATGGATATCCCGTGATTACTAATACAAGATAAGGAGTCTATCTCCACAATTCGTGTATATGATTGACCTAAAGAGAGTTCCTCCAATGTGTAAACAGAGGAGGTGACTGTTTCGCATGTCACTTATTTTGGCTGTTCTCTAGTTTTATTATTTTGTATCATCTAAGACAATATTGATGGGAATCTCCTTAGCTGCATGTGCAGTTTTATTGCATATGAACAATCATGATTTTGTGTCGAATCAAAGACGATGGGATAAGCTCTTAAAAAAAAGGGATTTTAAGATCTATCAAGTTGTTTAGGGTGCTGTGAAAATTTCTATTGGAGGGGTGTTTTCTTGTTTCGTCCAGTTTTAATAGCCTTGATTACTTTTAGATAATAGCAGATAGAAAGCAGTTGGGGTTTTTGAATTATAAGAATATTATACAGACTTCTATACACTACTAGGAGCAGCACTCTAATGGGATGGACAACATGTCCCATGAACCACAAATCCACAATGAAGCCGTTGTACGGTAACTGTCAGCATGAACTTGAAAGAAGTTTGAAGCACGGAATTGGTATAAATCTTGAAGTATAATTCAAAAATGACAGATATGAATGCAAGGAGAACCCCTCACGTAGAACTTCCTTTCTATCAATGTTTTCTTCAACCTTTTTCATGCTATGTAACACCACTTTACCACTTACATTTGGAGGTTTGGACCTCAACCACAATGAAATTCTTGAGGAGTCCTATATGCCAATTGTGCTGTGGTCGATCCGTATCTCTCAGCATAAATGTATCAAATTCCTAGTACATTATACTACTTTCTACATCTTGAGTCATTCCATATATGAATTTGTCTCTTAAATGCAACTTAAATGAATTTAATGATAATTTTGTATGTTAGTTAATTTAAATTTTATGAAATGATCTCTCAAATGAGTATTTTATTCAGTACATGACCTATTGTTACATTATCCTGGTTCCAGGAAGGGGGATTTGATTTAGATATGACATACATCACTGAGAATATCATTGCTATGGGATTCCCTGCTGGTGATATGAGCTCCGGTTTCTTCGGATATGTCGAGGTCAGAATTTTGCTTCTATCATTAACTTAATTAGACATCAGTATTATTGTTGATGAAAACAGTTTGGTTGATACTCTTTGGAAATTTGCTGTAGGGATTTTATCGAAACCACATGGAGGAAGTTATAAGGTTCTTTGAAACCTATCACAAGGTAAGAACGCGTGCTTGTGTGTGTTTTTGCTTTTAATCTCTAAATCATGTTATGTTTCATATTTGTCAGATTCATAGCGACTTATATGTATTAATTTCACATTGATCTGATGATATTAGAAAGAAGAAAGATGTTTGTTATGGTTTTTGAAAGAAGTTGTTAAAGTTATCATATAATATGGATGCATTTTCAAGAGTTAATTACTTGACATGGGAACACTTTCAAATCTATTTCTCTTTCAATTATATCCATACCTTTAAGAACTGGAGACAGTATGTGACCTAGGTATCTTATATGAAAAGTTAGATTGTGTAACTGAAATGCCACTGCCATGTTGCTTCTTTCACTGAAATCTGTTTGCTGTAAGACATTCTAATGGAGGTTAAGGTTATCTTTTCTTGTTATCTATGATAAAGATGCAGAACAATTAGGTGCTTCTGGTATCTATATTTGGTATGGCTTGAAGTCTTGAACCAGTTTTGATTTTTGATAATTTCGAATGCTGCGGGGGGAGTCAATTTCCCACATTTTCCTGAGCTTTGCTCTTTCAGTTTGCAATGTTTCTGTAATAGTCATTGCTGTCCAAATTCTCCTTCCATTGTCTCCATTGCTTGGAATGTTCCGTTTCACTATTGTTATTTTGTCAATATCAGGATAAGTACAAGGTATACAACCTGTGCTCTGAGAGGCTATATGACGCATCACTGTTTGAAGGGAAGGTATGTCAATAACTCGCCCTACTTTCATTTCTTATGTTTTTGTTAGTTGTTAGGGAAAATCATGCTATTTTATGAGCAGAATTTTGTTTGAGTGAGATAAAACATTATGTGCCACTACTTGGATTTGTAGGTGCTTAACCTTCGAACTAGAATTGTGTGGGCAGCAATTGATTTCACCATCTAATTGAAGTACATCACAAATTAAGAATTTAGTTTTGGTGGTTCAAGTAAAGGATATCAGACGTTTATAATGCCGTTGTCCATCATCTAAGTTTTTTTTCCGTTCAAGTGGTAATGTGCTAGCATAACGCTCAATGCAGTTAACTTAATCTTCCCTGAACATGTGTAAAACAATTAATTTCGACTTTGAGCATGCAGCTTATTTCTGTTTAGTAATTAGCTAGGTTGATCTTTGTGTGGCTAAACATTTCTTTTCTAGTGCTGTCTCAGACTTCTGTTTACCCTATGCAGGTTGCTAGTTTCCCATTTGACGACCATAATTGTCCTCCCATTCGGCTCATAATATCATTTTGCCAGAGTGCATACTCATGGCTGAAGGAAGACATTGAAAATGTTGTGGTTGTGCACTGTAAGGCTGGAATGGCAAGGACAGGCTTAATGATTTCAAGTCTTCTTTTATATCTGAAGGTAACATCAAGTGTTTGATTTACTAAAGCAGAACCAGGTTACAAACTGTATATTGATGTTTCATTTCTGCTCTTCGCTTCTTTGCTCTTTTAGGCCTAGTTATAAAATTCAGTGCTACTTCTCCCTGCAGTTTTTCCCCACAGCTGAGGAGTCTATATCATACTACAACCAAAAAAGATGTGTTGATGGAAAGGGGCTTGTTCTCCCAAGTCAAATAGTAAGTTTCATTGTTTAGAGATTCTGTCCATAGTACAACGGATTAGCAATCCGCCGTTTTCGTCCACTCAGCCATCTCTCCCAATCTCATTGCTTTAGTTGAAAGATTCCGTTCCCATCAATCGAATCACTTTTTCGAGAAATATGATAGGCTGCGTTTGGTACACGGGACAGGACGGGACAAAACTCATTGTCCCATGTTTGGCGCAACATGGGACAGGACAAGAACTTACTCCCACGTTTGGCGCGACATGGGCCAGCGACAAGAACTGGGACAAGGTGGGACTAAAAAGGCTTTTTCTTGTTTCACCAAAATAAGTGGAACAAGATGGGACAAGAATGAGAGAGAAACTAAATATTACTAATTTGCTCTCGTTTGATATATATAACCTTAATATGGTATTTGTTTTAATGGTCACCACCGCTAGTCGCGGCCGTTGCCACCACCGCCGGCCAGCTCCACCTCTTCCACTACAACAACCTTCCCCACCACCTCCACAACCACCGTTGACCACCGACCACCACTATCCATCGCCACCTCCACAACCACCGTCGTCCATCGACCACCACCGTCCATGGTCACCTCCACAACCATGGTCGGTCACATCCACAACCATGGTCGGCCACCGACCACCATCGTCCATCGTCACCAACACTACCACCGTTCGCCACCTCCACCTCCACCTCCACCTCCTCTACAACAATCACCTCCACACCCACTGCCCAGCACCACCATCGGCTACCACTACCACTTTCCGACCACTGCCTCCATTACATCGGCCACAACTACCTCCTCCACCATTGTCGACTGCCACCACCACTATCCACCACCTTCACGTCCTCCACAACTACCTCCTCCATCATTGTTGTTACAACAATCTTTACCGTGTCTTCGTCAATTGATAAGGATTTTTCAAACCGAATAAAACATAATTTCTCCTTTATATGAATTGGGTTTTTTCCAATTATATCAATTTTTTCATACAAACACTATTACATATGTATATGAAAATTGTGTAAAAATGTTTATAAATTATATTATTTAACTATTTACTTTATTTGTGTTAATTATAACTATTATATGATATATAGAATCATCAAATAACTTTTGGGGGCAACTTGTCTAGTTCTGTCTTGTCCGGTCCTAGTCGTACCAAACACCAAATAGACACTTGTCCAGTCCTGTCCAGTCCAATCATGTGTGCATACCAAACGCTACCTTAATGGGCAGCGGCTCATTTCAAGTTATTAGCATATATCTGATATGTTCCGTTTCTCCTCTTATGGCACATTATAGAGATATGTCAAATATTTTGAAAGAGTTATGACATACTTCAATGGAGAAGATCAGCCTGGGCGCAGGTACGCTTATAATGCTAATCATAGATCTCTTTTATTTTGTATATGCATATGGTATTACTGAATTCATCTTGCATTGTTTTTGTTATCATCAATGTATTAGGGCTGATTGCCTCTGAGTTTAATATTGCAGGTGTATGCTTAGAGGATTTCGCCTTCATAGGTGCCCATATTGGATCAGGCCCTCTATTACCGTCTCTGATCATAATGGTACACGTCTATACATGTTCTTTGTTTTATACAGTTTTCTGAAGTTCCTTCCATTTCTTCTTTATCTTCTGGTATCTAGCATTTCACCTGTAAACTATTGATACATGTATCGTTATTCATATTTTGTACAAGTTCGTTCTTTTTAAGCAATTGCAACTTATTATAATATGTTATGCATGCATTCTTGGCTGTCTTCTATTAACGAGGCCGCTCTTCCCTTATGATGTTCAAACTGAACAATTATGGAAATGAAGGTTGTTTTGTCACATTTTCTGAAGTACCCGTGATTTCTTGCCTCTCCACATCTCTGGTACACTGCCTTTTGGATATGAGCATCTTCTTTAACCACATATTTTTTAAATTAATGGGTCCTGTTTTTGAGGAAGTTGAGGCTCATATTGTTATTCAATGGAATTATTTTTTATGTAGTGATTGTGGCTTTTACATATTTAGATCTCCCTAACTTGGGAGGGGAAAAAAGATATAAAAAGAATTAAAGAGTAGGTCTATGACATAGTGTCGATACTTGATGATGGCTATGTGCGTTTTACTGTATGACTAGGCGTGAGATCGTAATTTTTAACTTGTGTAGTTCTTTATATGTGTGAGATATGGTAGCTAGATACCACTCATGTAGTTACGTGATTTCTATTGTCCATCTTTTTTGTTCTGCAGGTGTTCTCTTTTCAACCAAGAAGCATCCCAGAACCAAGGATCTATCGGTACGTCTTTTTCGCAAAAAGTCTTTGTAGCAACTAGCCAACCAGTAATGATGGATAAGTTTTGAATAAAGCATGTTTCTAGACAATTGAGAATATGTTTTAAAGTATTACGCTATATCATCATCTGTTTGATCATCCTAGAAGGCAGAAACTAGTCTTCTAGACTAATTTATCCCCATTGAAGATCATAGAATTCAAGTTCTTAACAATGACAAAATATTCACTGATGACCAGAGTTATTATTGATTATGCAGCCTGAAGATTTTTGGTTTTCTGCACCAAGAAAGGGTATAATGGTCTTTGCTCTGCCTGGGGAGCCTGGCCTGACCGAGTTATCTGGAGATTTCAAAATCCATTTTCATGACCGGCAAGGCGATTTCTACTGGTACAATTTCAATTCTCGACTTGACAGCAAAGTAATCCATGCTCAAAAAAGACAAATACAGCCCTACCTTCTCCCGTTCTACATAACACACTTAGAATAGAAATAGATCATAAAGTAATGAAACAATTCTCAATTCTTTTATTTTCTCTTACTTTTATGGTATCTTCTTCATCTGTTTTCTTTCATTCTTATAATTGAAGCTGGCTGAACACAACAATGATCGAGAATAGGAAGGTTCTAACCACAAATGATCTTGATGGGTTTGACAAGGTAACTCTTGATCTATAACGTAATGCGTCTACAATGTGTCCCATCCCATTAAATGTCCCGTGAAAATTATAATTGAAGTTGCAATTTATTCATTGTGGTCATTGTAACTAGTTGATATGGATATTGATCCAATAGATTCCCTTTAGACATCCCTGAGTTATGTCCCCAATTACCAAAGCAAACCAAATGAACACATTATATCCTACCTAGAGATGGGGTCTGGGGGTAAGATGTACATAGAGCTGACCTCTATCCCTCAGCGTAAAGCAGCTATTTCCGTGAAGACCACCAGAGTTATCTGCCCAATTATATGCTCTAGTTTTTGTAGATAGAGAGTGTGTTACACATCAAGGCTATGCTTGGCAAACTAGCTGATAAACCGATGTTTGGCAAACTAGCTGCTAAATAGTCATGATTGGTAAAAACTAGCTGATAAACTAGAAGACAATTTAAAATGACCTAAAAGGACATGTTGAAAAATTAATTGGAAAAATATTAGGGGCATAATCGGAAATAAAGTGGAAAAAGCCCCTGCCTAATTAAAATGCTACTTTCAAAAAGCTAGCTTATCAGCTAGTTTATGACTAACCAGACAAGGCTTTTTCAAATAAGTACAAAAAGTAAGCTAGCTTATGGTTGCCAAATATGGCCCAAGTAGTAGGCATTTCAACTTGAAGTTGCGACCTTTTTTCTTGTATATTTGGTACTTCAGCTGAACTGTGTCGAATTATCTGCAGAGGAAATTGCCTTCCCCTGGGTTTCAAGTGGAGGTTGTGGTTGTGGACTATGACAATGCTGCTCAAGCAAAACCCGAAACTGAAAGTACTGCCAAACCAGCTGAAGGTACAAGCGCAAATCCTCCGCCAACCACCCCCTCTGAAGCCACCTCCACAAACTTACCAAAAGACTCCAGAAATAGCGAAAAAGACGACGAGGTGTTCTCCGACACCGAATCCGAAGCAAAAACCGACACTGCTTCTGAAACCAATTCTGTCTCTGGGAAAATGGTAAGCTTGTCAAATGACACCAAGAATCTGTCTATAGGAAACTCAGGCGCATCACAGACAACTCCCGCCAGTGCGCCCAAAGCCGATGAAGCTGCATCCCGAAACCCGATCGGAGAGGTAAGTGATTTCAAGGCAATGGCGGCTGATACATCCGTTTTTACATTTGGAGACGATGAAGACTATGAAAGTGATTGAGAGGGCGTATGACCGGTTAATTGTACATAAAACGGAAGTTGAACAAGTTTAAGCTGTTATTTTAAAACATCATTTGATTGATTCAGCAATTTGGGATGGTAAGTTTGATGAAGATGGGTTTGGCTGTAAGTTGCTCTGTATTTTCTTGTAAGATGTTTGAAAACTGTGGAATAATTGTTGATGCTGGTAATTTCTTATGAAATTTCAAATTTGCTGCTTTCCCATGTACTGGTTGATAAATTAGTTACAATATAAAATGACTTAAAAATAGTTTGATAAATAAATATATCATTTTAATTTGGAGTATTTTTATTTTATTTTTATGTTAATGGTCCAACAGCTTGACTTCAAATATCAAAAGTACCAAGAGGTCTCAGGTCTAAATTCAATGAGGAATAAAAATCTTCTTGTGGTCACGATGGTGGTTCAAATACGGTGATTCTGGACTATCTGCAAAACAGATGGTTGTCTTAAGATTAATTGGCTCGCATAACGGATAGGATATCAATATCAATGGATAGGGACCGTTTTTTTATGTTTCGGAACGAGGTTATTTCTACGTCTTTGACTTTGATACTCGTTTCTATTCTAAACAGTCAGCGGCTTAGCGAGTCGTCGACGCCGAGCGTGTGGCTAGGAACCGCTTAGGGTTTATCGAATACGCACACGATTTTGAATCGCCAAGTTTTTCCAGGAATTATCTGACAAACGCGCTCAATTTATTCCTAAAGGTAACAATCTACACACAGATTCGGTTGCTATAAAGAGAATTTGTTATGATCATTGTTTCCAATGTCATTTCCCATGAATAATCAACCTTCGATTCCACCAGCAACTTACCATCATCATCATCCGATGGCGAATCATGGCATCCATGGAAATCTTCTTGAAGTCACTGGTACCTACATTTAGTTTTCTCCTTCTTCCTTTTAATCGATCGATTTGTGCATATTGTCGGAAAAAGTTAACCATCACAATTTATGCGGAATATTCTTGCTGTCTAAATTTGATCGATAAGCATCTCTCTTTGTGAATTATACGAATATTTCTTGTTTGCCTTGTGTAATTTTGATTATTTATGGATTTTCAGTGGTTTGCTGCAATAAGCTCAAAGATACGGAATGGCTTTCAAGGCAAGATCCATATGTTTGTGTTGAATATGGAAGTAACAGATATCGCACCCGTGTTTGTACAGGTCGTCTCTCTAACCCTCTTTAAAGTGTACATGTATGTGTTGATTGATTGGTGCTCAAAGATGTGAGAATTGATTCAACTTCTAATTTGAATTTTTGGGATTGGTATAATAGATGGAGGCAAGAACCCTACATTCCAAGAGAAGTTCGTATTTAGTCTGATTGAAGGATTAAGAGAGTTAAATGTTGTTGTTTGGAATAGCAATACCATCTCACATGATGACTTTATCGGCAGCGGAAAGTAATTTTCCCATTTCTATTTCATATTCTGGGGTTTATCCTGATGATGCTGATCAATTTATTGATGTTTTGGCTCATTTAAACTCATTTCTTTGCATGATATTTCTTGTGGTGTCTAGGGTCCAATTAGCTACGGTTCTTTCTCATGGATACGATGATACCGCTTGGCCATTGCAGACTAAAACTGGCAGGTTTGTCTTTTACTGGAACTTTAGATGGTACATTGGTTCAAAACTTCAATATCTCACACCGCAAAAATCGTTTGCTCGAATGAATACACAGGATAATGTTTTGGGTTTTTAGTTTTTTTCTCAAAATTTTCAACTTTGAGGTTCATTCATACAATAAACTACCTGCTACATTCACTCTACACAATTGAACCAAGTTACTTCCAGTTTAAAACAAAAGATGAAAACTTATATGTTTGTAGTAGGACTTGCAAATTTCTTACTATGTTTTTTTCTCTGTTATGCCGCCACTAAATAGAAGAACTTTCAAGTATAACAAGGCTTGTCAAAGAGATTTGTTCACTCTGGCCATTGTGATATTAAAAAATGATCTTAGAAGCAGAAAAAACGTATTTCAATTATTCCAAGTTACCCAAGTCCTCATTGAGATTTTGAATAATGGTTTGTTTTAGGAAACAAGAAACAAGGACGAACAAATTCATCTAACTCTGTTTTATTTTCCCAATAAGTTTAGAAGTTTATTCAATAATGGTTTTAGTAAATTTGCTGCAAAAAGATGCATACAATGAAAAGTTGTAGTTATTTTGTGGTAAAGGAGTGCATTACTTTTGAAATCAAGACAGTGGAGGTCCCTAGTGACCTTCAATTCAAATAACTTATGGTGGGGATGGTGGTTTTATGTTGATGCACAATGGAGATATATAATTTCAATTGTAGTTGCAGGGCTAGAAAATCTTTCTATGTGTTGTTCTGTTCCTGACTCTCAGATTGCTTGGCTTTTGCAATGATATAGATTGCATTTCAGTTTGTTTTTGTTCCATTGTGAGATATGTAGGTTTATACATGTGGAATATAGTTTTATTATGTTCATCGTGTCTTGTCATGGAAAAGGTTTGTGGACGAAAGTAAGCATAGAAGAGTTGTATTAAGATTGAGGAAGTATGCAGCCTTCTAACAGAGAACATGATCTTATTATACAGGCACGCTGGCGAGCTACGGTTGATAATGCACTATTCCAGTGCCAATGTAAGTACGATTCATGTTTCATATTCCTCTGTCAAGAAGTTCAGCTCCTATTTATTTAGGTAGTTTAACATTTTCTTTTGATGGGTCTCATTAAAATGATTTGAGAAGAAATGAAAATGCGATCCTGGGTACAAAATGAAAATGGGACCCACATATTGGAGAATGGAAGAAAATAGTATAAAACAAAAGAAACCTTTTAGTGTGTCAATCATATGGAGAATTTGTGTTTGCACTGGCTGAACAAAATCATTTTTCATTTGCATACAGAAACCCGCAAACAGTTATGCTCCATCAGCTCCACCATATGTTGCTTCAAGTTCACCCCAGGTCTCGATGTATTCTGCACCGCTGCCACCTTCATCCACGTCTTATCCACCACAGGCTTCAGGCGCTCCATATCCACCAGCCGGAGCTTATCCTGCACCTTCTCCTTATCCCTCATACCCACCTAATACAGGAGCTTATGCACCATCCTCATACCCACCTCAGACAGCTCCTTATCCTTCCCAGCCATACCCACCTGATTCAGCTTATCCTCCCCAGCCATACCCTCCTAACTCAGCTTATCCTCCTCAGCCATATGGCTCCCATTATCCTGCTGGTAACTTCTCATCCTGATTCGTCATTTTTATTTCAACAGTTTCTAAGAGCATCTCCGACAGATTCTCTATTTCTTCAAAATGGAGAAGCAAAAGTTAAAATCTTTAAAAAAAAAGTTACATTCAACTCTAAGCCCAACAATTTCTCCAGTTTGGAGATTTTAACATGTTTGTACTATTAAAATATTCAGTAGATTTTGGAGTTCTTCAACTCATTTTTTTCTCCAACAAATTCTCCAAAATGGAGAAAATAGGAGACAGAATATTTGGATAACTCTCCAAAATTAAATGCCAAAAAGAGAAATATTATTTTATTGTTCTCACCAATGAAGTTAAATGTATTATCAATTTCTATAAAACTTTTTTAGGATATTGAATCTGTTGATATTTTAATAATGTAACTTGTGTTGAAATCCCTAAAATGGATAAACTGTTGGAGATGAGCGTAACTTTTTGGAGATTTTAACTTCTGCTTCTCCATTTTTTAGAAGTTATAGAGAATGTGTTGGAAAAATTATATATACGTGAAATGATAATAAATTCAACTTCGTTGTTAGGAACAATAAAAAATCATTTATCTTTTAATTTTGGAGAGTTTTCCAATTTGTATACTTTTATCTTCTTTCTCCAACTTTTTCCGTTTTAGAGCACATTTTGGAGGATCTATTGGAGCCAAAGAAAAAGGTTAAAATCTCCATTTTGGAGAATCCGTTCCCGCTCTCTACTAATTCTTGATGTTGCTTTTGTTTTCAGGTTCTTCACACCAAGGAGGGTATCCTCCACCTTATTGAGGTACAGTTCCTGCCTATAAAACGAAAATGCAGCAAAGCAATGTATATTTACTTGGCTGTGTTGATGATGAAAAGGAAAATTTGGTTATAATCATATAATGGTGTTGAGGATTAATATAATACCAGTCGCCAACTGATCTGATCCCCTGTAGTTTCTTTTCGGATATCTTAATTTAGTTTATTAGAGGGGGTTAACTTACTTGTCGTTTGTGCATATAATCACTCGACATTTATGTCAAATAGTAGTGAGCAGTGGCAGTGTGTCAAATAGTCGTCGTTTGATGGACGGGTACTGCACAAAGTTTGGTCAGTAACCGTCCAAATGATGATTCAAGACATGTACTTTAGGTGTGAGATCATCTAAAATACATGTCTTGGAAACATCATTTGCATGTTTGTTGGGAAAGTTTTGTACGTTAATGCTATTTTTCTCTTTATTTCAGTGATGTATGTATGTATGTAATGGTGGTTAAAGTTTTCCTTGTGGGTTCTTTTTGTATCCCTGCTTGTAGCAGGCAGAGATGCATGCAGATGGGTTCTTGTTTATCTGTGAATAATTACAATATTATAGTTTTCTTTTTTGCAGAATATAAGTTTACAACTGTAATAAAATAATGAAATGATTAAAATACCCTTTTATGTTATTTTCATTTTTTTGTTTGAATTATAAATAAATATATAAATTTAATAATATTAATTGGTGGCGGTGGTGGTGGTGGTCATGGTGGCGGCAGTGATAATGATTTAAGATGGGCGAGGGTGTTTGGAATTGCTTATTTGAAACAACTTATGATTTTCTACAAAAACACTTGTCAATTTATTTTAAGTCCGAAGGGTTTAACTTCTTCAAAAACTTCTTATTACCAGTTTGGTACCGATATAAGTTGTTTATCTAAACACTTAAAAGTGCTTATTGTCGGTGCCACATCGGAATAAATCAATGAATTGTTTTTATAAGCAATTCCAAACACCCCTGAACGTGAGGCAATGTTGGTTAAATTGGATTTAAATGTAATTTCTGTTTTAATAAAATCAAAATCAAGAATAAGAACATCGAGTGGATCAGGACAAATGGAAAGGGCAGAATTGTCTTTTTTTTGGAAGATAGAATGGAATGGATTTCAAACTCCTTGCTAAATGTCAAGATTTGAACTCGACATTTGTGGAATTTGAATTTCACAGCCCAACTAAATGGAATTTAGTCAATAGAATTGACATTCCAATTTTTTCAAATCCCGTTGGCTCCGATGAATCAAATACTCCCCTAATGCTTTTTATTTTTCATCAGTTATGATGGTTTCATATTGATTAATTTCGTCATTTTAAGATCCATGCATGCAAAATTCGTTAAGACCCCTTCAAATTTAAGCAGTTTCACAAACTAACAAGATATATTTAGATCACAAGGCTTTAGCTTGCTAGCAATCCCTTGGAGTCGATAAAAATGTAGGGATGTGCAGAAAGTCATCTGATCAAATTAGAACCGACCGACCATAATCGGATATCCAATTGTAATCAGATCGAATTGGATATCCAATTGTAATCGGATCGGTTCTTGGATAACAGTCCAACATGCAATAAAACCAAACCGATCTAATCCAATTTCCCATCCAATTAATATTTAATTAATAATTGTATATAATTATTAGCATTTTACAATATTTTTTAGTTGATATTTATGTACATTGTTTTTTAATAATTTAAGAAAATATATGAATAATTGGTTGAAATAGTGGATTAATTGGTTAAATATTGGATCAAAAGATTAGATAATCCAATCTAATCCAATGAAGATAACCAATAATAACATCCAGTGGATGAAACCGATCTGATCTAATCATTCATTGGATTTGGATTAGATCAGATGCCTAATGTTGTTAATTGAATCTGATCTAATCATCTATTTGGATTTAGATCGGATTGTATCCACCTAAATCCATTGGATTTCAACCAATGAACACCTCTAAAGTACCAGTATTCACATTTCTATTTTAGTTTATTTCAAAATAATTGTCCATTTTCAAAAATAATTTTCCATCTTCCCATTTTATCAGATATAATTTTCCATTTTCCAATTTTACCATCAATTATGAGACAAGAAAATTCCTCTCTATTATTTAATTCCTAAAACCATCATTTTTCATTGTAGACATTCATTCTGGGACGGGTGACAAAATTAGTTGTATCTAAGGATCAATGTTTGGATGTCATATTGCATGTTATCCTACAATACAATTATATGGATCCATAATCCATAAAAATAGCATGAAGTAGCCACACCCAGTTCAATCAATCAATCAATCAAGTCTAGTTGAAAGCATGAAGATTGATTAGTACATTAACATAGTGAAATAAGTAGCAGTAGAGTCGGGGATTTTTAAGCCAACAAAATGGTAATTGGTCGGTCATCCTCCTCGCATATGAGCACCTAATTCACCAAATTGGTCATCAGCTTCTACGGTGTCCTCAGACAGCCGAACTGCATCCAGCTTCTGTTTCAGTACTTCAATTGCATTAAGCACCAACTGAGAGGCTTTCACTGCACCCGTGGACTCGACCGTGAAGATGAAACTGTCTTCTTTTGCGTAGATTTCCACAAGTCCTGGTTTCCCCATCGCTTCCACTTTCTTCAGCACTTCATCATCGTATGTGTATGCCTCACGATCTACCACCTCCACCTGATCACAACACACACAACGGTATCTATCACCAATTACTCTTCTAGAAACTTACAAATGATGCCCCTTCAAAACCATAAAAACCCTCGGGGCCCATTTGGTTTGACGCAATGTTTTTGAGGGATTCGGATTTCGTGGAAGAATTTGGAATATTTGGTGTGTTCAGTTTGTAGGATTTGGAATGGAATTGAATTCCATTTTTTATAAACAAGTTATAAAAACAAACTACAAAAAATCATAAAAATAATTAAATTACTTTTTTATTAATTGATTATTACAAAACAAGTATTTTTAACATATTTTAAAACATTATTACAAACAAATCCTGTGAAATCCCGCATATACTAACTACCCCATGGGATTTTTAAATCCCATGTTTGTGAAATTTCATTGAAATCCCAGGATTTCAATTCCGGACTTTCCTT
>NC_037544.1:5855468-5867491 GCF_001531365.2 Cynara cardunculus var. scolymus
CATATACTAACTACCCCATGGGATTTTTAAATCCCATGTTTGTGAAATTTCATTGAAATCCCAGGATTTCAATTCCGGACTTTCCTTTAAACCAAACACGGGATTGGAATGGAATCCAGTTCCAAATCCTACCAAATCACGCAAACCAAACAGGCCCTCAATCTTATTCCTGCAAAAACTCAGAATACAGAAAGAGTTGAATGCCTACTTTTCCATTGATATAGCAGTAAACAGGCCTAGATATCACATTGATATTCTTATCTCACATGGACTACAAAATTTTCCACGAACTTCTTATGTGGTCTGTACAGCATTCTTATAAATTAAAAGAAGTCCCCAAGTGTTTGAAAGAAAGATGCAAATAAATTTCGTAGGCATGTCAGAAGTCTGTGTATATATAAATATTAATGACGTAAAAGAATTAACCAACCTGCTGGGTATGGGGGTTTATGCCAAAGACTTTGGTAGGGCTGCTCTCCACAACACTTGTTTTCTCCTCAAGTGATAATGTCTCCATCATTTCTTCATTAACATGAATCTCAGGTTCATACATGAAAGTGACGGTTGCAGCAGGTGACCACTTGGCATGATCTTTTCCAATTCCCTTTCGAGCTATTGCTCTTAGCCTCAGTTCTTGCCCTTTGCGCAGTTTCACAATTGTTATTCCCCTAAACATAAGAAACCAGCATTAAGAGCATCTCCAACAGATTCTCTAAAATGAAGAAAATGGAGATTTTGAGCAATTTTTTGCTCCAACAGATTCCCTAGAACTTTCTTCAAAATGAAGAAAGTAGGAGAGAGGGTGCAAAAATCTCCAAATTTGGAGAAATCCCCAAAAATGATTACCATGACAGAGAAACATTTTTTATTATATTCCACCAATAAGAAATCTTGAAATTAAATGTTTAGGTGAGAAAATTAATATTTTATTGGAAGTATTGAATATTTGTAATGATATAATGGATGTTGTAATCTCCAAAAATGGAGAAGCTATTGAAGTTGAATGCAATATTGTTTGGAGATTATGAATTTTGATTCTCCATTTTGGAGAATCTGATGGAGATGCTCTAATTTCAGACATCTTCCTTCATCCCAAGCATCTAGGGTTAGAGAAAGCAATTGCCCCTTTACAAGAAGACCCTAAACTAACTTGCAACTTATGCCTAATCCCATTTTGTTGCCTAGAATATTCTTCACTTGTGAACCAATAAAAAACAATAATTTGCATTTATGTTACAGGGAAAAAAATGGAAGTGTTAAAACAAGCATGCCTATTCAATTTACAAGGATTTCACTTCCTGAACAACCCATGCTGACAAGAAGGATACCACTCAATCCCTCCAAAATAATGGGAACAATTTCCATTCTGGGATGTCTAGAGTTAATTGCAAGGTTTCCTTCTTCAGACCTGTTTCATGGTAAGCCCATTTACCACCTTAATCATTAAGAATATTGATTTTGGTGATTGGTCCACAAAGATTCCCCCTGTGTTGTTATTACTGAAGATATTTAGATATTTGAGTAATCAGAACATTGCACTTATTCCGGTACAAGGGGTGCATACAACATCAGGAAACAAGAAACAAGAAACTGAATAAATAAATAAAACCCAATTTATTGGGAAAGAAATGGTTAAGAACTAACAAACTTGTGCCACAAAACTTCCTATTACAGAAAAAAACGATTCTATAGGGCATTCACTTTTGGCAAAAAAATAAAAATAAAGATGCAACAGTGAGATAGATTTTGTCATGAGTCCATGAAATACGTCTTATTATCGATCAGAGCATAAGAATCTAATTCCACCTAGATTAAGCTGCCTCCAAACTTTACAGGGTTACACTGCATTTTCTCTTGATAATCACCTTAGACGAACAAAATGTTATGCAGCTTTTAGAGTTACACACAGCACAAGGTATCAAAAAAGAGACCAGGAAAGGTAGAAAATCAAGCTGCATACTACATTTCCAGAGTTTTTAGTTTTTACAATAAGACCAGATTATATATGAACAGATCAAGTAGAGCTGAATAAAGTTCCAATATAGAAAGTACAAATTTTTGATTCTTTGGCCTAGAGATAAAAAAACTGAAACAAAGCACAAGAAGATCACCAGTTCCTCAATTCATTGGAGGGTTTTATCTCTTGCCCACACGATTAGCGGATCCCCACACTTTTCAAGTTATTGGAAGTACACTTGAAGATGATATCCACATACACTTGACAAAATGATTGGGGGTCAGATTACGATCCAATAACTATGATATGCTTTTACCTCAGCCCAGGGAAATCACAATAAGGTGATTGACAAGATAAATTCTAGCTCTTTCGTGAAAACACATCTTGAAGAGGCTTCACCATACTCATGTTTTGTCAAAGAGATCATTAAAATGGAAAAATCAGATACTCAATCCCAACATAAGCATATTTCTCAAGCAGCAGCAGTAAGTTCAAAAAATAAAAGGTAATGTTCATTGAAGCATTCTGCTTGAGAATAGAAAAAACTTTGTGTGATTAACATGATATGTCATAGAAACTTGAGCTCAATGCTAGTTATTTAGCAAATAAGGATCTTCCATCATTATAAGCAATTGATAGAGTGATATTCCGAATACTCATTACTAATGGAATCAAAATGATCTCTGGGTTGATCAGAAGATCCTTTGATGAACATTCAACTGCATGTAACATTACAAATCCTTGCCACAAATACATATTTTGTTCAAAAGCATTTCCTAATGGCTTCATTATTAGAATAACCATATATTCTTTCTGGATATTGCTCTGTCATTGTTGGCAGGAAAGAGCATAAGTAATCCAACTCATGCTTAACAGCTAACAATCAGAAGAGATTCAAATAGACAAGAATTATAGATCAAAATTACATAAAGATATGATGAAGATTCAACAAACAGCGACCCTTGTGCAATAAAACTAGACCTCTTTCTGAGGGTTGGTAAGGGAAATCTTTGTACTTTATAATACGGAATAAACGACAAAAAACTTTAGGCCCAATAATTTTTGCATTACTACAGGAATTGGGATGCATAGAAAGGTGTAATGGATCAAGCAGAGAATAAAGGAGGTTGAATAATTAAAACCAAATTCTGGCCATTTGAGAGGCCAGTATCTCCAAGAAAACAACTGAGAAATTTTTTCTACATTCACACTCTTCTTACTTGCCACTATTTATACTCAGACCCTTAACACCTTACTGACAAAAACCCCAAGTTACCTTTTTCTACTAATCCCCCAACTGCTGAATTATCCCCCTTTGCTTGTGGTCCCCTCCTGACCAGATTTACGTTTCTCCTGG
The DNA here is from genome assembly GCF_001531365.2 of Cynara cardunculus var. scolymus. NCBI lineage: Eukaryota > Viridiplantae > Streptophyta > Magnoliopsida > Asterales > Asteraceae > Cynara > Cynara cardunculus. The sequence goes on from NC_037544.1 coordinate 5,858,783, forward strand.
TATACGTGTAGTGGATAGGCGAGTTGGAAAGAGTTGGACAAGGGTCCTGCCATAGCCAATTCTAGGACAGGTCTAATGTAAGAAGCAACTTATTAACAAAGATACTCTTTGATAGTCTAAATCCTAAATTCCATGTCATGATGGATAACTGGCAACCTCAATGTTTTTATGTATTACCCCAAGCTAACATATACAAAGGAAGCAACAGGAAAAAAACAACATAACAACCAAAGCAAACATGATTATAGATACAAGAGCAAACAGAATGTTTACAATACAATCTGTGAAAAAGAAAAAAGTTGCTAGCTTGAAATACAGTAATCTTAATTACTTACAACAAAAATACAGCAAGTTTTTATCCGAAACTAGTGAACTTGGTACAATCTGCTAAAAAGGACAAACGGTTGATAGCATGTAATGCAAGCGCTAAACTAGTGGCCTTGTTATAATATTCATCAAGGTTTTAACCAAACATTCTTAGAATGTTATGAACTCATGCTTTTGAATTATACATGATTTTCGTGACGGTACATTGGTCGATTATAGTAACCTTGACAATTCACTTCCAATGCTACAATGGACTAGCAAGCTTCACCTCTTTGAATATAAAATCAGTAATATAAAATCCCTTTACATCTTGCTTTCACCTAAGGTTATTTTGATCTCAAGCTGACAAAAAGACTCCAAGAAAAAATCTATTAGACATTCCCTCCATTTGGAATTCAAGAATCATTCCAGTCTGGTCAAAGATGGTCGTAATATCATCAGTTCTATGTGAAATTTATAATATAAAAACTTTCTAAGAAAGTATAGAAATTATCCTACTTCATTTCATATTCAATTCCTTAGAAACTTCAATGAACATACCAATCACCACAACACTTGCACATCCATTCATCTCTCCGTGTATGCTAAAAGAAGCTGACACCAAATAAACTGAGGGAGAAAAAGAAAGGACTGGGGAGCAAAAAGATCCCAGAGAGTATATAAAATCAAAAGCAAAAAACAATGAGGGAAAATTAGTCTACACTAGTTTGGAACTACAACAATCATAAGCATTTCATACTAAACAAGCCTACTTTTGTTGCATTTCTTCCATATTAGAAACACGACCAGACGACCTACCTTTTACTTAAATCCTCAGAATCGAAGTATAAATGATAATGCGTGAAATCCTAACCATCCCCAAATAAAGCTAACAAAATGTCATTGGCCTATACTACATACAATTTCAGAGAATGAACGTTCAAAAGCAGAAAGACTGTGTAAATGAATAACACAAAGAAAAATATACCTCTGATCTTCATTATTTTCAAAGCCGGCACCGGTATCGGAGAAGTCGACAGGCACAACAGTGTGGTCAGAGCTATAGAGATCTTTACTGGTAACATCTAGGGTTTGATCATTTATACACTTGGCTCTCAGATGAAACTCAACAGAACAAAACTCACACTGACCGTCACCGTCACAGGCATCGCAGTCACGTGAGAACCGCATGCTCATGGCGCGCTCGCTTGTTAGAGGGATAAGGCCAAGACGATGTGCAATGAACTCATCATTAAGAACAGAAGAGTTGACCTCGATTTCAACAAGGTCGATGGCGATGGTCGGAACCTCCGCAATCATGACGCGGCGGAGCGCATTGGCCATGCTGGCGTCGGTTTCCCGGAGCTCGAATTTGGCGTAGTCATCTTTGAGCTCACGGATTTTGACCTTGGGGAACCTCTGGTATGATGCCCCCTCCATTTTCGTTCCCTCTCTAGGTTTTTGAAAACCCTGGCTCTGCAAAACCCTCCTCGATGGCTTCTTGGTAGAACCACTGCCTGTAATTTATAAATTAAGGACCTTTAGTTTTAAAATGTTCACTTTCTTCCCTTAAAGAATTTGGATATATCACTTTGCTCCCTGTACTAATTTCTATATAAGTATGTACCCAATAAAATGCGATTTTTTCTATTTTGAGCTGTTAATATATTTGTAGCAAAACTTTGATCCAAATCTAACTATTTGTTTATTAGACGAAGAATCGTGTGAGAAAGAAAGTTATGGTGAAAATTGTAAGAAGAGATTTCAGCCATTAATCACTTTTAATCTCATGTACACCCATGAATTGTTTTAGAATACATTTGATCTTATGCATCTCGATACGTCTCATTAGTGTTGACATTCAATTAGGATTAATCCAATGGTGGAGATTTCGTCTTACGTCTCTCACTGAAACCCAACCCTTGTTTATTAACAATTACTATAAAATACTATGAAGATCAATTTTGATCCGTAAGTTTTCGTTATTTTTGTCTTATTACATGACATTTTTATCGAGATACGTGTTAGGTTAAAACATACTTTTCTTTTGGGGGTGGAGGGAGTAGTTTTCAAATTCAATAAACCAATTAAGCCAAGAAACTTAGAATCCAAGCAAACCAGTTCGGTTTTACTTTTGGAGACAACTTGGTTTGATTATGTTCAAGAAAAATGAACCGGAAGGAAGTTTTTTATGTTGCTTTTTACCGTTATGGATACTTTAGTAACTTGGTCACTGTATGTTAAAGCGATGTTCTAATGTTTTCAAAAACGAAGTTGTCGTAGTCATGTCAAAACCTATAATCTCTTATTTAATTGATGCAACAAATGTGTTTATTCTCTCCAAATTTAGAGAACGGTATCACAGCTGAGCGGAAGGGTTGCACGTACTGAGTTCCATTGAGTGAATAATAACCAAGATGTTACAGGAGGCTATTTTTTAGTCTAATGTGCAACCCAAAAATTAAATACATGTATCACTGGTCCAATTTATAGCCCAAATTTAATATAACTATTGTCTAGGTCAAGTCCAATAGGACCAATACTCCAATTCAATTCACTGATTCAGTTCTCGACTTCACATTCTCCTATCGTCTACTCGTCTAGCGTCCCTAAATCTGCAAATCGTGACTGCTGGGTGCCGACCGAACTGTGGTTGTTGGCTTGCTGCCGACCGGACTTGGTTGTTCGCTTGTTGTCAACCAAACTGCTCTTGTTCTCGTCCCCAATTCGTACTCCCAATTCTGCTCTCGAGTTCCCGAATCCTTTTATGCTTGCTACGGAACGGGATTGTGGTTGCTTACTTGCTACGGGATTGTGGTTGTTGTGAGCCTGTAAGTAAATCGTTTTCTGCTTGCTACATATATGGCTTTTGTCACTCGTTTTCAGCTAGTTCCTGCTTGGCTGCTTGTTTTCTACTACTTCTAATAACTTTTTGAGACTTAGTTGTGTATCAGATTATATGCTTCATAGCTCATGTGGTTTAGTGGTTTACATATTTTCTAAAAATGTTATCATCAATTGATTATGTATAGGAGCAATGGAAAATACTACTAAACCTCCAAAAATCGAAGATAAAGATGTACCAAACTCGTCTAAGAAAAGGGGTGGTAGAACTTCAAACGTTTGTGATCACTTTTCAAAAAAGGACTATAGATGTGTCTGTAATTATTGTGGAAAAGATTATGCTTACCATAGCAAGAAAATTGGCACAAGTTGTTTGTGGAATCACTTAAAAAACCAATGTAAGAAGTATTTGGATAGCATTAACGATAAAAAAAAATAAAAATTGCTTAGCTTTCCTACTATCAATGAAAATGAGGTATCATTTAATAAAGAGATATGTCGCAAAGTCGTGACTAGGTTTGTGCTTAAGGATGAACAACCCTTTAGTGTTGTAGAGGATGAAGGATTTAGAGAACTTGTCATGAGTTGCAACCAAAATTTAGTGTTCCTAGTAGAGTGACTGTTGCTAAAGATGTTTAGCAGTTGTTTTATGGTAAGATAATTAAATTGAAGAAAGAGTTGACAAATGTCGGACCAAGAATATCTTTAACAACTTTGTTTATTATTTATCATATTTCATTTACCAACTTTATGAATTTTAGTAACCCGCCAACCCAATCCAACCCGTCCTAACCCGCAAGAGTTGGGTTGGGTTGGGTTTATACTTTTGAATGAGTTGGGTTGGTTTGAGATTTTTCAAACCGCCATAATTGGGTTGGGTTGTAAAAATCTCAAAAACCGCCCAACCCAACCCACGTACATCCCTACCGATGATCCAATGCTTGGTTTTACCACAACTTGGCACACAAACAAGGGTTCCAAACTGACTGGATTAGTTTGAGCATGCCATTGATATAGGAACAAAACCAAGGGGAATGCTTAGATCGATACTTAAGTTTAAGATCCACATTGACCAACAAAACGACTAGGTGAAAAGGAGGTAGTTACAACTCAAAATGTTTGGGTATAGCTAGAACCCCGTGAGTTCATGCATTATTACAACGAAATGTATGGTAAATGATGCATGTTATGTTCTTATCATAACCTAAGCAGTGTGAGATTTACCAGGTTCGTTTAGTTTGATACATGTTATGCCCTTTTCCATTGGAACTTCAACAACTAATCCGGAACCTTATTAATACATGAACCAATCCTACCTCATTAGCTAGTCCAAGGTATAGAATAGAACCTCGGTTTAGATAGTTTTGATTCATAACTGAAATCTTGTAAAACATTACAACTAATAAAGCTACGACATTCACAGTTTTAGTCATGGATTCATAAGAGCATCCATACTGATGGACTTTTTACACCTTTTTTTTTTCAAAATAAAAAAAAGGCGGGATTCACATGAAAACCTGGTCTTTAACTTACAAACAAAAATCAGTTATATCAATGGTTTTTCCACAATCTCATGTGTTCGATCGCTTGACAACAAACATCATTGTGAATACCCTAGAAAAGCAACCTCTATTCAAGGTTGCTTACATTCACTGCCATGGACGGACCCAGACTTGTGGTATAGGTATTAATTCTCCACCGAAGGATAAAAAATTTAGGTTTTGTAAAAGGTGCAACTGTATTAATTTGTTGTGTGCCACATTTTGAAATTACAATGAGAACAAGTTTTATTTGGTAGAGTTGGTTTGCAAGACTTTTATTCCACCCACACTCAAGTTCGAATCATGTTAGTGTCATTTTCTTAGTCAAACGGTGTCACCGTTTGAAAAAATTTCCAATATTTTTTTCGTATAGTCAAATGGTGCCACCGTTTAAAAAAATCTGGGTCCTTCTCCATCCACATCATATAAAAAAATCAAACAATATAATACATTAATACACATCAGTAGAACTTATAAATCCTTAAACTTTCAAAACATTATCTTAGAAATATTCGTCATAGTATAACATGATCCACTGCCAAAATAAAAATACAAGTTGAGTAAATAGATTTTAAAAATGATAGTAATAATAATATAGTATTATTATTTACTAGAAGGGTACTCGTGCAATGCAACGAAATATATCTTGATTATAATATTTCATTTTATTCTTTATCTTAGTCGATGTTATAATATGGTCTTATGTAATTTTGAAAAAACGATGATATATTTATTTTTTAATAAAATATAAAATTGAAGATATCATTAAAATTTGACAAAAATATATCGATATTAGTATCAAATTAACTATTTAAAATCCTCATTTTTTGTGTAATTTTTAATTCAAAATTTTTATTATAATTTAATTTATGTTCAATAACGAAGTAATTTATTTTTGGTTTAATAATATAATTTTTTTTATAATGATAATAAATAATTATTTTGTTAAAATTCGATAATTATCCTAATTATTTTTTAATTTTTTAATTTTTTAAAAATGAGATGTTTATTCTCTATTTGATTATGTTTATCCGCAGTTAGTTACACGAATTCAAATATGAAGCTTTAATAAGTTGTACTTATACATAATTTACTTGTAATATTAAATTCTATGTAATATGCATCAACATATAATATTTTATATATAAAAAATAATTTTTAAGAGTTTTTACCAAATGATTTGTAATTTAGTATAAAATATAAATCAGCAAATGTTGAAAAAGGTGAAGAAATACAGTCGACTATGAATGGGGGAGGGGAGAGCAGAGTACGGGAAAAAGGTGCGCCACAAAAAAGGGGTGGGCTGGGAATTTGTGGCCCAAAATGTCGCCTACAATGGGTCCGTCTCAGTCGCATCATCGCCAGCGGGATTTTATGAGATTCCACTCCTATTTTCGACCATTTAACTTTTTCCATTTAAATTAATATTTACAACTTGCTTCAAATATATTTTATATATTTATATCGTAAGACGTGGCATATATGGATGAATATGGTATTATATCTCATTATCAATCATTACTGATTGATATGTAAAATTTTATACCATGTATCAACCATTTATATTTGATATTATTAACTAATATATATTATTTAAAATTCAAGATTATATGTTATAACTGTTTTAATATAACATCTTAAATGTCCTTTTTTAAAGACTACTCGACAACAAGTGATAATTATGTTAAACACGTGTTTATCCAAATTAATATTATATAAATATATGATTTATTTTTAATAAAAAAACTACATAAAGTAGTAATGCATCGATCTTAGAGGCTGCTATAACTGGTCTTCTATTAAATCATGTATAGATTAAGCTAGTTGTGTAGCTTAATCTGCCTATATAAATTGATTTTTTTTTATTTTAGATGATTTTTTTATAGACGAAAGGGACTGTTCTTTTATTGGAGGGAAAATTGCACCAAAATGGAACCAATTTTCATCTAATTCCTATTTTGGGGAACCAACTTTCAAAATCGTCATTTTGGGGAACCAACTTGGACCTGATTCCTATTTTGGGGAACCAACTTTCAAAATCGTCATTTTGGGGAACCAACTTGCACTTGATTCCTATTTTGGGGAACCAACTTTCAAAATCGTCATTTTAGGGAACCAACTTGCACCTGATTCCTATTTTTGGGAAGCAACTTGCAAAATAATTATAGAAAAATAACTAAAATTCGTTTTTTTCCAAATATTAATGCAATAAAATATATTTTTCATTTAAAATCTCGTTTTTTTAATTCAGATATCAAATTGAACATTTTAAAAAAAATCCAAATTACCACAATAAAATTTATTTTTTACTAATGCAAAAAAAATAATTTAATAGAAAAAAATTAATTGATGCAATTGGTCAGATATAAAAATCTTGAATGTGATATTTAATATTTATTTTTTATTGCATCAATTAATTTTTTCTATTAAATTGATTTTTTTTGCATTAGTAAAAAAACAACTTTTATTGTGGTAAGTTGGATTTTTTTTAAATGTTCGATTTGATATCCGAATTAAAAAAAACGAGATTTGAAATGAAAAATAGATTTTATTGCATTAATTTTTGAAAAAAAAACAATTTTTTGTTATTTTTCTATAATTATTTTGCAAGTTGGTTCCCCAAAATAGGAATCAGGTGCAAGTTGGTTCATCAAAATGACGATTTTGCAAGTTGGTTCCCCAAAATAGGAATCAGGTGCAAGTTGGTTCCCCAAAATGACGATTTTGAAAGTTGGTTCCCCAAAATAGGAATCAGGTGCAAGTTGGTTCCCCAAAATGACGATTTTGAAAGTTGGTTCCCCAAAATAGGAATCAGGTACAAGTTGGTTCCCCAAAATAGGAATCAGATGCAAGTTGGTTCCCCAAAATGACGATTTTGAAAGTTGGTTCCCCAAAATAGGAATCAGGTCCAAGTTGGTTCCCCAAAATGACGATTTTGAAAGTTGGTTCCCCAAAATAGGAATTAGATGAAAGTTGGTTTCATTTTGGTGCAATTTTCCCTTTATTGGAGGGGTAAGTTTGGATTTTTTTTTTCTACATAAAATTCTCACTTAAAAACTTTAAGAATAAGTCATTTTTTATATCATTAAATCACTATCGTACAACCATGTATAACTGAGTTAATAAGTTATGAATTGCGTTAAGCCCGTTAAATTAGTAAGAAACAATCCCCTAGATTATTTAAAGGACTTGTTTTGAAGATTTTATATTAAATATCTATACTATATTATAAAGCATTTGATAAAAACTCTTAAAAATTATTTTTTATGCATGAAGTACTGTATATTAATGTATATTACTTAAAATTCAAGATTACAAATAAATTATGTATAAGTATAACTTATTAAAGCTTCATGTTTGAATTTGTGTAACTAACTGCAAATAAACATAATCTAGAGGATAAACATCTCATTTTAAATATAAAAAATATAAAATATAATTAGGATAATTATAAAATTCTAACAAAATACTTAATTATTATCTTTATAAAAAATATTATTAAACCGAAGATAAAAAAACGAATTAAATAAATACACAAAAAAAAAAATTAAATAGTTAGTTTGGTATTAATATCAGTATATTTTTTCAATTCTTTATGATGTCTTCATATTTATATCTTATTTAAAAATAAAAACATTATCGATTTCTCAAAACCATATAAAATCGTATTATAACATCGACTAACAGGGGCGGATCCCTATAGGGGCCTTTGGGGGCCATGGCCCCCCCGTTTTTATACATAAATACTATAACTAAAGTATTAAAACCATATACATTAAGTAGCTTAGTTGGCAATGTTGCCCAACTTGCATACTTGAGGTTGCTGTTTCAAATCCAATCCCAATCAATTTTTTTGAACTTTATATAAATTATTAATATTTAATTATATATATTAGTTTTTATATAATATATAATTATATGTAAATATAAGTTTTTAAAGTAAATTACACCGGTATTACTATTTCTCGGTTAATACTTTGAATATTTAAGTTTTTAGAGTAAATAATATAATATATTA
>NC_037544.1:5867716-5872283 GCF_001531365.2 Cynara cardunculus var. scolymus
TTGGGATCAAATAAAGACAAAAAATGATATGTTTTCTCTCATTGTAATCAATTTTTGTTTATACTCTCTCATGTTTTCTCCATTTTGGAGAATTTTGGAGAGTCTGTTGTAGCAAAAATATGCTTAAAATCTCCATTTTCTCAATTTTGAAAAATCTATTGAAGATGCTCTTATATTTCGGCCCCCCGGACTACAACGGTTGTGTTCCGCCCCTGTCGACTAAGACAAAAAAAACACAAAACATTAAAATCAAGATGTATCTCGCTGCATTATGCAAGTATCCTTCTAGTATTACTAAAAATAATTCAATATTCTAACAAATTTGTTTAAAATGGTATTCTTCAAAACAAATCTACATATTAACCCACAATTTCTTTGCTTAAAATGAACACACCTCATTTCTTATCCAAAATAAATTTGAAGATTTCTACTACTAATTTAAAGCAATTTTTATTTTAAAAAAAATCTGTAAAATGTTTAGTTTCTTTTTTTAGAAAATTTTGTTGTAGATACTTGTAATTATCATTAAAGGATCCTCAACATCTTCTTTAGTATTTCATTAAAATACTTAACTAAAAATAATTTAAAAATCAATTCTAAATGATAATAAATAATTTAACTTAACTTATATATATATATATATATATATATATTAAAAACGTAACGAAAAATCAAATATCATGTTACAAAAACCGTACATCAGGTCATGACGTGTCATAAACTAAATATGACGTGAGACACAGTCTTTAAGTCGCGACATATTGTGACAACTGAAGCTTTTTTAAAACAATGATTAAAATATTCAATACGTTTAATTCCTAACAAACGTTTAAATAAAGAAAACTAATAACACAGTATTTCTCCTTAAAAAAAGGAAAAAAACTTATGTCAAACAAATTTAATCATACAAGGAAATAAAATTAATAATGACACATTCTCTCCTCTTAAAAAAGTTATTACATTAATATTTTTTAAATTTATTGCTCTAAACATTCTATTTTATCAGTTTCTCCAAGTTTGGAATTGTGTTTGGTATAACAGATAAGACGGTTTAGAACTGTGTTTGCCATATGAGACTGTACAGTTTGGAACTGTGTTTGGTATACAAGACAAAAATACATGATACAAAGTAAAACCTGTTATCATACATTTGGCGTCTCCGATCGAGTCTCTTCCTATCCAATTGTGTCATAGCATTTCACAACAAATTTGACGAAAGCGATCACGGTTTTTATTAAACATATATGACAGAAAATAGCGATCGGACTCGAATCCGATTAAATATTACGAAATTGGTGAAGTACCAATCTTCCAACTGGAAACTGGAAGGCGGGTATAGAGACCTTTTACCAACCTAAACAACAAACCAAACATAATATTCCCCCCTAATGCTTTCTTGCTGTCACCAAAACCCTCCTCCATAAAACCCCCAACAAAACCCCCCCTCTTCTTTCATCCACCACTCGCCACCATGTTCACCGTCCTCCTCCCTCTCCTCCTCATCTCCACCATCACCACCACCACCACCGCCGCTGCCGCCATCACTACCCTCTCATCAGATATCGCCGCCCTCAAAGCTATTAAATCCTCCATCAAACCCACCACCATCCCTTCTTACACTTGTTTATATTCATGGGACTTCACCTCTGATCCTTGCTCACCACCTCATGTCACCCATTTCCTCTGTGGATTGTCCTGCTCCGGTAACCGAGTCACCCAACTCACCTTTGATCCCGCCGGTTATGTCGGAACTCTTTCCCCACTCGTTTCTAGACTCACCCAACTCATCACCATCGATCTCTCTGATAATAAATTGTCCGGCGCCATTCCCGATTCTCTCTTTTTTCTCCCTAATCTTCAAACCCTCATCCTCGGGACAAACTCGTTTTCGGGTGTAATCCCGCCGTCGATATCTAACCTCAAATCGCTTCAAACTCTGGATATCTCTCGTAATTCGCTATCTGGGTCACTGCCAAACACTTTGGCTTCACTCACTGAGCTGACTCGTCTTGACTTGAGCTTCAACAAACTCACTGGACCGATCCCGAAGCTACCGAAAAACATCATACAACTCGCGCTCAAAGGGAATTCGATAAATGCGTACCTACAAAAACAAGCTTTTAATGAGTTGACTCAGTTGGAGGTTGTCGAACTCAGTGAAAACTCACTCACCGGAACAATCCCCGGTTGGTTCTTCCTTATACCCTCTCTCCAGCAAGTCAATTTAGCCCATAACAGTTTCACGGGCGTCGAGATCTTAAAGCCGATCAACAGCAACCTCATCGCCGTCGACCTCGGATTCAACAGAATCGTCGGCTACCCGCCGGCGAACTTCTCGGCGTACCCTATGTTGGCTTCTCTAACACTGAGTTATAACAAACTTCGTGGACGAATCCCATGGGAGTACAGCAAGAAGACAACGTTGAACAGACTGTTTCTTGACGGAAATTACTTAATTGGGTTGCCGGCGAAGGAGTTTTTCTCCGTGAAAACGTCAATTTCCGGCAGCTTTGGGTACAATTGTTTGAAGAGCTGTCCGGTATCTTCGGAACTTTGCTTGAAATCGCAGAAACCATGGTCGATCTGCCAGCAAGCATATCGTGGGAAACTGAAACCGAAGTCATAGTGTCAGTTCATGTTTTCTCGTTTCATATCCATATTTTTTATTTTATTTTTTTTTATCAATTTTTAGTTCAATTAAATAACGGTTTGATTTTTTTATTTTAGATAATAACATTGTACGTATCATATTAATGAAATCCTATTTTTTAATTTATGTTTTCTATATTTTCTGTTTTCAACAACAAATCGTGTGAGTTTTTCTTTTAAATATATTTGGTATTTGTTGAATGGTTTGGTGTAAAATGATTAAGTGGTCAAAATGATCAAATGGTTCTAATGATATAGTGCAAACAAAATATAATTGTTTGGTAACGTTTGCAATGAAATTAAGACATTTAATGGTTAAAGGGGACACATGATACAAAATCATTCAAATGATTCTAGAATCATTAAGAGACAAACTTTTTTTTACCAAACAAGATTCATCTTTTAATGATTCAAAAGTTGTCTCTTAACAAATACCTTTATAGAAAGATTAAGAAAATAAATGGAAAGAAAATAAGACTCATTTCTATGTTAAAACCTTCCGTCAAATATAAGAGAAAAAGAAAGAAAATTACAGCTGTTAAAATATTTTATAAAATAAACAAAGATATGTTTTAAAATATTTTATTTCCTTTATTTTTAAAAGTTTATTTTCTTTCCTCTCATTTTGAACAAAAAAGGAATTTTTTTAAATCACATTTTAAAATTAAATGGGAAAAAAGTAATATGAAAGCTACGTTACGTTTGAGGTTTTGTCTTTTTCATTTTGGCCTTTTTTAAACTTTATCCAACATTGTTTTTGAAAATCAAAATAATATTTGATCCAGTAATTATTTTTTATATATTTTAAAAAAAAATTAAAGAATCTTTATACTTGAACGAAGATAGAGGAATCTTTGTTATATATGAAAAAAAAACATCAAATTCAAGAAATATAGAATATGGGGGGAGAGAGAGATGAAGCTTCAAACGAGAACACCTTCATTTTACGAGAACGTAAAAATAACCTTATTACATGTGATAATACGCGTGATGGGACCTTGTAATGTGCGGAAGACGCGTTCTACGACTTAGGTTGCGCCAAAGGTTGTTTGTGTATATGATTTAGTATCACATGTGATGGTCTTGATAAATTATAGTATCATATCAACAAACTCTTATCACATGTGATAATACTTGTGAGGGAGCTTAGTGGTGTAAGGGCGACTTGACCCGCAACCAGGATCGCGCCGAAAATCGCACGCATATTTAATTTAGTATCACATGCGTATCATATGTGATGAAATAATAGTATCACATGTGATTGTCTATAATAAAATTGTGTTCTCGCGTTATATATATATATATGTGTGTGTGTGTGTGTGTGTGTGTGTGTGTAAATAGAGTCTTAATATTACATTTAAAATCCATGATTGTTCGATACTATTTTAAACATGGTTTTGAATATTGATTAGTATTTTGGACACATATGACTCGATCATCTTAACAATGACACATAGAATAAAACTTGTAGAAAAAGAACGAATATGACATTATCGATATCTTGATAGAACACGTGTCTTCTCTATCCATTTTCATCATACAAATCAGCACATCGCAACGTAAACCGAATAAAAAATATGTGATTTTCTAGTTTGACGATTGTAAATATAAAACAATGGCCATTTTAGTTACGGGTTTAGGCCGGAATGGAACACTTCGATATTTTAACGCATCTTGTATAGTGAATCGGATTTTAGAAAAATAGAAAATTGAGAACCAAATCTAATGTAGTTGGTTTTACTGTGGTCCGGTCTAGTTATTCAATTTTACTAGCTTAGATCAGTTTTACGAACAAACCTATTTGCTGCATAATTTTTTGTACGATGAAGTACAATAATTAGTTTTAATTTTCGTATAAACGACTTTAAATTAACTAGAAGAGTACCCGCGCAATGCAGCGAGACACATCTCGATTTTA
>NC_037544.1:5874700-5895023 GCF_001531365.2 Cynara cardunculus var. scolymus
GCAGTTAGTTACACGAATTCAGTTATGAGATGAAATCGGATAGGGATGAAATTGTTTAGGGATGAACGGGTTTAASRGTTTTAAGAGTTTAAGAGTTTAAGAGTTTTTAAGAGTTTTAGCCAAATGCTTTATAATATAGTATATATATAGATTTATTAGATTATCTTCAACCGGACAGCAAAAAAGTCTTCATCAATGGACTGAGATTCTAACAATTGTTGACAAAAAACGCTAAAAATTTATTTCATCTCCATATTTGGAAGGATACTATTCTACCTCTTTAATATTATTTTATCACTTTACTATTTAGGGTTTTTAAATTATTAAGTAAATATAATTAATTTATTTTTTATAAAACATATTTAATTTATCTTATGTTTTTGAATTTAAAAAAATATGTTATTTTATTGATATAAATATGTGGTTTGAGGAGGTGTTTGTGATTGTTTATAAAAATAACTTATTGACTTATTTTGGTGTGGCACCAGTAATAAACACTTTTGAGTGTTTGGATAAACTACTTATACCGATGTCAAACCGGTAATAAAGAGTTTTTGAATAAGTTAAACTATTCTAACTATAATAAGTTAATACAGACTTTTGTAGAAAAGTATGAGTTGTTTCAAATAAGCAGTCACAAACATCCCCTGAATAGAAATAAGTTTTGTCACATCGACTTAACAAGCTTAACGAGTAGGGTTAACCTAATTGATTAAGCCATCCTAATCTATGTTAATGCATTAAGCTAGGATATCTTTTTCTAATATTATTTTTGTCTTACAATTTTTTATCTCACATCTCATTAAAAAAATGTACGAACAATTCAATAATCGAAAAATTATAATCAAACAATAATGCATAATTGTTTTAACTATATTTCAAGTTACTAAAAGGTTATTCGTGCAATGCAGCAAGATATATCTCGATTTTAATATTTCGTTTCATTTTGTCCCATGTCGATATCATTATTACGATTTTATGTGGTTTTGAGAAAAACGATATGAATAAAATATAAATTTGAAGATATTTTTTTTTAAATATCAATATTTGTGTCAAATTTACTATTTAAAAGTTCTTGTTTTGTTGTGTAATTTATTTAATTCAATTTTTTTGTAATTTAATTTAGGTTTAATTACGAAGTAATTTATTTTTGATTTAATAATATAATTTTTTATAAAGATAATAATTAAGTATTCTGTTAGAACACAATGATTATCCTAATTATATTTTAGATTTTTTATATTCAAAATGAAACGTTTATCTAGTATTTTATTATGTTTATCTGCCGTTGATTACACGAATTCAAGCATGAAACTTTAATAAGTTGTATTTATGCATCATTTACTTGTAATCTTGATTTTTTAATAATATTCATCAATAAACAGTACTTTATGTATACAAAATGATTTTTCATAGTTTTTGTCAAATACTTAATAATATAGTATAGATTAAATAAATAAAAAAGTAATGTATAATGAAGGCAAAAGTGATTTTGTTTTTCAAATTATTTATTCATGACAAAAATTAAATGACGATTTATTTTAGTTTAGGGGGTTGATATCCCCACCCCCCTTACATCACTTTTCACCCCCTCCTCCTCACACCAACCCTCACTCTCACCCTCACAACTTTCCCTCACTCTCACTCTCACTCTCACATACTCACCCCCCTACACAATCTCACCCCCCTCACATGCACCCATAGGAGGGGGTGGGGTTAGAAAAACCCTTTGTATTTTGTGGAAAAATTTAAAACTATGAGGATATAGAATTGGAAATATTTTGAATTTTTGGTGTTTTTGATTCGTAGGTCTCATAATGGAATTGTATTATATTATTTTATAAAAAAATAATAAAATAAATTATTAAAAATAATTAAATTACATTTTTATTAATTAATTGTATATTACAAAAAACAAGTGCTTTTTTTATAATTTTTAAAACAGTATTACAAACAAATCATATAATATTCCGCAAAATACCAACTACCCCCATAAGATTTTTCAAATCACATGTTTGTGGGATTTTAATGCGAAGCATTTCTTCAAACCAAACATATGATTGGAATGTAGTTCAGTTTAAAATCCCTACAAAAATGCTATCAAATCCTGCAAATCAAACCGATTAGATTGGATTTGGAATTAAATTTCATTTTAATCCCTTTTTATAGGTAGAATTTTTTGGATCTGAGATTGCAGGATCTAGTTTAAATCCCACAAATATAGAATTTCGAAATCTCATCAAGGTGGTCGGTATTTTACAGGATTTGTATATAATATTCTTTTAAAATATGGTACAAACATGTGTTTTGTAACAATCAATTAATAAAAACATAATTTATTATTTTTTTTATATAATGTACTTCAATTTTATTCTAACTTTTACATACCAAATATTTCAAATTCTTCCACAAAAATTTAAATTATAATAAAAAATTGAATTAATAAAGTTAAAACGGAAACTATTAAATAGTTAATTTGATACTATTATCGATTTATTTTTTAACAATTTTTTATGTTACCTTCAAATTATATTTTAATTTAAGAATAAAAAATTACCGCTTTCTCAATACCACATAAAATGGTGTTATATTAATAAATACAAAAAATTAAAACTAAACATTAAAATCGAAATTTATCTCGTTATATTATATGAGTACCCAGAATAAAAACAATATTTTTGTTATGCTTAAATTTTATTGACATAAGTCAAAAACGTTTGGTAATACGTGGCGTCATGCAAGTCGTTAAGAGATACACATCATAAGTAGTTTGGGTTTGACGTTTAAGCCGTTAACGCATAAATGCGCTTTTAATTATCATAAATAATAATTCCGACTTTTCTCCAAATATCATAACAATATTCGAGAAATTGACTTAAATGACCAATTTTTATGTTCATTTTGGTATTTTAACCATTTTTTTGTTTATTTAAATGTCACTATTTTCGTAATATTTGGGTCTGTAGCATTAGTTAAAAGATAAAAGAAAAGAAATCAATTTCAACACAAATCTGCAATTGCAACGACAAGTCTTAGCATACGAAAATATTGTTCGATTACTTTCATTAGTTGTTATTTTGTTTTAACACTTCGATTTTGCTGTTTGATTACCAAACAGAGACTATAAACAGTGATTTACTTTGTATATTTCATACCATTTTTGTGAACTCTATAAATATCAAATTATTAATTCACGGTTCTTCTTTTGTTTATCGTTTTATATGAATTTAAATTGTTAATAACTTAATCATGATTGTTCAAGACACTGAAATAAACACATATACATACACATATATACTATATAAAGATTTACCGCCTTAAACCACGTCTTGAAAAACGTCATGTTCTCATCATAACTCGTAAGACGTGAAGCTTGACCTCGCTGCTACGTCACGTCTTACGCCATTTAGAAACTTGCTTTCAACAAACCACAAGGACCAAATTTGTAGTTTACTCTATAAGTAAACTTTACAAAAGAAAATGGGGTTCTAATAAATGACCTAATGACATGCAAATGATAGTATTGCACTCGTTTATTCCACGTTATATATGTACTTTTTTAAATGATAAACCCAATCTTTTATGTGATCTATACTATATTACAAAAAATTTGATAAAAAAATTAAAAAATCTTTTTTTTATGTATAAAGTACTGTTTATAGATGCATATTACTTAAAATTCAAGATCACAAGTAAATTGTGCATACATACAACTTATTAAAACTTCATTTTTGACTTCGTGTAACTAACTATAGATAAACATAATCAAATATGAGATAGACATCATCTCACTTTAAATATAAAAAATCTAAAATATAATTAGGATAATCATTAGTTATAACAAAATATTTATTATTAAACGATAAATAAATTATTTCATTATCAAATCTAAATTATAAATAATTTACTGAATTAAAGAAATTACATAAAACCATAACTTTTAGATAGTAAGTTTGATACAAATATCGATATATTTTTTTTCTAGTTTTTTATAATATATTTAAATTTATATTTTATTCAAAAATAAAAACATTATCGTTTTCTCAAAACCACTAAAAAAACGTATTATATCGACATAAATAAATAATAAAGGGTGAGGATATATGCACCCCTCCCTATTGGTAAAGTACACCCCCTCCAATCATTTAGGTCAAAGTCAACTAATAAATGTTTTTTCATTAATTGTTTTTCAAAAAATTATGTCCTATAAATTTATGTTTTATAACCTTTTTCAACATTGTTTTCTAATTTTATTTTTCTAAATTTATGTTTTATAATAAATTTTTGCCAACTAACTATTTGTAAATTAATTCAAATAACTATAAAATTATTTTTAATTTTAATAATTGTATTGTTAATGTTTTAATTAATTAATAATTTATATATGTATTTTTTTAAATAAATATTTAAAGCTACAAAGATAAAATAATTTAATACAAAAAAATCATCAAAATAAGTTTATTGATAAATCAACAAATAAAGTATAAAAAGTCTGAAAATACTACAACTCAATCAAGTGAAATAAATTTCGTAGTACGATTACTAGATAAAAGTTGCTCGTACTTATTTATTCGGGTCATGTACGGAGTAGCCCATGCGGTTGCGCAATCATATTTGAAACGAAACCAATTTGGCACGATAGAAGGCATCGGGTGCCCTTCTGCCAAAAATATTTTGACATAATGATTACCATTAGTGTACCCAATTGTAAAAGATGTTCATACCACGACGGAGGACTAGATCGAAGTGGGAAGAATGTCATACTACATATAGTTGTTAAAGAATGTAGTATCACATTGCATCTTGAAGCAATCAACAAGCACGTTTCAAAAACATCTATCCAATGCTCATTTGGTGCAAATGATTCAAGCTCAAAGAAGTTGAAGGAGTTATAAAGCTAATGTCATAGTTCAATGTCATACACCTCGAGATATTCTGTCTTGTACATGTTTTAACTCCTCCATTAAATCTTATCGAAAAGACGGTCATTTATCTTCGTGGCGACCGAGACAAACAGCTATCGTTCGAAATCCACAGTTTCCATCGCCTTTTACATCTTGTATCTATGTGATATAAAGATGAAAATTATTAAAAAAGTTGATTAATACATTGAGATAAAAAAATGACTTGCATGAACTATGTTATGTACCTGCACGATTTAAGGATGAAAAATATTTGGAAATTGATTAATGTATGGATGTGCATAATTTTGTTGGTCAAAGTATGAACTATGTCTCGTTTGTTAATTGTTCGTCAAAATATTATACTCCACAAATGTTGACGCGTCTGGACAACTATGCCTATGAGGTTCCTGAGTTGGTGCGTCGACATTGAAAATCGTTTTCCTAACTATCCATTAACAAGTTCGAAATCGTAAAAAGAGAATGTTGAAATGGTTACTTGTGAATAAAAATACAAATTCCACTTCCCTTTTTATGGATTATTTTTTGAATTTTTAAAGTTGCAGAAGAATTAATGATATATTCTATGAAAATATAGATAAAATAAAAATTAAGAATTTGCATATGAATTTTTAAAGTTTTTATTCGATTTTTATAAGAACAAACTATACGACTATATAATATGGTAAAAAATTAAAAAAATTAAAAAATAAATGATATATTATTTTTTATAAATAACAAGGYTTATTGCTTTCTAATTTATTGGTTTTAAATTTGATTAATATATAATACAAATAAAAWTTWTAATTACTATAAACTAATAATTATTATTATTTATTAATTAAAAAAAAAAGAGAATTTTTTTTCAAACTCTTAGACTATTAATTAATGTTATTAATATGTCTTTTTTTTATTTTTTTTAATAAATAGAGGTGCAAATAATAACCCTCATGATAAAAAAAAAAACAATTAAAATTGAGAAATATCACGTTATATTATGTGAGCATGTATTTAAAAATAAAAAAAAAACCCTTTTTCTCTCCGGCGGAGATGCTTAAAGGAAAAAGGATATATTTATTGATTTGTTAATCATTAATATGATTGGTCCACGTGTGATGACTTCAACAATACTTGACTTTTGTTATAATGACAAAGTGGAAATCCGTCTCTTTGGTGCTCTCAATGCCCACTTACTTATTATTTACGTTATCTCATCAATTTTTAGGAATTTACAACAATTATTGGTCTATTTTCGTTAGTTATACCTCTTGCTTTCATCTTATCCAACAATAATTTATAGTCACTCACCATTTGTACAACTCCTTTTACGTTAGAACTTATCATTTCATGTATTATAAATGTAAAAAGTAAGTTTTTATGTTGATACTAGTTGTGTATCCGTACAATATGACGATAGCTGTGAATTTTAACGAATTTGATGTTTCACTGGTTTTATTAGAGAAGATTTAACGATGATATAAGTTACACTGATCTTTACATATCAATACAATTTGAATAAATAAGAGTTATGATTTCAATTACAATCTATCGATGAAAAAATTTGTTTGACAGTTTGAAATTCAATATATTTAAAATCCAACATATTTAAACGACTTCACAAATGTGTTCGATTTACACCAAGAGCAAAGAATCAAGAGATCGAGAGCGAAACCGAGAGTTCTAGAGCAATTGAATGAGATAACTTTTAATAACTCATGGTGGATATTGGTTTGAATCTCACATTGGGGGATGGGAAGAAGACATAGAGGCATGAGAGAGTGAATGCATGAGTGAAAGAATCAAGAGCAAAGAATCAAGAGATCGAGAGCGAGACCGAGAGTTCTAGAGCAATTGAATGAGAGAACTTTTAATAACTCATGGTAGATATTGGTTTGAATCTCACCTTGGGGGATGAGGAGAAAACATAGAAGCATGAGAGAGTGAATGCATGAATGAAAGATGTCAAAAGTATCTTGGGAACATGAAAAGAAAAGATAATAATGTGTATTCGTAACTTGTACTATATGTTATTTTAATTGTAGATTACAAGATTTTAAGACTGGATGCATAAAATAGCAGTATTAAATGCATGGTGAGTTGTTTTTAAGACTTTGTGCATAAATGTATAGTGCTTTGTACATTAAAAATTGTTTTTAAGACTTTTAATAAATATGGTTTATAAGTTAGTATAGATATGAGTGTATTCAACTAATCCCTTCAGATCTGTCCATTTTTTTAATTTGCAGTTTAATTAAATAAGATATATAGGATGTTAAGAATACTTCAATATGATAATAAATTGTTTTATATAAGTTAAGTTTATAGAACCAAACAATAAAACCTCATATCTAAAAGTATTACAATAGATTTATAGGATGGTTTTGGACATTATAACAAGTATTGATCATAATAAATTAACTTTCATAATAATAAACGAATATTTATAGTTTCTATAAATATCTTAATTGATTGGTCTGTATGGTTTTTATTAATTAGATTGCTTTGTTATTTATAAAGTGGTTGTTTTGTAACTAATTTTGAAGAGTTTGTTAGGTATGATTATTATGTTTGTTAGTGTGGGGAATTACTTTTTAGAAATGTGTCATGTGAATTGAAACTCACCTTTCAACCTATTCTTTTTACCTTCATAAAGTGATGGTTTATATAATGATTGAGATTGTATAGATATAACAGATACGGTGATAATACTGTTGAGTTTTTGGATCAGTTGATTTTTTTACACTGATCTGCCTTCAATCAATGTGTTAAAAGGTTCACCATGACAACTGTCGTCGCAAGCCGTGGCTCAAGACTTGTCTTCGACGTTATGTTATGATCTAATGCATGATTTTTCTTACTTTTTTAATTTGTTACTTTTTAGTATATTATTTAACTTAAATTGTTGAATCGCATTGGCTAATTGAGTAATAGTAGGGAATATGTGTGTGTATGTATGTATAGAGTTGGGTTCATATGAGACCAACTTATTTTTGTGAGATTACAAAATAACACTTGAAATTTCACAACAAAATGTTGTGAAGGTAAAAAAAAAAAAAATCTAAATCTTCATAGCAAGGACACTATGAAGGTTACCTACAAAATGTTCTCTTGTGAAAGTTTAGTGTTATTTGGATGGTCTCACGAAAACAGATTGGTCTTACATGATCTCAAGTCTATATATATAACGATATTTTCTTCTCTAATGTAATTACCATTCGTTTTTTTTACATAATGTAATTAATTATTACATTTGAGTCATTATTATCTATTAAATTCCTTCTGGGTCCTATTATAAACTACAAAAATTTGTGACTATTTTGTGTACAATTTTTTAAATTACTATTATATAGCAAAAAAAATTTGCGCTCTTATTTTTTTAGGCCTTGTACCGGGTGCCCATCTTACCCTCCTCCAGGAAGACATGAGCGGTCTTATCTGGTCCTTAGGTTGAAAATTAGAACTGGTATGGTCTCGAGGCACTACTGTCCTAACTACCCCCCTGAATAAGAACCATTTTTCATTCCCTAGCATTTACTGAAAAATGTTCTTGTTGCTGCTGCGAAAGTAAGTCTAGACAAATAAAAATTGCAATCACATATAATCATCGACATATGTACATATGGATGCAAAAATATGGTAAGTCGTTTTGATTTTATATTTTTCTAGAAACACAAGGCTCTATACGAAAATAAACTATGCGGAAGCCACACCCCAATTACATTCATACTCTCCAAATATCCGACTCACATTTCTACGTCAGTTAACAAGAGAATAATCAGTAAAGTCATCAAATACTTAGAGTGTATTTGATCAGACTATTTGAAGCCAAAGCAGGGGACTCGTTTTTATAAACATGAAATCTGCTCCACCTGTATACGACATACCCTTAGCAAAAAAATTCTCAACAAACTACAACTCTTAAGGGTGTGGATACCTCAGCCTAGCATGACGCGTTTTGGGGCTTGCGTTGTGCGGCTGCCAGAAACAAAACCGTGCGGCTACTGCTTTGTGGTTAAGCCGGCAGGTTAGTCAAAACGGACAATATCATTGCTACGGGGTTCTGGGGGCGTTACATAATGTATTATTGATTTTTACTTAAGATTTTGTTTAGTTAGGAAGAAAGTGATGGTTAAAAATCAATCAAGTGTTTGTCCACTAAAAAAGATGTGCATCGTATCTAGCTGCTATTTTTTATTCCGGATAAGAAACGATGGTGGTTGTTTGGTTATTAATCTCTCTTAATAAATAAGAATATCTTATTCAATAAGATGTTATGGTTTATACCACGATATTTGTACATCCCACCAAGTCAGAAGTCACTATCCAGTCTGCTTATCGAATCAATGCTCACGAATTCCCAAAATACCTACAGTTGCTTCACTCGCTTACTGAGTTTGGTTGTTGTTTAAAGGAAAATCGTCATCCTGGTGTCATCTCATGATTATGTGAAATAGTTCGTTCATTATTTAATAAACGGTAGTCGACACAAGAAATCCTAATAAATGGCTTGTAAAAGAAACATGCAATAAATAATTAAATAGGTGAAAAAAACAAGGTACCCTACGTCAGATATAGGGTAACTTTATTGTCATTTAATGCCCATAACACGCAGTAAACAATCATTTTTAACCAAAAAAAATCATGTTAGAGTCACTTTTTTTGCCAATGTTTAACGAAATAAAGGTAAACAATCTCCCACGTTACCTTATTTCCCGTCACAACCAAACGAAAACGGAAAAAAGTAGCCAAATTATCCCTCCCTGCTTAACCTAACCTTTCGTATCGATCATAATACATCTTTAGTAAAGTTAACGTTACTTCTTTTAATAAGTGTTAAAGTCCCTTTTTCGCTACAGAGGATTCGCGGAATTATATTTGAAAAGGGTGAATTTTTTTACCACCTATATATATATATATATATATAATAATTTATTTAACAATTTTAAGGAACCTGCAATGTTATTATTATTTTTCGAAAAAATGTTAAACAAACATATCATGTTTTTCAAAAATGTACGATAATTTTTTTCCCCGATCCATTTATGTTTTTTCCCCAATTATTATATTACTCTCGGAACACTCAACGATTATGGTTACTTTAGGTTCGTCATGATTGCCTTTTTCGTACAAATTTTATTGGATGTCATAGTCAAACAACTGCTTTATTTCATACCCATATGGTACATGTATAAGAAAAGCAAAAAAAAACTAGATGTTGCTCGTTTGTTGCAATATATATCGTTTTTATCTGTATTTATATTTATAAGATAAACACTTTACGAAATAAAAATCAAGAATTTCAAGAACATAATTAAAAGAAATATATATCCGAAATGAGAAATTATGATTTTGGATTTACTGAGAGGCGGACCAACGTATATAGAGCTGAGGGTGCACATGTTCTTGCTCCATCGTCCTGATGTAATGAAAAACCTTTTAGAAGTCTGAAAGGCGTAACTGCTTTATTTCTTATATGTTGTTATATATATTTTTAAATTAAACTAAAAAAACACAAGTTTGATTGACATAATTGATATATGTGTGTGTATATATATATATATATATATATATATATCATAAGTAATTAGTAATAAAATAAAGGTACAAATTTCCTTATTATAACATTTTATTTTCAGTGTTTTTTATTACGACGATGTAATTTCAAAATATTTTTTATTAAGACATCCTATTTTAAAAAATTTACCCGTTATAGTATTGGATAACCTTTTAATTAAAATGTTTAAACATTAACCTTTTAATAATTTTGTCATTTGAACAATGTAATACAATTTCAGCTATTTCAAAAATTTACCCGTTATAACATTGGATAACCTGTTACATTATTTTTAAAGTTTATTAATCATTTGAGAACTCTAAAATTTATAAGATCTATATGAACTTCTATCTTAATGTTTTGTTTCATCTGATCAAAATATAATATTTAACGTATAATTGACATAAATTTATTTCACAACGTGTTTGTTTCATATGTATTCGGTTCACAATGTAAAAAATTTTCACATGTATTTTTTTTTGTTTCAAAAACACGTTAAAGAGATCACCATATTAAATTTAACTATTTATACAAAAAATCATATGAAATAATACATGATATACTGATTTTTAAAGAATTCAATATAATAATTGTTGGGGGGGGGAAAATATGAAATGAGATGCTTTTGGTAATGATTCTGTATACAACTGTAGAAAGCATATATTCAAATAACAAAGGAATATTTACATATTTTATGTTGATTAAGTGAGATTGATTAGTTTGGTATGATAAAATGGAATATATTTTTGGTAACCAAGATTTTCTAAAATAAAATTGCTAGAAAGACTTATTTTGTTCCATCCTCTCAAGATCAAATATCATTGACTTTTTAGAAAATGTTGTAGGATAAGTGTGTCATTGTCTAAAGGATATGATATATATATATATATATCATAGTTATATTAAAAGTAAAATATTTCATAGTTATCTACTTGTAACTCATCCTTATAAAAATGATTTATGATTGATGAGAATTGTATATTCATTCTCTCTATTCTATTGTTGTTTTTTTTTTTTCCAGTTATTCTGTAACAGAAAAAAAAATTAGTTGAGTATTAGTATCATGTATTTATACTTTTTGAATTACATTATTATCAAGTAAGGGGTTGTTTGATTGTTTTTCATTAAGTTCTGTATAAATAAAGATGTATATGTGAATTAATTTGTCTGCATAAATTATGAAGATTTTTGTTTGGAAGAGGTTTTCATAGATAGATTAAGCGTTTTTTTAATTGAAAAAAATTGACTTATGCATAAAGCTTTCCTTATGAAAGTTTACTGAATGAGACACTTTCTATATCATTAAGTCACTATCAAACAGTTATGTATAACTGACCGAGTAAACTGTGAGTCCCATTAAGTTCAATAAACTGCTGACAAATAGACCCTAAGTTTAAATCAAATTAATTGACGTAAAATATTAATTTTGAATAAAAACGAAGGAGAAAATAGTTAATTTTACCGATAATATATTAATTACATAAATCTTAGGGCCTGTTTGTTTTTTAAATTTGCCTCTTAATTTCCTCTTATGTCTGAATCGGTAAGACATATAGACTTTCAGATCGTTTGTTTTTTCCCCAAATTAAGAGCTGAATTCATAAGGTTTCCTCTGAATTTTTTTAAGTGGTAACCCTAGCTCTTAATACCTCTTATTTGTTTATCCGCCTCCTTACGTCGCTCTCATCCGCCTCCTTTACGTCGCTCTCATCCGCTCTCGTCCCATTCATCGATTGAAGCTGGTGTTCTTCATACATCGCAGATTCAAGCTGGTGTTTTGGTAATCTTCTCGATCTCTCTTTGGTTTCTTCTCGATCTGCTTCTTTATACATCTCGATCTTTCTCGTCCCATTCATCGATTGAAGCTGGTGTTCTTCATACATCGCAGATTCAAGCTGGTGTTTTGGTAATCTTCTCGATCTCTCTTTGGTTTCTTCTCGATCTGCTTCTTTATACATCTCGATCTTTCTCGTCCCATTCATCGATTGAAGCTGGTGTTCTTCATACATCCGCTCTCGCCCTCTGTTTTTGTCTCGTCCCTTAGCTCGATTCAAGCTTCGATTGGTGTTCTTCGATCTTCTGGAACTATCAGACTTCAGACGTAAAAGCAAACAACCTGACTGATTCAGATTTCAGATTTCAGACGTAAAAACAAACAGTCTGACTGATTCAGATTTCAGACTTCAGCACCACATCTTAAAATTCAGAAGTGAATTCAGACTTCAGCACCTCTTAAAAAACAAACGCCACCTTAATTGATGATTTTGACTTATATAATTATGTTATTAATATTTTTTTATAATAAATAAATAAATAAAATAAAAAAGAAAACTTCAAGAAATCAATCATAGCTACTCCATTACCGACATAACACTGATCTTTTGAACTCCAAATTGTTTATGGATTTAAAGAAGTTTGGTTGACTCGAGAGCCATTTATCAAACGTTTATCCGTGTAAGTGTTTATCAAGTAATATTATTTCACCAGATGAATGTGGTAAAAACCAAGAGCAAGACAAGGACCAAGAGTTTTACCTGGTAAGTGAGGGCGACGACTCTTACCATGGTAAACGCTTACCGTGTAAATTGTTGCATACGATGTCGTTTTTGTGGCTTACTCGGTAAGTAAATAATAGTGTTAAATTTTACCGGTAAGCACTTACCGGGTAAGTGTTTGGTAAACGACCCCTTATTGTTTTATCTTTAACAGAACTGGTATCAATTGGTAATTGTTTACGCAATAAGGCACAAATAATTGTTTTAACTTAAAATTCCGTTCTTCCTACGTATGTTTTTTTGGCTCAATATGGTCTATATGGAGTCAATTTTCATTACTTTTACACTTGCAACGCAAATGGAGTCGAATGGCTGCCAATTGTATGCAAAATTAATATATCTCAATGGGTTAGCTTGTTGCATTTTCTTCTACCGAGTTTGGGAATTTGGGGTAAATGAAGCAACATGTGAAATGTACGATATGAGTAGAGAAGTTTTCGTCAACAAGTAAGAACGCACAGTGTTTTCTATAAGACTGGAACGAGATGTAATGGGATTGAATGGGACAATAATACAGTTATTGCCCCGAAAAAGTGTGAAACAAAAATAAGGATATTAAACTATTTTTGCTAAGTTATCGAAATACCACTTTTATCATTTAAATCCTAAAACTCCCCTCTCACTTTCACCCTACCTTTCCTCCCTCGTCGTCAACTAGGGGTGCTCATGGGTTGAGTTGATCGGGTTGAAGACATTTGAACAATCCAAACCAATGCTTGCGATTTGAAAAATCTTAACCCAATTCAACTCAACCCGTACGGGTTAGTCAGGTTGATACTTTGGTACATTAAAATATGCTTCTAACCTTGAATATGTTATTTTTCTACTCATAATTTCTTTTCATCATCAACCATTTGATACAACTTATCCATACTTTTTACGTATATCACATTCAGTTAATTTTCTTAATTTACATATATATGTTCACATTTACTGAACATATATACGAATGAGTTGTATAGAGATGTGAATAGATTGAAAATATGTGTATATGAAGAGTGTACGCGATAGTGTAATTGTCTAATGTATATATTAATAGAATTTCAACGATCATATTAAATCCAAAAAATAAAATGATATCGAGTTCATCGGGTTGGGTTGAGTTCAAATAATAGCAACCCAATACATACGGTTTGAAAGTTTTACAACTCGATTAGACATCGGGTTGCTTCAGGTTGAGTTATTTCTCGTTGGATTGGATTGGGTTGTTCGGGTTGATCGAGTTTTTGAGCACCCTTATCGCCAACCTATCTTCTCACTTGCTCGTTGCCGTCCTCCCTCGTTCCAACGTAGCCATGGTCAGAGCCACCTCAGAGCCAAAAGTGACATTGGCTCCTCTTAAACTTCAAAAATGGAATTTGATACAGTTCCAAACCTCAATTACCCACTTGAAACTTTGTTTATTCATATCAAATTCTTATATTTTCATTTTATGGCTTCGCTCCTGAACGTAATAAGCCTTGTCTGTCCGTGGTACGTGGGTCCTGTACAGACAAGAACGTGAAAGAAGATTGCTATAAGGACATTGATCAGCCCACAGCCACAGGGTCGGATGGATGTTGAAATGGCTGAATACATATCGATGTAATGGCGTTCAGTCCCTCTTTGACTCGAAATTGATGGGCCCACAATGAGTCAGCCAGCCAACAACCAGGGCTGAATTGACCCAAACAGTCACTTGAAAGTTGAAAGTGATGATCGACAACCAATGGACAAAAGGCGTTGATTCTTTTCACATAAAAAAGGTGGTTTAAAAATCATAATCACCACCACATTTAAATTTTAACAAGAGACCATTGATTATACCTTTAATCTCTCTAAGGTGGTGTTTGGTTTTCATAATGTTTTTGGATGAAATGAAATATGTTAAAAGAATTTGACTTTAAAGGAATTGGAATAGAATATTGTCAAGTTTGACTACCTGTTTAGTTGACAGACATTAGAATAAAATTTGTTAAGGAATTTGAATATGTCTCTTTGGTTCACATAATGTAGCTTTGTAATTGGAATGAAATATTGGTAAATGATCAAAATGCCATTTTTTTTGAAGATTTTAATTTTTTTTAAACTAAAATACTATAATAAAATAATTATTTAACTAAAAGGGTACTCGTGCAATGCATCGAGACATATCCCGATTTTAACGTTTCGTTTTATTCTTTATCGTATGCAATAAGGTTGTAAAAAATGTTTGTTTTATAATAATCGATTAATAAAAATGTAATTTAATTATTTTTACGATTATTTAAATTTTTTTTTATCAATTATTTATAAATAATGAAATCCAATTCCATTCCAGATCCTACAAACCAAAGACACCATGATTTAAAATCCCCTCCAAGCCAAATCCCTCCAAATCCAAATTTTTTCATGAATTCCAAATTCATTGAAAACAATCCTACAAACGAAATGGACCCTTAGAGAGTGCTCGAGATTTCATAGGATTATATACAATAAGGTTTTAAAAAATGTTTACAACATTTGTTTGTAATAATCCATTAATAAAAATATAATTTAATTATTGTCATAAATTATTTATAAATAATGAAATCCAATTTCATTTCAAATCCTGCAAACCAAACACGCTTATGATTTCAAATTCATTTCAATCCAAATCCCTCAAAAGCAATCCTGTAAACCAAACTGACCCAGATACATATATTTTGTTGCATTTGGAATGCGGTCATTAGCTTATCAATGTTTGAAGAAAGTAGTCCAAACACCACAACCAGGCATACCTCTCTATCCAAAAAACCATGAACAAATCTCTAATTCAAGCAATTCGATTGTAATCAAATTTTGACATGAAAAATGAAGATGCCGATCGTCATAATCTCTACGCTTGATGCAAGAGATTACTGAATCTGTAAAGCTATGTGAAGGTAGCCTCACAGATTCTGCTTGTTCGGATAGAGATGCACGAGCTCACTTTGTTTGGAACATTGCTGGTTAGCCAGATCAGACCTTCGTAAAGTCCTTGCCCGGTTGTGGCACAAGAACTCTGTATGTGCCTGATACAAAAAATATATCAGTTATCGATCAATTAGGCTTTACGTTTTGTATGTTTCATTGGACCCACTCGTTATATATTCTTATTTATTTTTCTGGTTCTATGTTTACCATATGCTAGTCCTTGTTCCTTCTGCATGTTTGCTAGATGTCTTCACGGAAATAACTGCTTTACTCTCTGAGGTAGAGGTCAGGTCTACATACATCTTACCTCTCAAGATCCTACTTTCGAGTGAGATTTACTTGGTCGGTTTGGTTGGGTGAGATTTTAATCAATGGATTAATACCGACTTCTACTTAGTAGAAGCAGAAAAGCTAAGACCAGCATACGGTAAAAAGGTCACATTTGTAGATACAATAATAAACATGAGAGTAGAAATAACCAAGACATCTCTCTATTTAAATCATTTGGTGTTTTTGTTTTTTGAAAAAAGTTCACTAGTCCAAATCATGCCTTGCCAAAGGAGGACAACAAATCGCCATGCATGCATAACCAGAATCGTTGTTTGACTCACTGTTCCAAGTATCTAAAACTCAATGACATGAGATAATAAGCACATAAAATAAGTGGTGATCCATGCTTGATGGTTCGACATAAAAAGAAAATATACGTTGGTGTACTAACAGTGAAATGAGTATTTACCACCGGTGTTGGGAAATAGAGTGCAATTTGAGTTTGTCAGCAACCTCAGAAACATGCATAGCATGGGGCAGGTCTTGCTTATTGGCAAAAACAAGTATTGTTGCATCACTCAATTCATCCTGCAAGAAAAGGCAAAACAGAGATTTAAAAAAAGCCGACACATAAGGCAGCCATGAAATTATAATAAAGAACTTTTTTTTCAAAATGATCAAAAACCTCGTTAAGAAGGCGATGCAACTCATTTCGGGCTTGGTAGATTCTTCGTTTATTGTTACTGTCCACCACGAAGACTAGTGCCTGGGTGTTCCTATAGTAATGTCTCCACAGAGGCCGAATCTGTCAACAAACAGCTCCAGTATTTAGCATGAGAAAATTAGAAGTACGTTTCTACTTCTCAATTTACATTTTAAATTGATCTAATGAAGAAAAATAGGCCATCTAGTGGCAATCTGCTGTATTGATTCTCGGCTACAGTTTCATTTTTACAGAAAATTATTGTTGACATATATACATGCAGGCAAGACTAATGCATAAGTTCTAGGTTGCATGTTCATACCACATCTTGCCCTCCTACATCCCACACGGTGAACATGGTCTGCTTGTACTCCAGAGCTTCCACATTAAACCCTTCATAAATGTAAGTTTAAGCAAATCTTATCGTATGCACAAAATGGGGTGCATATAAATCTATAATTGGAAGAGAAACAAGGGATGAAAGAAGATCAATACCAATGGTGGGCACAGTTACAACAAAATCCCCCAGCCTTAACTTGTATAGGATGGTAGTCTTTCCAGAATCATTAAGACCTAGCATTAGAACCTTTATGTCGCGTTTTGCAAGATGTTGCTTGACTCGAGAAAATTTTGAACCCATCTTAATATTGAATTAGAACTTCAACAATAGAAACAACAAGAAGTATTTATTATCAAGTATGAACAAGAAAAGGGCATATGGAAAAGGAACGGAAGATATTGTGCTTCAAGCTATTAGTACTACACAGGTTGGAAATAGAAAGCAACGGAGAATAAGAATCTTACCAGGAGTACACAAGCATAAAGGCAATCACTTTCTGGAACTTCTAATTGAGATTTCATATGAACTCAAAGCTCGAATCTGTGATTGAATATTTGAAGAAGCTAAATGTGACTAGACTTCAAACTCGAAGGTATATATTCTGTCTGTCTGGCAACTCATAAATCCATATTTACTAAATGTAGAATTTGTTTACAAACCCATTCAAACAACAATAGGACTCCTACTACGTTCTCATGGTGAGGAAGTCCTCAATTACTTGTAGATTCTCAAATGCATACATCATTGTCGGCATCCAACATTAAAGATTGTGTTACATAAACAAACAAAAGATAAGAAAGAACAGCTCGTCACAAATAAATACAGAAGCTTTACAAATACCAAGTTATGTATCAGTGTTATCAATTCTCAGAGGCAGACTGGAAGATGAAGATTGCTGTAAGAACGCCCACAAGTGCAGTCACTGCCAAGGCCACTGTTGGCAAGGGTGATGAAAGCCCAAAATTCTGCAAGGCCCAGATGATGTGGAATGTTAAATCGGGAGTTTAAATAATTTTGCTTATAATAACCATAAAACATGCATAAAGAGTTGTGAACCTGTAGATCAGTTTCACACTTAGGTAAGATCGTCACAAATATGGACTGTAGTAAATATTAATATTCAACACACAACCAGCTTCTTCCCCTTCAAATCACAATACATCTGAAAACTCCTCCAACTCCAGTATGGTACATTTTATTTCCGTGGTCAAACGGGTCAAGTTTAGGATAAAGAAATAGACAATATTTAATTTAAATTTACCAAGAAACAAGGGCAACGTGTTATATTATTTAAGGAGCATTGACAGTGAACTTATTCATTGAAATAAATAACATAATCATGTCAAACATGAGTTGCAATTTGAACTGTATGACCACAATAGCTGAAATGCATCTCTAAATGTGGAATGATTATTAACATGTATATTGTCCTCCTAATCTCTTTACCAGGGTTTGGAAGAAGTTGGTTGTACTTATGTCACGTAAATGTTTCTGTGTCCGCATTACAATTTACAAAGTGGAAAAGAGAAAAGGGGGAGTTTTGGGGGGGAGGTAGATAGACATTTTTAAGCAGCAAAGTTAGGTAGATAAAATAAAGGTAATATTTCTATAGACATATTGCACAAGTGTATAAGAACAACACCTCAAGCAAAATTAACAGAAGTAGGAGACTATATGCCATACCTCAAGAAGCCCTTTCCCGGTTGATATTTCAACACTAATCGCCACTGCAAAGCCAACCATTGCTATGCGACCTAGCCACACATCTAAACCGTTTCCATCCTTACTACTTTGCTCACATCTCACAGAAAATGCAGCGGCCTTACGTACTAGCACCTTCTGATGGTAAGCTCCGCACATCACTGAAAATCAAACTAGTTATTAGCTCTCACCCTCCTAAATTGCCATGATCCAGAGAAAGTTTAGCACCTATAGCTATCTTTTGAAGAACATCTAGATATCAGATCACAGCCCCATATATCTTTTACCACCATGCTCCAAATTCTATTCAAATAGGTAGAAATTTAATATAGTTTGTGGAGTTGTTCTATTAACAATGCTTTAAATGGTATAATTCTCACTCCATTCCAAAAGAAGAACGAGAGATACAGTTTAACTTGTGACTCAACTGAGTTGCTTTTAATCTTTATAACTGATGAATTCTTTAAATCTACAGCTAGAAAATATTTGTTCAAATACCCACATCGATATTGAAAACATCATGTAATAGCTTTACCATACCAAATGACCTAGTTCCTGATTCCAACAAATCTTCTGAGAATGTAGCTACTGACTGGAACTAATAACAATCCACAGACTTACCGAGGGGCGAACCGCAAATGAAAGATGTCCCAATCCGAGGCAAAGCAGAGGATGGAAATTGAGGAACAGGGGAGATTCTAGCTGAAATTAACACCAAAACATCAGGAAAACGTATAAATTTACTGTACGTAAATCAAATTCCATAAACTAAATACTCTGTAACACACCTACATTCAGAATTAACTCACTTGAAAAAAATTCATGAATATTAAGAACACATACAATTGTGAGTCTTTTCTCGAGCACATATGTCAGTTTACACCAATCCGGAGTACGATTTGAACGAAAAAACCATACATAAATCCACAAAGCCATCTCCTGCCGTGAAATTAAAAAAATAGAGAGAGAAGAGAGTACCGGCGGTGGAGATACAGAAGGAGGGAGAAACTTGAGCTACCGCCATTGTTGGTAGTGAGAGAGAGAGAGATGAGTTCAGCGTAGCAGTTCGTTTCACCTCTCAATGTCTATCTCTTCTTCCAGTTAAAGCAGAGGGTTTTTGTAAGGAGTAATTTTCAGATAAGCCCCTATATTATACTCAAATGACATACAACTCTCTTTCTTTCACCCGTTTAATTTAACTTGGGATGCTTATGAGTACTTAATTTCTTATATCTATATCTACTAGAAAATATTCGTATAATGTAGCGAGACATATCTCGATTTTAATATTTTATTTTATTATTTGTCTTTATCGATATTATAATACGATTTTATGTATTTTTAAGAAAACAATAATAATTTTATTTTTGAATAAAATATATATTT
>NC_037544.1:5895208-5946578 GCF_001531365.2 Cynara cardunculus var. scolymus
AAGATAATAATTAATTATTCTGTTAGAACTTAATGATTTGTTTAATTTTATTTTAGATTTTTTATATTTAAAATGAGATGTTTATCCTGTATTTGATTATATTTATCTGCATTTAGTTACACGAATTAATATATGAAACTTCAATAAGTTGTACTTACGCACAATCTACTTGCAATATTGAGTTTTAAGTAATATGCATTGTAATATTGAGTTTTAAGTAATATGCATTAATAAGCAGTACTTTACACATAAAAAATAGTTTTTAAGATTTTTTGTCAAATGTTTTATAATATAGTATAAAATATGTGTTTTTAAGAAAACAATAATGATTTTATTTTTGAATAAAATATAAATTTGAAGATATCATAAAATTTTGAATTTTTTTTATCAATGTTAATATCAAATCAACTATTTAAAAATTTTCATTTTTTATGTAATTTGTTTAGTTTATTTATTTTTATTATAATTTAATTTATTTTAGGTTTAATAATATAATATTTTATAAAGAAAATAATTTAGTATTCTGTTAGAACTCGATGATCATTCTAATTATATTTTAGATTTTTTTATATTTAAAATAAGATGTTTATCCCGTATTTATTTATATTTATATGCAGTTAGTTACACGAATTTGAATATGAAACTTTAATAAATTGTAATTACGCACAATCTACTTGTAATATTGAGTTTTAAGTAATGTGCATTAATAAACAATACTCTATGCATAAAAAGTGGTTTTTAAGAGTTTTTGTCAAATGCTTTATAATATAACATAGATATCTGTACTACTTTACAAACCAGATTTATCAAAAGTCTTAAAAATAATTTTTAATGCACAAAATACTATACATTTAAGCACAAAGTCTTAAAAGTTTTAAAAACAACTCATAATACATTAAGTACTACTACTTTATGTATTCAATCTTAAAATATCTTAATATACAATTAAAATAACATATAGTACAAATTACTGATTCATTACTTTTTCTTTTCATGTTTCCAAGATACTTTTGACACATTTCACTCATACATTCATCCTCTCATATCTCTATGTTTTCTCCTCATCCTCCAATGTGAGATTCAAACTGATATTCACCATAAGTTATTAAAATTTCTCTCATCATCTCTCATTCAATTGTTCTAGAACTCTCGGTCTCGCTTTCGATCTCTTGAGTCTTTGCTCTTGGTGTAAATCGAACACATTTGTGGAGTCGTTTAAATATGTTGGATTTTAAATATAATAAACTTTAAACTGTCATACAATTTTTTTCATCGATAGACTGTAATTGTTACCATAACTCTTATTTATTTAAATTGTATTAATATGTAAAGACCAAGTGTAACTTATATCATTGTTAAATCTTTTCTAATAAACCAATGAAACTTCAAAATCGTTAAAATTCACAGCTCCCACCGTATTATACGGATACACAACTAGTAAATTATTATTTATAAAAATTATCATTTCAATCTACATAAAGACTCAATAAAAATAAACTCTTTGATAAATATGTAAAATGACGATTCCGTTTTGGGGTTTAGCTCTTGTAGCGCCTTGATAGTTTTATTGTTCTTAATAAATTTGTGGTTTAAAAAAAAATATATTCAATTTTAAATCAAATACAATAAATGGATATTGCTACATACATATTTATTTATATTAAAATTTGATTGATATAAAAAATAAAAAAGATGTTTAATTCAGACAAATAAATAAAAATGAGAATGATAAGAATGAAATTCTTTTGGTTTAACTTGTAAAAAAAAATTAATTAAAAAAAAATTGAGTCTATTATACCATATTAGAAGTGTACTTGCGCAATGCAGCAAGATATATCTCGATATTATTGTTTCATTTATTCCGTCTCTGTAGATGTTTTAATACGGTTTTTATGTGGTTTTGAGAAAGATATAATGTTTTTGTTTTGAATAAAATATAAATTTGAAGATATCATAAAATTTCGAAAATAAATATATTAATATTAGTATCAAATTAACTATTTAAAAGTTTTTTTTATAATTTCTTTAATTTAATTTAATTTAAATTTAGTAACGAAGTAATTTATTTTTGGTTTAATAATATAATTTTTTATAARGATAATAATTAAGTATTTTGTTAAAACTCAATAATTATCCTAATTATATTTTACATTTTTTATATTTAAAATGAGATATTTATCCTATGTTTATCTGCAGTTAGTTATACGAATTCAAAAATGAAGTTTTAATAAATTGTACTTACGTACAATTTACTTGTAATCTTAAATTTAAGTAATATGCATTAATACATAGTATTTTATACATAAAAATAATTTTTAAAAGTTTTTATCAAATGCTTTATGATATAATATAGATAAAATCAAATAATTTCTTTTATTTTTATTTTAATTAATTACAACTTTTGTTTTCATGAAATTAGCATTTGCATTTGGCTTTCCTAGTGAATGATCCACGCTGACACGCTCTACACTTGTCCCAAAAGATGCAAATACTGATGCTGCCGGGAGCTCGTACCGGAATTGCACCACCGTCGTTGGCGGCAGCACAACCTTCACCGTTATTATTACACCGACCTCTCTCCGCCCTCAATTTTGTCTCTTCAGTCACCTCGTCTACTCAGCGATGTCTTTCTTTAACTTCATCATCGTCTCAGTTCTCGCTTCACAGTTATCGACGTCGAATCAGAAAACCTAATAAACTTACTTCAGCTCCCATATCCGCCGCCTACGTTCCACCCAATTATGAATCCGATAAGTCAAAATTCGCTCAGGTAACAAATGTGCAAAACACTCCAAATAGAATTTGTATATTTTCAATGTGCCCCGACAATTTACTCGTAAGGTCTTCAGTTTGTCATACTTACATCTCAATGGGTCGCTATTACAATTTACACAGAAACAAATTTGTTCAGTTTAAATAGAAGTGAATTGTAGCTCGAATCCAGAGTGGATGGTGTGATACCTTGTAAAATATAAGCTGAAATCCGTTTAACTGTCTTAGTTAATGTTAGCATCCTCCATGGAAACACAAAACTGTTGAAAATTGAACAGTATTGCTGTATTTGCTGTTGACCTCATTTTTGTTGCTTATATTAGATCTTTCTTCTTCTTCTTCTTCAAATTGGAGCCTACGTGATCGACAGATCAACACAACTAGAGGGTCGCCGATGTAAAACTGAGGGAGAAAGCCAGAACCACATCCATTAGTTTAGGTTAATGCTGTACTGATTAGGGATGATATGAGGAAATTGGGCTGTGATTAGATGTGCTACTGTTCACAGATGAATGTTTGATATATTTGCTTGGCCTCCTTCTAGTCATACATCCCAAATTCTGCAATGTCGTATTTTTCCAGGACCCATATGTGATGCTTTTCTTTCTTGGTAATGGCTGGTTTGAATTTTGGGCAATCCGAGCTCGGTGTTCCAATTAGAGTGGAGCAAACTTACTGTTAGGTACTAGGTTACACTACCCATGAGTTTTTAAGGAAAGACCAAATCTGAATCCAATTGGCCACATGTTAGTAGATTTAAGGAAAGAAGGCACCATGTGAGTCAAATGCTAGCCAAGATGATCGACAGCCATTTGTGCTATCAATAATCTGTAAACTTATCCTTGACTCTTGAGTGAGTATCTTAAAGTGTATTTTCTTTGCAGTTTCAATAATTTTTGACAAATCTTGTTATCTTTTTTTTTCCTCATAACTTTGTATTATGCCAGGTAGTCATCAAGAGACATGTCACATAACAGAATGTGGGACAAAGGATAGACAGATGGTCAATTATGTTGTAAATCAGGAATTCAGGAGGAGCAAATGAGAGAAACAGTCTAATAAGAAATATTCTTAGTGGTGGGTTATATAGGGATGGTTGGTGTGAATGAATTTATCTACTATAGCCTCCTTTTCTCTGGATTCCTTTATGCTTCTCACCTGATGAATCTTTTCCTTGGTTCACCGATGAAACTACCCATGTCTTCTTCTCTGTTGTTTTTGTTACTTGTTTCACCAGACTGATAATTTTCTTATTTCCTAAGTGTACTAGTTGATCGTTGTAGCTTGTACCCACCATTGAATAAGAAAGCTGTCTGTCTGTTTTCACTGGTGAAACAAGTAAGAAAAAGCAACAGAGGAGAAGACAAAAGGTAGTTTAATCGGTGAACCAAGGAAGAGAAACCTCAGGTGAGAAGCAAAAAGGAATCCAGAGAGAAGAAGGCTATAGTAGATAAATTCGTTCACACCGACAATCCCTATATAACCTACCACTTAGAACATTTCTTGTTAGACCGTTTCTCTCTTTTGCTCTTCAATTCCCGATTTACAACAAAATTTTGCCATTTGTCTATCCTTTGTCCCACATTCTGTTATGTGACGTGTCTTTTGATGACTACCTGACATAGCATTACTTAACCTTACACTTTGTCTCTATCCAATAAAGCTTGTATAATTTAGTTTACTGTTTACATAGATGCACATAGATTTCTTTTACAGTTCAGATTATGAATCATTGATATAAATAGGGATAAAGGATTGTTTTAATTCACTGTTCAAAATCCGGTCTTTCTGTTTACCATTTACATTTTGTTGTTTCTTTCAGAAAATAGTTTTGCACTTTCGCTTGAATTATTGTGTAGGTTTCAAAGAAATTGGAGAATACTTCAAGGTATTTCAAGAGGTTGGGTAGCTTGGGATTTTGGGGACAGCTGGCATGTACAACAGTAGCTGCAGCCATCCTTTCATTTTCTGTTGTTATTACCGGAAAGATCTCTTCACCAGTTACATTTTATGCTACTGCTGGTGGTATTGCGGCTGCTTTCCTCTCCGTGTTTTGGTCATTTGGCTATATTCGTCTTTCTGATAGGCTTCGGAAAACTGCCAATGACCCTTCGAAGGTATTATAACGTCTTTATCAAAACATAATATTCCATTTTTTTATGCATGATCCCTTGGACACATGGCATATTACTATATTACCATTTTCCGGATAAGTTGCATGTGTAGCCTTATAAAATGGTAGTAAGTAATACTGAAGATTGTTGAGCAGCAGAAATAGCTAAGAAATACGTTGATGTGATATATAATATATATAGGGAGGTTCAAACGAGAACAATAACTAAATAAGAGAACACGGAAATGGTCAAATCACGGGAAATCACATGTGATTTTTCACTAACGGTCAGGGCAACATGGCCCGCGACCTCAAGTCATGGCCAAAGTCACGTGAATCACATGTGATTTTACACGTGATTCGACCGTTTTCTTATTCTCTTACCAACTTACTATTCTCGTACGAACCTGGCTCTCTCTATATACATAAAAGTTCGTGAGTACTATTGAAAATCTGATAGTGTTATTAATTCTTCATTGATTTTATCCTTTTTGTTGAAGGCAATTCTAACTCAACAACATACATGAATACAGTAAAAACAGATACCCCTTCATTGATTTTATCCTTTTTGTACCATGTAAAATTTTATTGTAAATTGAGAAGGGAAAATTAATGCAATTCCTCGTTAAAGAAAATCCAAAATTTATTTTTTAACATAAAATGGCTAAATATGCTAAGCTGTTTTGATATTTTGTTATTTATCATTCTTTGAAACACGGGCCTCCATAGAGAAAATCCATTATGTGAAAATTATTACAAGTACACTGGTCTAATGTCTCAAGCCACCCCCTAATTATCGGTTCCATTAATCACAATGTATTCTCCTAAGAGGATTGTTCCTCCCCTAGGAGGTACTACCTATTCTTGCCTTCAATGGGTATATGATCATCATACAATGGTCCCTGCCATCGCATTCCTAGAGAAAAATTGACCATCTACCGAATTAGACTAACTCTCTTATGACGAGCAAAGAAAAATGACTACAAAGCAAAAGAAGCAACCCCTATAGACAAAGCTTTTTTCCTGAAAACCCGGGAGACTACACCCAACTTGCAAACAAATGCACATTGGTAATTCAATAAGGGGTTGTTTGGTTGGTTTTTCATTAAGTCCTATATGGATAAACCTGACTGTGTAGATAAATCTGTCTTTTTGTGCGGTAGGGTTTTTGTTTGGGGTGTTTTTTCCTAGATGGAAGGAATGCGTTCTTTTAATTGGGAGGGACATGTTTTGGAAAAACTTGGCTTTCTACATAAAGCTCCCTCCTAGAAACTTACTGAATAAAACACTTTCTATATCATTAAGCCACTACCAAACAGTCATGTGTAGCTGACAGAATTAAGTTGGTAGTCCCATTAAGCTCATTAAGCAGCTAACAAACAGGTCCTAAGGGATATATAGGTCTGAGATCTGAACGCACGATCTCTAGGTTAAAATAAGCAAAATCAAACCATTCGAGCAAATCCAGTTGGGCTCATGCGTAAAACCTTGTTGAGTCTTGAGATTTGATGATTCCAATTCTTTAAACTTCTAGTTCTTCCAGTACACATTCCGTTGTCACTTGTCACACTTTAATTTGAGTATTTACTTTGTCAGACTGATCAACGGCCCCCTTAAGGGTACTGTGATTCATTGGTTCAGAAAGACTTTTCATTCATTCCAACTGAACTAACATCATGCATGTATCCATTTTTTTACAATTAGGGAAGTTTAAGAGAGGGCTGAGTTCTTCCTGTTTGCTAAAACAATGTTAACTTATAATAAAGAGAGTACCGTTTTTTTACAACCATGATTATTTTTATGTCTTTTAGGCACCTCCTCGTGCTGATGTCGTAAAAGGCTTGAAAAATGGCATTGTTTTAAACCTTCTGGGCATGGGTGCTGCTATTCTCGGGATGCAAGCGACTGTTGGAACACTGGTGGCTAAGGCTCTGACTACCTCAGCCAATCCTCTGTACCGGAGTGGGAGCAGCCCCATCCTTGCATTGGACGTTTTCTTAGTACAGGTATTCTATCGATTTCATTCAACATCGTTTTGATAAGTGACTAGCTACAATTTATGAATATTGTATTTTGTTTGTACGTGGTTGGCCAGAGTTTTTTCAGCCTTAGGAAGTGAATGTAGATCACGTAAAGTAATACTTCTTCCATCCCATGAAAATTGCAATATTGGACTTGATATATAGTTTCATGAAAAGAAAGACAAGGAAATCTTGTGGACCCAAATGAATTTCATCTTGTGATAATGATACGGCTAAAATGCATCAAAATGCAACAAAGTTTGGTTTAGTAACTAAAGAAAAACCATAAATTACGTGTAACGAACAACTTTTTTCTTAATAGATGTAACAAAATTTTAAAATTTTCTATTTTATATTCATTTTGACCGGCAACCTGCATTTTGTAATGTTTGATGACATGGATATTCGTTTAAGAAAGGGTTATGGAGAAGGGGATGATAAACTTGACATCCGCATCATCAAAAGTTACAAGATCAGCAGGTTAACGGTCAAAATGGGTACAAAATAGGGAATTCTGAAATTTTGTTACATTGATTGAGAAAAAAAATCTCTAGATAGGAATTACACAAACTCTTGCATTTTGATGCATTTTGCGTTGATGATAATTGACAAATAAACAAACGCCACATGAAAATATTTAGAAAGTGAAAGGGCAAATTGCATCAAAAGGTAGCATATTTTGTTCTAATTCCTATTTTGGGTAACATACTTCTAAAACCTTCATTTTGGTACCTGAGATTGAAAGTTTCAAATATTTAAGTACCTAAGTAACCGACTTAACCATTAACCGGTTACTATGCTGACATGATGAGTGACGCAACATAAAAACTCATCATTTATTTGGTGATGTGGCTAATGAGCTTGAGTGTATAAAGATTGTTTTAGAATATATATCTTCTATTAAAATTTATATGATAAAAAGAAAACTAAAAATCACTAACCCATGTCTTCTAGCCGCGCCCCTTTCCATACTATTCACCAATCATCCACCAAACATCAATTTCTACCCACTGCTACTCACCACTTCACCAATCATCCACCAAGCAATCAAAGTAACCCACTATGAACACCAATTAATCATCCATGGACTCCGTCTAACCACCAAACCATCGCCACCACCATCACATTGCTTTTTAACCATAACCTTTTTACACCATGTATACTTCATCTTCCATGAAGATCTCATCCAAGTCCATCTTGAGTTCATGTCGAGTTGGGTTTTTGGGTTTCAAAGCAATCCATATGAAAGATCGATTAATAAAAATATGTATACATGTCATGATATATTGGATTCAAAAGCTTGCATAGAGATACCATAGAAACCACAGCCATACCACACCGGAGATGGTGGCCGGAGACGAAGGTCGGAGATGGTGAGAGGTGACAAACGTTGGAGATGGTGACCGCAGGCAAACGTCGGAGATGATAACCGGAGATGGTGCCTAGAATGGTTGTTGTCTTCATCTGAACTGTGTAAAAATATATATTATGTATTATATATATATAAAATATAAGATAACAGTTTTTAAATTAATTAGTAAAAATTAAAGAATATACACTATGCTGTTAATATCGCGATATATATCGGCGATATATATCGGATATCGCTCCTAGGAAAAAAATCGGACCTTAAATATCGGTCAAAATATCGGGAACGATATTATCGGCGATATTTAGCGATTTTTAGTATTTTTTAGCGATATTTTGAGGTAAAAATCGGACCGATATTCCGATTTCTCAGTTCTCACAACATCGAGTCTTCGACTTCTTCTTCTCACAACGTCTTCTCTTTTCTCGGTCTCTCTTCTCGATCTCCTMTGCTTTTCTCTGTAATCGACACAACATAGCCAGCGATAGGGATGGCAACGGGACGGGGATGGAAGAAGCCGAAGGTCGATTGCTGGTCTGCTGCTCACTCTACCGGCCGTTGCTTACAAGGGTCAAGGGGGGAAGGAAGGCGATGGCGGTTGGCGGTTGGCGGATATGCGTACGTCTGTGAATTGTGATTTGTGATCTGTCTCCTGTGGCCGGCTGGTAAGTGGTAGGCGGTAGCTATCGCTTAGAAATTTACAAGTGCTCCAGCCTCCAGTCCAAATTTCAAAAGGCCCAAACCCAAATGAGTAACAGACTATTAGACTAACAGTTTGCCCAAATGACTAATTTTATTATTTATTAGATGATGTGATGTTTTAATTTTGAAACTATATTTCTAAACTCTAATTAATGCATATTATATATATAATTCTAAGATATATTATGTTAACCGCTATTTTGGACCGATATATCACCGATATATCAGTTATATCGGTGATATATCGGTGATGTATCACCGATATAACCGATATATAACCGATGTATCACCGATATCACCGATATAACTGATGTGGCTAATGAGTTGGATTTTATTATATTACAACTCGTCATGTCAGCATGGTAATTGGTTAATGGTTAAACCGGTTACCCAGGTGATCTCAAGTACCAAAATGAAGGTTTTAAAAGTATGTTAGTCAAAATAGGAATTAAAA
This sequence comes from Cynara cardunculus var. scolymus, assembly GCF_001531365.2. Lineage (NCBI taxonomy): Eukaryota > Viridiplantae > Streptophyta > Magnoliopsida > Asterales > Asteraceae > Cynara > Cynara cardunculus. The sequence goes on from NC_037544.1 coordinate 5,904,640, forward strand.
CAAAATATGTTACCTTTTGATGCAATTTACCCAAAGTGAAATTGTTGCAATTTTCATCATGGTATGCCAACTTTGCAATTTTCATGGAACATAGGAAGTAACCTTCATAAATTGAAGAGGAAAGTATATAATATTTTATCTAGGGCAAATGCAACAAATAAACTCACACACCCTCGTCATATTTGGTGAGATTTGAATCCTGACCAAAGGCTCAGATACCAGTAGGTCAAAGGTCCTCTGGTAAGCTTCATAAATGTTGATATCTGCTCTAAGGGATGCCAGATCTTTCTTTCATTTCAATGTAGTTAATTGTGAACCACGTTGTTTGTATACAGGCATCTGCGAACACCATCCTATCACATTTCTTAGGACTTGTGTTCTCACTTGAACTACTGCGGTCAGTCACGATACCACCTTCAGAAAGCATCCACGTCCCCAAGGTAACATGACCTCTTCTTCCATTTTAAGATTTACTTTGTGTTTTAGAGATGAAAAACGGATGGTCAAACAAGCGCCATAGCTTGTTTCATGTTTTTTGAGGGGTTGTAGTTTGCATGTTGAAACTGGAAGTTGTAATTTATACAGGCATCTTAGTCAACTGGGCCAATCATTTCTAGTCCTTTAAACATGAATCGTTTATCGTCCTCCTGAATATGCTGAAACCACCTGTGTCTTAACTTATCCGAGATAGATGCAACTGTGTAAAATACCTCATCTGGTATCGTGTCCAACATAGCTTGGCCGCAAGTCCACCTCAACATCTTCATTTATGTGACTTACCATTTTTCTCTCGTGCGCTTTTTTCATCGCTGCTGAACATTCTGGTCCATAGAACATAGACTGTCTGATGGTAACCTTATAGAATTTACCTTTTAAGCTGCTTGTCAAACAAAACCCTTTGATTGCACCCTTCATTTTAGCCAACCGGCCTTTATTCGATGTGCAATGTTCTCCTCAACCCGCTATGCGAGCCGACTGATCCCGGGCCGACCACCTCCTTGGATTTGAACCTGAGACCTCCTGGTACTTTTGACCTTTGGAGCCAAGTTCAAACCAATCAGGCACCAACCCTTATGGTTTACACATTGTTCACATATAAACACACGCAGAACACTGTTCACAACTTGTTACACGTTCACATGAACACACAGAACAAATGATGAACAATCTTTACATGTGTGTTTGATAGTGAAAAAAATAAGGGTTTTAAGAAAAGCGTTGTTAGAAGATTATGTTATAGGAGATCTTGCAAATCAACGAGACATCAAAGGAACAGATCTTTATGTGGGTATCTGGTTCATCGGAATATGAAGATATTGTAATGGTCAATTTCATTCATGTGTTTGGTTCCCTCTTTGAGTTTTTCAGTACGAAATTCCAATTCCGATTCATCTATCTTTAATTGTATATGATTCATCGCTCATTTGATTGCATTGGTTATATGTTTGATTTCAATCTATCGATCGCTCATTATACACGATTGGCATATGGTATATCTAATAGGAATATGGCATTTTCAAATCTAATTAATTTTAATAAATCACTCGTTTATTACAATAAAACATATACTAATATCTTTACGGAGTTCTTGAGATGTGGGATCTTTGAAAAACGTGAATTTTGCCCCGTTCTTAGTATAGTATACGATCCCCTAACTACTTCAGAGAGACAATCGGGAAAGGGGTTCCTCTGTTAGAAATGTTTCAGAAAGGTTTAAATAGCTCTACGAGACAATCGGGAAAGGGGTTCCTCTTTTCAGAATAATTTTTAGGTTGTGCGAGGCAAAAGCAAATAATGACCTTTGGAAATTGTGTGAAAGTAGGATACTTCAAATAACTTGAACTTTTGTTGAAATAAAATGTATAATATATTTTTTTTTATCTTTGTAATGTCTTATTATAACATGGTTCTTTTTATTTTTTCATGTCATAAACAATGTTTTTAAAATCTTGATTTATTTTTTACATGGAATAAATAAAGTTACATGTTAAATTTATCATATTTTGTATAATAAAAAACTGCTCATAAACAATATGATTATGAAAAACTACTTGAAAAATATAAAAGATATAACTAATAAAACGTAACAAGGGTGGTGTATGATTGGTTTGAGCTTGGCTCCAAAGGTCAAAAGTACCAGGAAGCCCCAGGTTCAAATCAAGGAGGAATAAAAATCCCTTGTGGTCACGGAGGTTCAAATGCGGTGACACCGGGCTATCTGCAAAGCAGGTGGTTGTCTTGGGCTTAGTCGGGTCGTATAACGGGTAGGATATCTAGGTTAATAAAAAAAAACAGACCATGAACCTTATTGAAAGGTTATTTGATGCAACTTTTTTAAAAAGTAGGTAAACATGGTATTTTCAATAAACTAAAAAACAAACTCGTTTATAAAATAATTTATGATTGTCAAACATGGCCTTTTTTACGACAAACACATGTAATAAAACACGACCTTTTGTCATATATGGCCTGAAATATTCTTCTTGGAACAAAAATATGCATTTTGTCCCATTCAGTGAATACAAGTCTGATGACACATCAAATGTGGAACCACAAGTTTTTGTTACGTTGGGCCAATCACATTATATTGAATTCAAAATGAAGGCTTCAAAAGCATAATTTAAGAGCAGGCCTCCAATTTCTTCAAGTAGTTTAACATTTGGTATCCAATTAATTCTACTTGAGATTTAACATCTTGCATCCTTCAACTCCATGCATTTTCCTGTTGATTTGAGATTTAACATCTTGCATCATTCAACTACATGTATGTTTCTGTTCATTCTTCGTTGCCGGAATCTTGTTGATCTTCATCTGAAGATTTATCTTCCTTGTGATGTTCTTCGTGATCGCCTGCTTCCAACTTCATCTTCTTTTCTTGTTTCTTTTGTTTCTTCTTTTGGCGTTTCAAACGCTTCTTTGCAGTCCGTTCTTCTGTTGCTTTTAATCTTTCCTCTCTCCTCTTGTTAAACTCCGCCACTTCTTTCCTTTTCTGGAAGTCCACGTCCATTCTTGCAAGTCGGTCTTGCTCTTTCCGTCTCATCTGTCGATACTGTTTCCCAAAACAAGTTTTTAGATGGTAATCACTGATGATATATGAACACTAACATCTATTGTTAATTCTATAATTTAAGTACCTTTTTTTAGGACATAAACAGGGTTTTATAGCATTAGAATGCCTTTGATGGAAACTTGTACTAATTTATAGCTACTTCATTTAACAATATCAAATCTTTACCCCACCATCAATGAAGATGGTCAGTTTGGGTGCATTTGGTACACTGAACAGAACAGAACAAAACATGGATCATTATTCCATGTTTGGCATGACTTTTATGCGGAACAGGAACAAAGGGAAACATGCGTTTGCCACCCCCACCCCATGAAACAGGGTGGAACAAGCCTACACTTTACTAATGTACCCTCAAAACAAAACCTAATTCTCTTCTAAAACATCAAATATTATTTTTTTCATTGTATTTTATCCTCTTTGAACTTTCACTTTATTGTCCTCAAAATATTAATTCTATACGTTTTCTATATTTTGGTTGATTTATGTCGTTTACTAAATATTAATAATAGAAAAATAATATAGAGAAGGTATAAAACTAAAATTGGAAATTAATAAACTTCATATTTTGGTGTCGTTTTAATCGTCTTGACGAAAACTTTCTGATATATTTTAATATAAAAATATTTATTTTATTATAATTTAATATAAGTTCATAAATTAATCAAAATATAGAAAAGATATAAACAACTCACTAGGGACAAATTGGTCATTTTACAGGTCTTGTCTTACCAAACGCTAAACAGCTAGTTTGTCATGTCTAACCAAACACACCCTAAGAACAATTGCTCCCACCCACATACTCATTATAAAACCACTACATTTCTGGATCTGGACAGAGCCTCCAGGTCCATTCCAATTTCCAACTGAACGTAGAAAGTGGAAATTTTGACCTGCTTAGAAAACCAATGGCTTCCTATGAGGCTTTATAGATTTATCTATTGCTTTATAGATTAGAAAGGTAGATTTATCTTTTAATAAGCCTTTTCAGAATAAAATTATTGGCTCTTCCACAATCTCACTAAGAAAGAATATGAACATGTTCCTTGCTCACATTATAGTGCTTATGTAGCTTACTGAATGTTTATCCCCAGTGCAAGAGGCAGAGGAATGTAACAGATCAAAATGGACACTGTTAGTTGTCTGGCCATTGGAGCCCTACATCTATGTATTAAAGTTGGCTTATGAAAACAGACGCAAGAAAAGCACTTTGAATTGTTGATCAATATCCCTCTAACCATAACTGGAGGGGCATAAGGCAAAATCCTAAACCAAACCAAAACGAACCCATTATGTATCCCACCTAAGGTGGGGTCTAGGGAGGGTAAGATGTTGGCAACCTGACCAGTACCCCAAAGAGTAGAGCGGTTGTCTCCATGAAGATCCCAGGCTTGTGAAAAGTGTAACAATGACAGATATGATAAAAATTTGAAGAGCTGGCCAAGAGAAAGCAAAATCCTATCACATATGGAAAAACCCTAGGGGTTTCGGGTCCAATGACATGATCGAATCATGCTAGACATCTGCCTAAATTTAGTCATTTACCCTATATATCATTGTTCTCTCCAAAAAATATATACTCGTGTCCTGGTCTTTCACATTCCAGACTAGAAACAACAAGAGAGAAAGTAAGAAGATAGCAATAAGAAGTCCTGAGAGTGCTTCATCATGTCTCAAGATATAAGTTGCAACAAGAACATATTGCATTTTAGAGGGCACATTTGGAGCCTCTTAAAGGTCCGATCAAGTTAACAACTAATGGAAGAGTGAACGTTCATGGTAAAAGAAACACTACCTGCATATAATAAACATCTTGCAGAAATGTCTATGGTTATGACATTGTGCAAAATATACCTAATAAATTACAAATAAGGAAGTTATCACCCTTAAAACACAAAAAATTATACGGTATAAAAGCTTATTCCCTTCAATCTTCAACCAAAGAAGTAGAAACCTACACAATATCTTCATCAACTCAAGTGTTAAGCCAATTAAGAGTCCATATGTGCTTTGGTCAATCACTGGGAGAAACCAAACAGGAAAAAGAATTTACAGTAGAAATAACTTAGTGAAGGCTGAAGGTTATTGAATGTTCACCCGAGCTGCGGCCATTGAATCCAAGATTCTTAGACACATGATAGGGATATGGAGTTAACTATCCATAATCCATGGAGAGATATGGGCATTTCATGTGACACAAACACCATGCCATCTCCCCATTTTGATTTGTGATACATGATTATGCTTCAGGGACGAGCTTTTTTTTTATTTGATTTGGGAGGCATATGGGGTGTCCCTAACATGCTTATTTCTTCATATAATTTGGCACCAATATCAGATTTCCATTGAACTTAGCCTTACTTAATTTGGATTCTTATGGAGATCGTGGTGGAGTGAAAAGGGGGTTCACTATATTCCTTTCGAAGATAAGACATACTAGATGCGAATTTCAACTTCAATTCAACAATTAACACAAGTTAGAGGAAACACCTGATGGAAGTCTCCGGAGCCGGAACCGGCGGAACTACCAGAGGTATTGTTAACGCGAACAGGGACGCAATCAATTATGCGACGAAGCTTAACTTCGAGATCCTCCTCTTCCTGATTGGGTGCAGGAGGCGTGTATTCAACAAGAGCTGATGAAGAACCAGTCGGATGGAGAGGAGGAAGGGCGGCCAAAGCTGTTCTATCCGAAGACGCCGATACAATCTGTAAGTCTCCACCAGCAACGGCCGCCGCCGCCGGCCTACCTGAACTGGACATCTTTTTAACACCCTATCCCTTAAGATAATGTGAACAGAGAGGGATATCGACCTCCGGAGGGAAAAATCGTGGAGGGAGTAGACGCCGGAATACGATGCCGGAGGAAGCCGACGATCTCTATCTTGGAAATTTGTGCGAATGAATTTGGGATTGAATCATGTGCCCTAGGCCCAGTGGGTTATCTTTCAATCTTCTTGTACTGTTGGGCCAGCATCGATTGGGCTTTTTCTAAACTTGGAAGGAGTGTTTGGATAAAAAGTTTATACCGATGTCAAACCGGGTAATAAAGAGTTTTTGAAGAAGTTAAACCATTTTAACTTATCTATACTATCTTATTAAGCAAATTTAGCAAAAATTTTAACATCATAAAATACTAAATGACCAAGATACCTTTACATCACTTTTTCACCTTCTCCTCTCCTCACATACACTCTTGAACCGATTTTCTTAAAATTATAATTTTAAATTTACATTTTATACTCTTATAATTAGTTAATTAATTTACTTTACGTATTATACTTTTAAATGTTTCATTTTAATCCTTTATCAAATGAACATACATAATCGTATATTAATTAAAACATGTTCAAAAAATACATTTTTATTTTAACAAGTTACACCATTATAATTGTCTCGTTAATACCTTCGAAATGAGTCCAATATTGAATAGTTTTTGACTTAATTATATTATTATATATTATATATACTGTGAAAAAATATTTTTAATATTTACGATTTATACTTTTATAGTTATTTATTTATATATATACTATATATTTTGGGGTTAGGCTGTCCAAATTGCACTGTATAATATGTTCTTGGATTTTTTTTGAAATATATATATATACATGTATTAATTCAACCTTAATCTGAGTTTCTGGACATGAAAGAGGGTAAACAGTTGAAATTTCATTCTAAAACCCATATTTTTTGGTCTTTTCATGTCTAATGATCTATCAAATTTGTAGTTTTCTTTATTGGTTTTGAGTGTTTATCTTAAAACTCAAGTTCTTTGGTTATTTGCTCTTGGTGTAAATCGAACACATTTGTGGAGTCGTTTAAATATGTTGGATTTTAAATATATTGGATTTTAAACTGTCATACAATTTTTTTTCATCGATAGTCTGTAATTGGAACCATAACTCTTATTTATTCAAATTGTATTAATATGTAAAGACCAAATATAACCTATATCATCGTTTAATCTTATCTTATAAAACCAGTGGAACTTCAAAATCGTTAAAATGCATGGCTCCCGCCGCATTGCGCGAGTACACAACTAGTAATAAGTTGATAATGACTTCTTGTAGAAAATTATAAGGTGTTTCAAATAAGCAATCCCAAACACCTCTTTTATATCTGCAGTTTTAAAATTATAAGATGACGACCGTGATTTGTAAAAACGTGTAGGTTTAATCTCTTACCCGTTAAAAAATTGTTAAATGAAGGGTATTTTCATCATTTTATCAGTTTTTTTTTTGTGTTTTGCTCAATCAAAAATCACATGTGTTAATCTTGGATGATGTTATGAACAAAAGAGGAAATGCTTGAGCATGTGTTAGTCTTCGATGCCTCGTATTGGGCTACATATGACATTCTCTAGAGGATTTCTGACTGCAAAAATGCTTGGAAAGAACACAAGTGTGGATTGTTTAGGGCCAATGACCCTTGATTGTTCCACTCAATCGTTCCATGTTAGCAAGAATATAACAAACGGTCTTGATATGAACAATAAATACCCAAAACAGTCTATGCCAGACAATTCAATGAGCCATTCAGTGAGAGCGTAACAACTTTTTCATGTTACACTTAGAGGCCGTTTACCAAACTCTTATCCGGGTAAGCGCTTACCTAGTCACACTACCTTACCGGATAAATATGATAAAGACCAAGAATTTTAACCGGTAAGAACGAGACAAAGACCAATAGTCTTACTCGGTAAGTGAGAGCGACAACTCTTACCATGGTAAGAGCTTACCGGGTAAATTGTTGCATACGATATCGTTTTGTTGGACTAAAATCTTACCCAGTAAGTCAAAGATAGTGTTAAAATTTACTGGTAAGCGCTTACCGGGTAAGTATTTGCTTAAGTAGCTAAAAGAACAATTCATGATCCATTCCATGGCCTACTAGCAAAAGGGAGAATTTATGACATTGTTGGTGTTGGTGTGACAAGACCCAGAAAAATATCCTACCAGTTATGTATCAGGAAGACAGTTAGGACATCACTTCATTTGATGTAAACCAAGCTCAAGGAAAATTTTATGCACGTTTTGCATAATGACCCCAAAACACGACCTAATCAAACAACCCGCTCTTGATCTTAATAAAATGTACATTAAAATTGGGGGTTTTATCAACGCGTATGAGTCGAAGCACAAATGCAAGCCTTTGGATGATAAGAGGATCAAGAAAATGATGACGGTGGACGAGGAGAGAGAGGGGATGGGAGAAAAGATATATGGTAAAAGAAAATCTTAGTTTTGGTTTTATCTGAAGTTTCAATTTACAAACTTCATTTAACCAATCATAATTTTTCACTTTGTTAATGTTTTTTTGTAATTATGAGAGGTTGATTAATCATTTTTATTATGGAAAGTGTTACTTATGGATATTATCATCTTCATTATTAGAATTTTAGAGAAATACATGAAACAGTTTCGTTAAAATTTCATTAAGTATTATATGAAACAATTTCATAACCATATATGAAACAACTTCATCAAAAAAAGTATTTTATGGAACACAATTTCATACAATTAAACAATGAAATCGACGAATGAGTGTGGTTTGCACGGTTTGTACAAACATAGATGGTTTATATTTGATCGCTCATCTCTCTCCCTCCCTCTTTCTCTCTCTCTCTCTCTCTCTCTCTCTATATATATATATATATATATAGAGGAGCGATCATATGAAAACCGCCCTCATTTGTGTAAACCGTGCAAACCACCTTCATCTGTCGATTTCATTGTTTAATCTTATAAATTTTTTTCATGAAATTGTTTAATCTTGTGAAATTGTTTCATATAATACTTTTTTTGATGAAGTTGTTTCATATATGGTTGTGAAATTGTTTCATATAATACTTAATGAAACTGTTTCATGTATTTCTCTAACATTAATGAAACTGTTTCATGTATTTCTCTAAAATTAAAATAATGAAGATGATAATATCTATGATTAACACCTTCCACAATAAAATGATTAATCAACCTCTCATAATTACAAAAAAAATGAACAAAATGAAAAATTATGATTGGTTGAATGCGGTTTGCACGGTTTGTACAAATTGAGTGGTTTGCATTTGATCGTTCCCCTATATATATATATATATATATATATATATATATATTTCATGATTAAACAAATCAACAAAGACTTTGATTGTTGTATTTGTATAGGAAATCCATCAAACGAACATACTACAAATACAAACATATCAACTTTAATGATTAATAATACATCCACGTTATATCACCTTCACTTTCTCCATAAACCATCAAACCATTATTGTAACCTTTTTTTACAAGTTTCTAATAATTGGTGATGGATTATATCCCTATACACTCAAGTAACAATGTTGAGGCGTATCCCCATCCCTAATCAACTCAGAATTTGCTCAGTTAAATCAGGTTCAGATATCGAATTCTTCATTGGATACACGTTTTTTGCCACCGTCAACTAGGATGAGAGACTAAATCCAAAATTAATTACAAACATGAAAGGCTTAACATAAATAAATAAAATTTAAATAAAACTACCGCAACCAAATTCATAATTTACTCAAAAATTATATACATTATTATTTTTGGAAGATATATATATATACATACTACTTTATAAACCAGATTTATCAAAAGTGTTCAAAACAATTTTTAATGCACAAAATACTATACATTTATGCACACAATCATAAAAGTTTTAAAAACAACTCATAATGCATTAAGTATTACTACTTTATACATTTAGGGGTTGTTTGTTTACCTCTCAATAGTTCCATTAAAAGACAACATCTGAATCGTTAAAAAGTGAATCTTGTTTGACAAAATAAAAGTCTGTCTCTTAACGGTTTTAAAACTCTCTGAAAGATTTTGTATCCTGGATCTCTCTTAACCATTAAGAGCCCTAATTTCATTGTACACAATTCACAAACAATTATTTTTCATTTTGCACTATATCATGAGAGCCTCTTAATCGTTCTGACCACTTAATCATTCTACACCAAACCATTCAGCAATTGCCAAACAACCCCTTAGTCTTAAAATATATTAATCTACAATTAAAATAACATATAATACAAGTTACCAATGCATTATTACTTTTTATTTTCATGTTCCCAAGATACTTTTGACACCTTTCACTCATGACTTCACCCTCTCATACCTCTATATCTTCTCCTCATCCCCCAATATGAGATTCAAACTGATATTCACCATGAGTTATTAAAAGTTCTCATATTCAATTGCTATAGAACTCTAGGTCTCACTCTCGATCTCTTGATTATTTGCTTTTGGTGTAAATCGAACACATTTACTAAGTCGTTTAAATACGTTGGATTTTAATTTGTCATACAATTTTTTTCATCAATAAACTTTAATTGGAACCATAACTCTTATTTATTCAAATTGTATTAATATGTAAAGACCAAATGTAATTTTATATCATCGTTAAATTTTCTCTAATAAAATTAATAAAACTTCAAAATCGTTAAAATTCACATCTCCCGTCATATTACACGAAGACAATGGTACACTGTTTAATAAAAAGAAAGTAGACCGGAATGGGCAAGAGATATAAAATAAAGCAAGGAGCGGAGGGTGAAGAAAAGGCCGTTAGAGATGTGAGGCCCACAGCTCGATGAGTTGTTTGTCGTTTTGTCCACCTCATCACCTTTTCTGCTTTTTCTTTTTTGTTATATCAACTTGGCACCATATCAAGTCTCAAGTGCACTCCAGCCTGGCATATATTCATCCTTATCCTCCTCCTATTTTCTATATATTATTAAATAAATATATCATTTCCATAAATAATAACCGCATCAGATTACTTATTTAAAATAATTTATATTTATTTACAGAAGTCTTTATTAACTTATTATAAGTTAAAATAATTTAATTTTTTTAAAAAAATTTTATTACCAATTTTATTACATTAAAAAATATTTATTACCGATGTCACATCAAAATAAATTAATAAATTAATAAATTATTTATATCTTCAAACCACCGTGATTCATAAAAATGTGGGAATTTGCTTTCCTGTTTAAAAATGGTGTTAAACATATGAAAGGAACTCGAATATTTTCAACAAGATTACAGGGCGAGATATCTCATGACACAATCGAAACACTCACCTGATGACACGTGTAATGTGTACAGCTGTACGCTTCTCAACTACCTACTTCAAAACTCCCGTACCCATAACGTCTTTTTGGAGCATCAGACCCTCTATAAAAACCAAAATCCATCTTCCCCCTGTTCATCTTCCCTGTTCTTCTTTCTGTTTCATGGACTCATCTAGAAAACATTTGGATCGGATCAAGGGACCATGGAGCAGCGAAGAAGACGAGTTATTGTGTAAGCTAGTAGATCGGTACGGTGCACGGAACTGGACGTTGATTAGCAAATCGATTCCAGGGAGATCTGGTAAGTCGTGTCGTCTCCGGTGGTGTAACCAGCTGTCGCCGGAGGTTGAGCATCGGCCTTTTACGTTAGAGGATGATCAGGTTATACTCCAGGCGCATGCTCGGTTTGGGAACAAATGGGCTACGATCGCTAGGTTGCTCAACGGACGTACGGATAACGCGGTTAAGAACCACTGGAACTCGACGTTGAAGCGCAAGTGCACGGCGGTGGACGGCGGAGATCGAGGAGAGAGAAACTCGCAGAGGCCGAAGATGTCAGATAGAGATTTCAATGCGACGGTGACCAGTATCTCAGGTACTGGTAGTCTATCCGGATCCGATTTGTGCGATTCATCAGGCAACAATATTCCGTTAGTGTCGGTTGCAGAAATCTGTATTACCTCGTCGGAATTTCAACGTAAGGTTGAAACGGAGCCTCCGACGGCGTTAACTCTGGCGCTCCCTGGAACAGGTTCGTATTTGTATGACATCTGTGATCAAAAACCAGCAAAGAAGTTGAATGCAACGCCGTTTGGCGAAGAGGTTCATTCAATGATGCAAGAGATGATCCGTAGCGAAGTCAGAAAATACTTGGCATCTGAAGAAAACTTGATGCAGGTAAGGAATGCAGGTGTGAAGCGTATTGGTGTTAGCAAAAGTGATTATTGACAAAATCTCAATTAATGTTTAAATCCATAGAGCTTGTGGTTTGATTCAAATTAATTTGGAGTTAATTAATACATACAATTAATATTTGAATATTATGGATTATGGAAAATTGATTTTGGGGTCTTTTTTGAATCATATGAAAACATATAACCGATTATTGATGTTGTTTTGTATCTAATGTTTATATATTTGCTAAATATTGTTTATGATTTGGTTTGTTTAATCACTTCAACCATTGGCCGAGAATGGGTGCACCATTAAAGTTGATCATAGGCCCTAAAGTGGTCAATGGAGTTTTAACCGAATTCCACGGTTTTGAGAGATTCGTTGAGTTCTTTTTGGTTGATTTCAAATGAATTTCTTGAGTTCTTTTTTTTTTTTGTTGATGATTTGGAGACTTTTTGTTACGAATCATAAATCAATTTTAATTTGTTAAAAGATAATTTAATTAATGAAAGGACGAAAATGCTCCCTAATTTAATGGACTTTTTGACAGTCGTTAGAGGAAGGACCAAATCTGTACGTTTTTGCAAACAACGATGACTGTTTTGTAATTTTGAAACTACACGAACAAAAAGTGTTATTTTTGACAAATTACAAGGACCAAATTTGTAGTTTACTCTATTTTCTAATATTACGTAACAACCTTCAAAGTTAATGAATGCATATTTCATACCCAAAATCATTATACTTGCGAGAACATGTTGAGCAGGTGCACGGGACCCGCTCAGAGCTTCATAGTAATTTTATAAAATATGTATGATTGGTTATAGTTTAAAATACGTAAATGTTACTAATAATTTGGAAAAACACATCAAGCTTCATCTATTTTACATTAATAATCTGAAATAAATAAACAAAATTTAAATTATTAATTTAAATCATAATTATGATTTATGAAATTTGTTTTCTTAAAATAGGAATCGGATGAAAATCCAGTATTTATGTAATTTACCTTAATTAGAAACAATTTATCAGAAATGGTTAAATTCATTTGTGGACAACAACATTTTTAACAAATATGATCATTACTTTATGAGTAACCTATGTATATAAACAATAATTCACTTACAATTTCAAGTATAAAGAAGTAAAGGTGGGAAAAGACAAGGTTGGGGTATCGCATCTGTAAAATGTCGACAACATCATATCTTAGAGAATGGTTGTGAATATATGCTAGAAATCTATTGGGTATTCTTAAATGTTTTCGGTTGGCATGTGGCTTAAAGATGAATTTCAACAAAAGCAAGTTGTTTAGTGTTGGGCTGTTCTTAGGAGGCATGGAAAATATGGCTAATTGTTTAGGGTGTAGGGCCGGTTCATTACCTTTAATTTATCTGGGGTATGTCAGTTGGTGCAAACATGAGACGTCTGGTGGATTGTCACTCTGTGATGGAGAAGTTCAATAAAAGATGGGCGTACTTGAAAAACCAAAACGATGTCTTCCAGCAACAGGTTTAACCCTTGTTAAGTCGTCTCTTGGAAGCCTTCCATTGTATTTTTTTTCTTCCCGATGTTCCATGCACCATTGAGCATGTTAAAAACTCTTGAGATAATGAAACGAGAGTTCTTATGGGGAGGCTGGAGTAGGGTGAAGTTGACATGGATTAGGTGGAACACGATCCTTTCTCCTCTAGAATTGGAGGCTAGGCATACGGAATCTCAAAGCCATGAACTTTGCTTTGTTAAGAATGTAGTGATAGGGATTCTAGACCGAAAACGATTCTAGAGGTAGCGGTATTTGGGAAGACATCATCTCCTTGGGCCAGGACTTCGACAATTATGTTGCGGAATTTTCTTCATCTTTCATCAAAAAAAAAAAAACTTGGGGTGGGGCATTTATCTTGTGTTGGTTGGACAATTGGGTCGGGAATTTTCGATTGAGTGATCATATTTTTTTGGTAATCATGGGCTTTCAGATCAACTTATGCGGACTAACTAATTCCCGATCGACTGCGAATGGCCTGGAATACTCGTATCTTGAGGTTGTTTAATTTGGAAAAAAGAGGGGGTCAAGGTGAGGAATAGAGGCCCTTGGCGTAGGGGTAGGTAGAATTGGACTATATACCCTGGGGGGAGGGTCACAACTGAATCATATGATTGCTTTGTTACAAAAAATATATCATTTTGATGATCGCTAAGGAAAGTGTTGTGGCTTTTTGGAAGATGACGGGAAGTTCTCAGATAAAATGTTGAAGACCTTAATAGAATATAAATATCTCGAAGATGTTGGGAAACTCGATGGAACAATCTCATTCCTATAATGATCAACATTTTAATATGGTACCAAAGGGCCTTTGGCTTAGCGGTATGTGAGTCATTGGCCTTCTAAGAGGTCAAAGGTTCAAACCTTACCAAAGATGAAGAAGGTGTGTGAGTTTATTTGTTCTATTTGCCATATATAAATATTATATACTTAAAAAAAACATTTTAATATGGCATGTGCTTCACAATAGACTTCTAGGTCAAGTTGCCTTGTATAATTGGGGTATTGCCTAGGGATCGGTTCTTGGCACTACTGGAAAACTGGGCATCCAGAAATTTACCCACGGACAACAAAAACTCAACTTTAGTTGATTTCCGCCGAAAATCCGCCGGTAAATATTTTCCGACATTATTTTCGGCGGATTTTACAAATTAAATTTTTACGAAATAATTAACTCTAATTACAATAAGTTACCGACGGATTTTTTTCTTCGTTTTTCATACTTTTGGATTAATATATATGTAAAATATTACATACATTTCACATGAAATATATAGTGGATAATAATTCTCTTATCAAGTCCAACACACACACATACATGTATGCAATACATACCTATATAAAAACACATTATCCGAAGTTACTGTTATTATTGGACTTTAAAAACTATAAAAAAAGTCTGATTTGGGTTTAACGGTCTTAATTGAGCCCAATACACACCATATGTTCATATTTAATACATGTCTTTTCACAAATACGAATTACATTTTAATGGATGTTAGTTCGGTTTTAATGGTTCTATTGTGGTTTTATGGTTCTTATTGGGTTTTTACAGAATCTATTGGGCTTTAACAGATCTATTGGGCTTTAATGGATGTTAGTTGGGCTTTAACTGTGCTATTGGGCTTTACTGGATTTATTGGGTTTTATTTTATGTGTTTTTAAGAAAACGATAATGATTTTTTTTTGAATAAAATATAAATTTGAAAATATAATAAAAATTTGAAAAACAATATATCAATATTAGTATCAAATTAAATTTTTAAAAGTTCTCAAATTTTTGTGTAATTTTTGTAATTTTTTTATTATAATTTAATTTAAATTTGATAATAAAGTAATTTATTTTTGATATAATACTATAACATTTTATAAATATAATTAAGTATTCTGTTAGAACTCAATTATTATCTTAATTAAATTTTAGATTTTTTATATTTAAAATAAAATGTTTATCTTGTATTTGATTATGTTTATCTGCAGTTAGTTACACGAATTCAAACCTGAAGCTTTAATAAGTTGTACTTATGTACAATTTACTTGTAATTTTTAAGAATTTTTGTCAAATGCCTTATAATATAACTAGAAGAGTACTCACGCAATGCAGCGAGATATATCTTGATTTCATTGTTTCGTTTTATATTTTGGGTCTATCAATATTATTATGCTATGTGGTTCTCAGAAAAAGAAAACGTTTTGATTATTGAATGAACTATAAATTTGAAGATATCATAACATTTTGAAAAAATAAGTGATATTAGTATTAAATTAACTATTTAAAAGTTCTTGTTTTTATATAATTTCTTTGATTCAAATTTTTATTATAATTTAATTAAAATTTAAAAACGAATTAATTTATATGTGTTTTAATAATATAATTTTTTATAAAGATAATAATTAATTATTTTGTTAGAACTCAATAATTATCCTAATTATATTTTAAATTTTTTATATTTTAAAATGAGGTGTTTATTCTCTATTTGATTATGTTTATCCGCAGTTAGTCACACGAATTCAAACATGGAGCTTTAATAAGTTGTACATACACATAATTTACTTGTAATCTTGAATTTTAAGTATTATGTATCAATAAACACTGCTTCATGCATAAAAAACGGTTTTTAAAATTTTTTGTCTAATGCTTTATTATATAGTATAGATATAGATTCTTTATGCATGAAGTCCTGTTTGTTAATGCATATTACTTAAAATTTAAGATTACAAGTAAATTGTGTGTAAGTATATATTTTATTAAAACTCAATTTTTGAATTCGTATAACTAACTGCAGATAAATATAATCAAATATAGGCTAAACATTTCAATTTAAATATAAAAAAATCTAAAATATAATTAGGATAACTCATTGAGTTCTAACATAATTATTATCTTTAAAAAATGTTTTGTTGTTAATCCAAAAATAAATTACTTTGCTATTTGTTCTAAAGTAAATTATAATAAAAAATTGAATTAAATAAATTGTACAAAAACACAAAAACTTTTAAATAGTTAATTTGATATTAATATCGATATATTTCTTCAAAAAATTTATGATGTCTTCAAATTTATTTTTATTCAAAAGTAAAAATATTATCTTTCTCAAAACCACATAAACTGTATTATATTAACAGAGACAAAAAAATAAAACGAAACATTAAAATAAAAATACATCTCGTTGTATTGCGCGAATATATATATACTTCTAGTTAAATAATAAATATACTTGGTGTATAAAATAGAAACTAAAGTAAGGGATGTAATTGAGAAATATGAAAAAAGTTAAAAGCAACAAATTGTAAAAATTATAAGAGTCAAAAATAAAATTATGTAAAAGTTAGAAATAAAATCATAAATGCATTGTTTTTAGTGTTAATTTATTGCTTTAGTGTAGAGAGTAGGGGTGCTTAAAAACCCGATCAACCCGATTAACTCGATCAACCCAAGCCAACCCAAGCCAACCCAACTCAAGCCAACGCGAAATAAATCAACCCGAAACAACCCGATGTTTAATTGAGTTGTAAAATTTTGAAATCGCAAGTATTGGGTTGATATTGAATTACTATTATTTGAATCCAACCTAACCCGATGAACCGATATCTTTTTATTTCTTGGATTTAATATGATTGTTGAATTTCTACTAATATATAGATTAAACAATTACACTATCATGTACGCTCTTCATATACTCATATTTTCAATCTATTTACATCTCTATATAACTCATTCGTATATATGTTCAGTAACTGTGAACATATATATGTAAATTGAGAAAATCAACTGAATGTGATATACATAAGAAATATGGATAAGTTATATCAAATAGTTGATGATGAAAAATAAATTATGAGTAGAGAAATAACATATTCAAGATTAGAAGAACATTTTAATATACCAAAGTATCAATCAACCAACCCGTACGGGTTGGGTTGGGTTGCACTTTGGTTTGAGTTAAGATTTTTCAAACTGCAAACATTGTGTTGGGTTGTTCAAATGTCTTTAACCCGTCCAGCCCAACCCATGAGCACCCTTAGTTTTTAGCGTAGAGAGTATGAAAAGTCTTGTAGGTTTATATAGTAGGGAATATTATAATATTTACTTAAAAAATCCATTTACTAAAGAGCATCGTCTTTTTATCATTTTTTCTTTTACTTGATCATAATCTACAAGAACGAAAATCATAGAATCAACATGAATAAATCATGTGGTAATTATTTTTTATATCTAAAAATAATAAAATAAAAATGAAAATTAGTTTAATCAAACCAAGTAATAATATACAAAACCGGTTCTAAGAACACCAATATGAGAAAGACATTCAACTGAGACATGTTTTATATTTAAGCAAAGTCGTATCATCCATTTATGAACTATGTTTCAAAGGTAACATCTACGGGTTCACATGAGATCAAAAGTTTTTTCGTGAGGCCCGTAAGACCAATTTATGTTCATTGATCAACTTTATAAGCTACTGATGTAAAGTTGCACGGTGGCAATTTTGTGATTATTGAGAAGTCTCGTGACGTTTATGGATGTTCAGATTGTCATATTGTAGATATAATCCAAAGGTTAAGAATTGGTCTTACGGGTCTTATGAAAAACTATTGATCTCACATGATCCCAAGTCTTTTATGTTCATTAAAATCATATGATTTTGAACACGAATAGTCAAAAAGACTTGGAACGAAAATAAAATATATATGTCAACATGCGAAAACAATGATTATGACTTCGATTTGAAAAATTACTTTTAAAACACATCCAAATGTTTTTATCACCACATAAATACTTAAAATTGTTTTAAAACACAAATGATTTTTATTTGTTAATTACAACAAATAAAAAAAATCATGAGTTACTCTCGTGACCATTTCTCCGTTTCCGTTTCCGATATCCTCGTAACCATTTCTTCTTATGAGTGTTTGAGATTGCTTATTTGAAACAACTTATACTAGGGGTGTTCAAAAAAAATTGTTGGACCGCTCCTGGTCGAACCAAGTCAAACCGGATCGTTTTTGGCAGTTTAAGCGGTCTAACGGTTTGGTCTGGTTTGGAAAATAGTAAAACCGGGCGGTCCGATCCAGTCTGCGGTCTGGAGCCTTGTTTGGACCAAACCGACCGTTAAATATATTTCTAAATCCAACATAAAGCTTAACATCTAACATAATCAAACCATTAAACATATCCATACATTTGATATTGACGGTCTCTAAATTTTGAAGTCCCTCAAGAACTCTATCAATCTATCGGTCTTTCCTAATCCATGGTTTGATTTCGTCGCACATCCTCAAAACATCAACCAAATGATTTAACCAACTAACATTTGGCTTCTATTTTGTTTGGTCAAGAACTCAAGACTTAAAAATTGAAGGCTATGAAGTCGTGAATTTTGTTACTCAATACTCACAGTAGAGTTGTAGCTTTGGTAATTTGTTTGTTTTCTAACATGTATTATATATTTATTTGTTTGGACTTTAGATTGCTTGGACTTTGGATTCAAGAGTTGCTTAATTATTACATTTATTTGTTTAAATATTTTATTTTGTTAAAATGGATATTTAATCTAAAATTCTAAATTCTATATGTTTTTTAAGTTTAATATTTAAGTCCATTAAAGGTTCAAACCGTCTAAACCGGTCAGACAAGCCCGCCTTTTCGTGGTCTGGTTTGACCGGTCTAGACACTTGATGTCAAACCGCTCGGTTTGAAAATTTTATAAACCGTCATTACGGTTTGGTTTGTGGTCTGAGGGGTTAAACCGTCCAAACCTGACCGTGAACACCCCTAACTTATACTTTTCTACAAAAGTTCTTATTAATTTATTATGAGTTAGAATGATTTAACTTCTTCAAAAACTTGTTATTACCGGTTTGACACCGGTATAAGTTATTTATCCAAACATTCACAAGCATTTATTACAGGTATCACACCGAAATAAGTCAACAAGTTGTTTTTATAATCAACCTAAACACCCCCTTAATTAATATCAACCATTTCTCCATTTCCGTAATTAAACCATTTCTTCTTAATTAACCATTTCTTATATAAACCCTCATAACCCTTTCTTCTTCTCCATCACTCACTCTCTCTACTTTGTATCTCAACAATGTCTTCCTCTCCTGCTCTTTATATTCCCAGGCTATCTTCTTCGGTGTTTACTTTCCCACTCTTTCTCTGCGTCATCGTTTTTGTCTCAGTTTTYGCTTTCCTCCTTGCTCCCGGCGGTCTAGCATGGGCTCTCTCCAAATCCCGAACTAAAACCGCCATTCCTGGTCCTTCTGGTCTCCCCATTTTAGGCCTTGTCTTTGCTTTCACCTCCTCTTTGACTCATAGAACCCTTGCRAAACTTGCTACCACCTTCAATGCRACGCSTCTAATGGCGTTTTCYGTTGGGTTCASTCSTTTTGTYATCTCCAGTCATCCGGAGACTGCCAAGGAGATACTCAACAGCTCCGCGTTTGTTGACCGCCCGGTGAAGGAGTCGGCGTATGAGCTTTTGTTTCACCGTGCCATGGGTTTTGCTCCTTATGGTGAGTATTGGCGTAACCTTAGAAGAATCTCCGCAACTCATTTGTTTAGCCCTAAAAGGATATCGGGTTTCGGGGTTTTCAGGGAGAGAATCGGCCTCAAAATGGCGAATCAGGTTTCTTCTTCCATGGACCATAACGGTGTTGTGGAGATAAAGAAGTTGCTCCACTTCGCTTCGTTGAACAATGTGATGATGTCTGTGTTTGGCAAATCATATGACGATTTCGGTGTTAATGGCAGCGATGGGTTTGAGCTTGAGAAGCTGGTGAGTGAAGGATACGAGCTTCTCGGAATCTTCAACTGGAGTGACCATTTTCCGATTGTTAGCTGGTTCGATTTCCAAGGGGTAAGGAAGAGATGCAAACATTTAGTCTCAAGAGTCGATGTTTTCGTTGAAGCAATCATCAACGAACACCGTGAACGAAGGTTTGAGAACCGCGGAGCTACTGTTGTTGACGATGGCGACTTTGTTGATGTTCTGCTTGATTTGGAATCGGAAAACAAATTCAGTGATGGTGATATGATCGCTGTTCTTTGGGTATGTTTCATTTCACATAATTTCTGCCATTACGCTTTTTCATTTCTTAATAATTCCATTAATGATCTTTTTGTAGGAAATGATCTTCAGAGGAACCGACACGGTGGCAATCCTGCTGGAATGGATTATGGCGAGGATGGTATTACACCCAGACATTCAAGCCAAGGCACAAGCTGAAATCGAAAATGTGGTTGGATCGGGTCGCCCCGTATCAGATGCAGACCTCCCCAACCTGCCTTTCGTCCATGCAATTGTGAAAGAAACCCTCCGTGTTCACCCACCAGGCCCACTCCTATCATGGGCTCGACTCGCCATCCACGACACCCAAGTGGGTCCACACATGGTTCCAGCCGGGACTACGGCAATGGTCAACATGTGGTCCATAACCCACAGCGATAAAATCTGGGTTGAACCCGAGATGTTTAATCCAGATAGGTTTATGGATGAAGAGGTGGCGATAATGGGTTCTGACCTCCGTTTGGCTCCGTTTGGTGCGGGTAGGAGGGTTTGCCCCGGAAAGGCAATGGGTTTGGCTACAGTGCAGCTATGGTTAGCTCAGCTGCTTCAGAACTTCAAATGGGTCGCAGCTGAATCGGATTCGGGTATGGTTGATTTGTCAGAATGTCTGAAGATGTCATTGGAAATGAAGAAGCCATTGGTGTGCAAGGCTGTGGCTAGGGTTTGATAGTTAGTTAACCGTATTTCCACTTCGAAGCATGCATTTTGTACACCAGCTTTTGCATGGGACATATTAACCCATTTAATAACAGAATATATATTAATTTTGGATTGTCTTTTAACAAGAATATAACTTCATTAAATCTTTATATATGCATGGTCACAACATTATGATATATACACCAAAGATTAGATATATAATCATAAGGTGATGCCTAATTGGTTTGAGTTTGGCTTCAAAGGTCAAAAGTACCAGGAGGTCTCAGGTTCAAATCCATGGAGAAATAAAAATCTCTTTGTGGCCACAAATGTTCAAATACGGTGACTCCGGGCTATCTGCAAGGCAGGTGGTCGTCATGAGATTAGTTGGCTCGCATAGCAGATTGGATATCCAAGTTAGTTAAAAAAAGAAAGATTAGATATACTTTTAACATCAAACTTAAATAAATAGATGAACTAATTAACGTATTTATGTAAATCAAGTTGCATGAACATTCCGACTTGTAACAACAGATTAGCATAGGATATAAACATGTGTAGGTTTGTCTAAACACGTCGCAACATTTCTCTAAAATCTTAATATGTAATATAACGAGACCACATTTTGAGCTCTTCAGCACTAAGGGGCTGTTTGATAATTGCTGAATAGTTTGTTGCAGAATGATTAAGTGGTCATAATGATTAAAAAGCTCTCAATATAATGTAAAATGAAATATAATTGTTTGGTAATTGTGTACAATGAGATTAGAGCTATTAATCGTTAAGAGAGATCCAAGATACAAAATCATTCAGAGGGTTTTAGAATCATTAAGAGACAATTTTTTTTGCCAAACAAGATTCACCTTTTAACGGTTTAGAAGTTGTCTCTTAATGGAACTATTAAGAGGTAAACAAACAACCCCTAAGACTGAACACCAAAGACTAAGTGTCGTTTACCAAATGCATATTCATCAAGAACATGATCAAAATATTTTATAAGGCGACTTTGCATTTTTGCCAAACTGCCAAAGTATAATTTCTACGGTTTTGGATTAAATAATAACTTAAAATTCTCAAAAACGCAAAAAACCAAAATATTAACGTAACCAGGCTCATGACCATCCCTAGCTAGCTGCCATCGGAGAACAAATAATTAATCACCTCCTTGACTCGTAGCTTGTTCACGAACAACGTCTCAAGTAGTAGCAAAAGGCACAAACGAAAGGGATTTTTTCTGAACTATCTGATATTTAATTAATTACATACGTTCTGCAAATAGAACTCGTACACACTGTCATTTTCATGAGATTGAGACCCTTTACCTTTAGATAAATTGGATTATGATGTACCACCCCTTTACCTTTAGATAAATTGGATTATGGGGTACCACCGGCTCAAACGCCTTTCTGGTCAAACGAGACAATTGCAAAATATTTCTAGCCCAGAATACAACGTTGTTGCACAATTCATATATCAGTATATCACCATGGTGCTTATTGTTAATTTCAAGAGAAAAAGAATTACAGATGTCTTCTCAATTGTGAGTCGGAATAATGGAATTGAAGCTACACATAAATATAAGGTACGAGGGTTTAAAACAAAATGATAATGATACTATCTAGAAGATAATTATGGCTAAGCTAAAGAACCTACTGTCTAGGAGATAATGGCTAAACTAATCTATAGTCTATATCCACATGGGAATGCTCCTTTACAAGTAACGACAATTTAGATGAACCATAGGAATGAGATTGATTTGCTTTAACAGTACGTTTGTGACCATGGACGCTGAGAGGTGGTTCGATGCTATGACTAGCTACCATGTTAGTTTTGTGCCAAATGTTACGCTTCTAGAAGTAATTCAATTACGTCTTCACTAGAAATGTACTTGAAAATAATGTTTTCTCCATATAAAACCTTCTTCTTGTTTATTGGATCACCTGTCTAATCTACAACAAAATGGAGTGGTTGAACGGAAAAGCCTTCACATATCTGATATGATGTTTATGCCGCACTGACATTCCTCGATCATCAACCGCTTGTTGTCTCCAAAGATATTCAACAAATCTCCTTCGTTTTGAACTATTATTTCATTATTCCCTTAATTATACAATTCTATTGTAACACCAAACGTCTTTGTTTTTTCTTCTTTGATTGGAGCTATTCGTTCTGATCATCAATATCACTTTGTCGGTTCGGTTTTACTTACTTTGTGCATTTCAAATACTTCCTTACTTTTGCAGATTATGACTCGTACTTAATGTTCCATATCGATCTATGTTGATGAAGATATTATGAAAAGAAGTTCAAATGCATTTGCTTATGGTTGATACATAAGCTACATGCTCAATTTGCTCTCAAATCCTTGTATCAATTGAGTTATTTTCTTTGAGTTAAGCAGACTAGAGTCCACTTAGTACATAGACGAGAATGAACATGATTGGCCAATTGAGAAAGTAGGTAGGTAAAAGAATTGTGCAATGTTTTAGGAGTTTAATTTGACATGTTCAGTTTAGTAATTTGTCAACCTTATTTCATCTTCCTAATTTTTGTTTCAACCTCATTCAATATTGTCCTGTTCCTATGTTAACTCGCCCCAAGCGTAACAACAATTTTTTGGTCATGTCATCTCATGTCATGTTCCAAGTTCAAACCATCACTTATGGTTTAGCCATATACCGTATTTAATTTACTCAATCTCCTTGTTCTAAGTGTCGTGTGTGTGTGTGTGTATATATATATAGCAGTGAGTTCATTTGTTAACCCAATATATGGTGTTAACTTTGTGAACCAATCTTATCCATTGATCTTTGAAATTTGTAGCTAAGATCATTCGTGATATAAAGTATAAATAATTGCACATATAAAAAAGGTAACATAAGTGAACATTGTTTACAAGGGGTATTTTGGGAAAAAAAAATTAGTTGTCCATTAATGACAATGAGATGTTTTGTAACCGTCCATTAAAGACAATGAGATGTTTTGTAATTGCCCAATAGTAACAATGTAACTATCTGGAAATTAACATGAATCTCACAAATTTTAGAGTTCTCAAATGATTAAGCACCTATATATAGGTGGAGGTTTAAACGAAAACATCTTTATTTTATGAAAATGCAAGAACACCCATTTATTATAGTCAATCATATGTGATACTATAGTCCATCACATTTGATACACATTTTTACTAAATCATATAGGCAAACAACCTTTGGCATGACCTAGGTTGTGGGCCAAGTTTCCCACACATCACAAGGCCCTCTATCACATGTGATAAGGTGTTCTCCATGTGATACTATAATCTATTGCATATGATACACATGTGATACAAAAACAGAGATGCGGCGACCTTTGGCGTGACCCAAATCAAGGCCAAGTCGTTCGCACATCACCGAGGCCCCTCATATGTATTATCATATGTGATAAGAGTGTTCTTCACATTTTCGTAAAATAGAGGTGTTTTATTTGAACCTCCACCTATATATGTTTGGTTAACAAATAAAGGGGCATGTATATGTATATATATATATATATATACACACACACACTACCTTTTAAACCAAATTTCATAAAGTCTTAAAAACAACCCAAAATACATAAGGTACTACTTTTTTTATGCATGAAGTCTTAAAATCTCTTATTTTATAAGTTAACAAGCATGATGTACAAGTAGTTAATTCTTTTTTGTATTTCCACATGCTTCCAGCCTTTTGGATTCTCAAGACTCATATGCTTCCAGCATGATGTACAAGTAGTTAATTCTTATTTTATAAGTTCAAATGGGTTAGGACTGTTTAGATTTGCAATGGCTTTTGGCTTTCTCCAAAGCTTCGTTTGGAGTTGAGTTTTATGCTTTTTAGATATATACTTTGGAACTTTAAAGTTGATTAGATTTATCGGTCTTTAACAACTAATTGGATCAACTTTATGAATTGTTGGGAAATTTCATTGAAACTTTTTACTCTAAGAGTTTTAACTTTTTTATTTTGAAGCAAATCTACTTCCAATGGATGTGTTTTAATTTCGGGTTTTGAGGAATGTAACACAATCTTTTAGGGGTTTTTGTGTCTAAGATTTCAAGATTATGCAGTTGATTTCCATTATTTCTCTGTTTATTTCAAATTTTCACTTGAATCAGTGTAGTTTGATAGATGGGTACGTAACTTTCTTTGAAGCCAGTGCCTTTAATTGAGCAATACTCATAAACTCATAATAGAAACACCACCACGAAATAAGGCCCATCTCAACCTTGAAAACAACAGCCCATCGAAGCCCAACAATTTAGTTCGAAAAAAGCCCAAATTAAAAAGGTAGCCAGAGTACTAAATTTTAGATATGACGTTTTATAATTTGATCTTATAAACCTAAGTTCTATAAAATATAATATTAGGACGTTTAAAGAACCTAGACGTTCTATAAAGCCTATTTTCTTATAGTGTATCTAAAAGTGTTACGATAGATTTATAAGATAATTTATTTTAAAAGCTTCTTAAAAAGAAACTTGTTAAAACGTTTAAGAACATCTTATAAACCTATTGTAATGTTTTTGGATATAACGTTTTATAGTTTTACCCTATAAACCTGAGTTTTATAAAGTATTCTATTAGAACACTTAAATAATGTAAACGTCTTATAAATCCAACTTTATTATAGTAAGACACGTAGGAAATAACCCCAGAAACCTACCATTATAAAATAAAATCCTTAAAATGAATCGTGCACGACATTAACAAGTGATTAATAAAGCTTCTAGATGAACGATAACGTGTCATACAAGTGATGTTTTATTAAACCATGCCAAGTTTTGGTTTTTTCCTCTTTGAGTATTATTTGTGTAGGATATTTTGCTTTTTATATTATGACTAGAATGATACTCACGTAATGCAGCGGAATATCTTTCGATTTAATTGTTTCGTTTTATTATGTTCTTATTAATGTTATAATACGATTTTATGTGGTACTGAAAAAACGATAATGTTTTTATTTTTTAAATAAAATATAAATTTAAAGGTAGATAAATTTTTGAAAAAAAAATATCGATATTAATATCAAATTAAATATTTAAAAGTTTTTGTTTTTTTTTTGTGTAATTTCTTTAATTCAATTTTTATTATAATTTAATTTAGATTTAATAATAAAGTCATTTATTTTTGGTTTAATAATATAGTTTTTTTATAAAGATAATAATTAGTATTCTGTTAGAATTCAATAATTATTCTAAGTATATTTTAGATTTTTTATATTTAAAATGAGGTACTTATCCAATATTTGATTATGTTTATGGAGCTTTACAATTTACTTGTAATCTTGAATTTTAAGTAATATGCATCAATAAACAATACTTAATGCATCAAAAATGGTTTTTAAGAGTTTTTGTCAAATTCTTTATAATATAGTATACATAATAGGTCATGGTCGTATTCGAAGTAGACATCCACCAAAATTTACCACTATACGAAATTTAACCTTTTTATAATATAGCATGAAAAATACATATAATCCAACAAGTCACCATAATTAACTTATGCATCTGCCAACAAAAGATCAAAAATCAAAATTATATCGATACAAGTATTACTACTTTTTTCAAGTTTATATTTTGCCTCTGATGAGACTTGAACTCTTGAGTTGTAAAAATGTTACCAATGCATCTGCCAACAAAAGATCAAAATCAAAATCAGTTCAAGAATAGAAATGGGAAAATACGGTCTAAAGATCTAAGGTTTTGAAGAATTAAACATAGATGAATAAGTCAAAGTCATCTAATTTTGTAGAGATATAAATAAGCAAATACTAACAAAGAAATAAAGAATTGATTAGAATTGATCCTTATCGACATTAGTAACTTGTACTAATGCATCATTAGTTTGTACTTTTAAATTTTAAGTAATATGCATTAAAAATTAGTATGTTATGTATTATAATTTGTATTTAAAAGTTGCATGTAAATGCTTTATAATATAGTATAGATTAGGTTAATTAAGAGGCAAACAATTGATATTTTTTCGGAAATTTATATAAACAGTTAAAGTTCGATTGGTGGTTTTATTTTTGGGCATTTTCTAACTTAAATTTACTTTTTAGTCACACACTCATAGGGACTGCATGGTATTCTATTTCTGGCTTATGTATATGTGTAAGAATCGGTTTCAACCAAAAAACAGATAAATAAATAAAAAGTCTTATGCATATGCGGAAGGTTTCTGAGTAAGAATTTCACTTTCTGTATAATGATTTTTAATTTTCGTTGTTGCTGAAAACCAATCCTTACGCTTTCTTTGTAATGACTGCTATAAAGTGAAATTGGATCCTGAAATGACTATAAAGGAAATAGATCTCGATAATTTTTCTATTTTTATCAATTTTCTTCAGATATTATTTATGGTTGTTGAAAAAGAAGGAAAGGTGAAGTTTTACTTTGTATCATGTTAATATTTTATCTATTTATTTGTTTCAATAATTACGTGAAATTATGTCAATATTTTACTTAATGTATATTAATATCATTTTTTCCCTTAAATAAATAGGTGATTAGGGCTGTAAACGAACCAAACGAATATGAACAGATGCTTGTTCATGTACGTACGTTTAACTTAACCGAACAAACGAATGAACACGAATGGTAAACGAACGAAAATCTTTGTGTTCGTGTTCGTTTTCGTTTATGTTCGTTCGTTAACATGTTAAACGAACGTAAACGAACAAACATAAACAAACAAGTCTAAACGAACATAAATGATGAAAATGTAAAAAATTCAAATAAACAAAATGATGATAACGTTTAAATCTAAATAAATTCTAAAAAGTTAACACTTAAATAAATATTATTTGAATTCAAACTAAATAAATAAAAAATTATATATTAAATTTAATATATAAACAAACGTAACTAAACGGACGTTCATGAACATAAATGAACGAATGAACTGTTGTTCATGTTCGTTCGTTTAATTAAATGAACAAAAAAAAATTGTTCATGTTCATTCATTTATTAA
Organism: Cynara cardunculus var. scolymus; assembly: GCF_001531365.2. Classification (NCBI taxonomy): domain Eukaryota; kingdom Viridiplantae; phylum Streptophyta; class Magnoliopsida; order Asterales; family Asteraceae; genus Cynara; species Cynara cardunculus. The sequence goes on from NC_037544.1 coordinate 5,932,961, forward strand.
ATAAAGAAACATAACCGAATTTCCCTTCGAACAGTTCACGAACGGTTCGCTGAACGTTCGGTTCGTTTACTGCCCTATATGTGATAATGGATTCAGGTAATTGATAGACAAAGGAAAGACTTAGGGGTTGTTCGGTAACAACTTAATGAGCTGTATAGCAGATATGGCTAATTCGCATAACCATATCTATGTGTTCGATAAGAGCTTAATCGCTCAAACAAGAGCTGAATCGACCAACCACAGATGCATTGTCTTATCTACTCAGCCAATTAATTGTATTTACTTTCCCCATCTACCCCTCTCTCTAACTAATAGCACTCACCATTAATCAAAGAACCCTAGTTGCTCCAGCTGCTTCTTCTGCTCCAGGACTGCTTCTACTCCATCGTTTTCTTCATCGATCTTCTACTCCAGGACAGCTTCTGCTTCCACATCAAGGTATGTTGTTTTCATCATTGATTTTCTGCTCCATCTGTATTTTGACTGTTTTGGATGAACAATCGATTTTCTGCTCCAGCGATTTTGACTACTTCTACTCCATCGTTCCCCACCGTCTCTCTCAGCTTTTTTCCGATTTTGACTGCTTCTACTCAGTTTTTATAAAAAAAACCCATTTCCCCATCTATGATGTTAATGGGTAGGATCATAGGAAGATGTTAGTTTAATTTTATGGAAATTAACTTCTTTAATTCCCTTTTCAGGCTTTAATTCTTTATGGGTATTTTATGTTTCATTTTTTTATTAGGTTCATGTTGATTTCTGGGTGATGTTTGTTTCCCCATTAGAAAGGACCTGAGGTAAAATGATCTTTTCTGACATTTAGACTGTTTATTCAGCATAACAACCGAACAACTTATCTGTTAACAGACAGACAACTATATCCATACAAGTCTTAACAGAAAACGAACAACACATCCCCTTAAAAACTTGCAAACAATAAATTTCTTTTGCAAATTTACGTGCCAAAAATAATATGATATACCATCAAAATGAAAAACCCTCGGATCTCAACCATTATATTAGATTTTTCATTCACTAAAATCTTAAAAGGAAAAATATGTAAATCTTGACAAAAATATATAAAGGCCTAAGAAAGTTGAGGGACATTTCAAACTTTTGTATAATTAAATCATTAATCTAAAGGGTTGTTTGGCAGTTGTTGAATGGTTTGGTGCAAAATAATTAAGTGGTCAGAATGATTAAGAAGCTCTAATGATATAGTGCAAAATGAAATATAATTATTTGGTAATTATTTACAACGAAATTAGGGCGCTAAATGGTTAAGAGAGGCCCAAGATACAAAATCATTAAGAGAGTTTTAGAATCATTAAGAGCCAACTTTTTTTTTTGCCAAACAAGATTCATCTCTTAACGATTTAGAGACTGTCTCTTAATGGAACTATTAAGAGGTAAACAAACAACCGCTAAGCCATTAAATCATTCATCCACTATTTTTTCAAAAAAGATTACGTGCTTTCTTTTCCTAAATAAAAATTAGATTAACTCTTTTTTTAAACTATTATATCGCACACCTTTAGACAAATGAAATGAACCACAAAGCAAGTATACAATATGGACCAATATCGTCTTTCCAAGTAATATAGTGGTAAAATACCGGTTTATCGTCCACGAAGATTGTAGCAAAAGTTTAATAAGAGTCCAATGAAAGAGATGATTTCAGATGATGAAATTAAAGACTTCAGTTTGATATTCAGGTAATTAAATACAGATAGCAAAATAAACAAAGATAGCATGGGTGTAAGATTTGAGGTGAGAATCAAACGCAAATTCCAGTAGCCGATGCTGTAGGAATGCTACAGCAAGCAGTTTTTCATAACTTAGTTCCACCATTTATTTTGAGGATATTCCTCTCGGACTTTCACTATTCCACTATATTATAGCTTTCAACCCATATTTTTATGTGGTGTCCGGACCAGAGATAGTGACAAGTAGTGTCCTCAAAATATATGAATAAACAAATTTTTTCGTTAAAGATCGCTCTCTCGAGCCGATTCCCATATCATTCAAGTTGGCGTGTGTTCTAACTCAAAAACCTTTAACTAGCTTTCGTACAATCGTCGGTCTTTAACCGGTCATTTCAGTCGTGGGTTTTTTCAACCAGTCTTAGGTTTTAATCCTAAGGATGCATTTGATACATCAACATAACTAGACAGGTCTTGACCGGCAAGAATGAGGTAATCGGGCGAAAGAATAGTAGAAGTTACCTAGATGGTGAAAGAATACAGTGGAAAGTTTTGAGATTTTAATTAATTTAATACCGATAGTTTAGTAAATTATATATCTTGTCTCATCTTCTTTCTGATTTTGTTTCACATATTGTATTGGGATAAATAAATAAAAAACTGCATTTTTGTTTTGCTCAATAAAAATATGTCTCAGTCTATTTGTTGCATCAAACATGAGAGTTGAGACAATGACATTTTTGTTTTATCATGTCCCAAACTCCCACGTAACATGATTTATTTATAAAAAATCCAGTAATACATGATTTTATCAAACAAAGCATACAAAATCACTCGATCGGTGTCTTCTCATTTTGTTACTAATCTTGAAGGTTGGAGGCAGCAACATCGACCACAAATCGGTATCTAACGTCGTTGTTGGCCAGCCTTTCCATGGCGGTGTTTATATACTCCATCTTCACCACTTCAATACTTGATTTCAACCCCTTTTCATTGCAAAACTCCAACAACTCTTCTATTTCTTTCATGCTACCTATAAACGTTCCTGTGACCATTTTCCTCCCTTCAACATAAACTGATTAAGTCAGTATATAAATTACAATACCTGTATTTAAAAAAAAAGAACCTAATTTTTACAAGATACGATAATTTCAACGAGGATATATTACAGATTTATAACATTATGCTTAAAGGGTAATTTTGTCTTTTTAATTAGTCCTAAACTGATTTGGTTCTGGCTAGTTAGATCGGTGGTTGGTTGTCTGTACAAATCCTCTTATGCATGGTCTTTTTCTTTTAATCAAGAATTCAAAATCTCTCTCTATTTGTTATATGGTATTAGAGAGAAAGATTAATCAAAAAGACATGATTACCCTTTAAGCAAAATTATAAGTCTCTGACATAATATAATTTCTCCAAAATAAAAAAGAAATGAAAATTTTAGAGCTCTTCTTACGTTTAGAATCTTCAAAACACCAGCCAAAGGGTAAATAAAATGAGAGAACAAAAAATGCCCATATATCAAGGCCAGGAACGCATCGTTAACAGAAAGATTGAGTAAACCGGTGCGGTTTGGAAAAAATTCCAGTCTAAAAGAAAAGATTTTTTTACTTTTTCATAACTGAAAAAGAGCTCCAACCCGCTAAAATCTCTCTCTCTCTCTCTCTCTCTTGTAGCTAGCGGTTCTAGTTTATAGTTATGAGGATGTGGGAGACTAACCGGACATGAGTAAAGGAGAGAAGAACTGCAAAGGGACATTGACAACACCCAACAAGATCAACTTCCCATCGAGCTTCAGCAATGAAATGTAATCGTCCATAGGGTGGTGTATCGGCACCGTGTCGATAAGATAATCAAGTGAATCGGCTGCTGCTTGAATGCTAGCAGTATTTGAGCTAACGAGATATTTGTCAGCTCCAAGAACATTCATAGCCTCTTCTCTCTTTTTGTCAGAGGAGCTGATGACGGTCACATGATGACCCATTGCTTTTGCAATCAAAACACCCATATGTCCGACCCCACCAAGTCCTAGTATGCCGCCTCTCAGCCCACTTTTTTTCAAGCCAAAGTGGCTCAGCGGACTATACACCGTCACCCCGGCACATAGTAGTGGTGCTGCTTGCTCCGGTGCCAACCCTTCTGGTATCTTGACCACAAATCTATGTTTTTAAACCAAAGCAAAACACATATAGTTGCTAAATTGGTTAGCTTAAAAACAACAACAAAAAGTCACTTCATCTATGTTAAAATGTCTATATTTCAATTTTAGTTTGCATCAAAATAAATGTCTATTTTTAAAATTAGATGCATACTTTCCAATTACATTCTTAATTATGAGATGAACGCTTTTAAACCCCTATCTCATTTAAACCCCTCGTCGTCTCATTGTCATCCGCTTTCTATCACCGTGTATCATCGTTGGCCCCTGTTATTGATCTCCCTCTTTTGATTTTTTTTCTGTTTTGCAATTCTCCGTCTTTTATATGTCTATACATGCTCGATTAAGTTGTAAAAGAGGAAGGATCGAAAAAAAAGGGATCAAAAAGAGGGATATCAATGGGTCATATAGAGATTGGACAACAATAAGGTGATGCGGAGTGACGAGGGGAAACAATAGTTGTGTGTGAAGAGTTTGAATGACACAGATTTGCGAACGATAAAATCGATTTAATGTTTTTCTCATTACTTAACATTTCTAGTCGTTTAGGTGTAACTTATATTAGGTTAAAAGTATGTAGGTAAAAATTCAATTGTTTATTAATAAAAAAAATATCATTTAAATAAGACTTTAATGAGTTTTTTTTTATTAAAAAATCAATTTAAAAACTTTATGAAAATGTATACTTCTTTTAATGGTGGACAAGTGTACGAAAGCATGAAGGCATAAATAATGCAATAAAGAAGGATATATATTACTTTTGGTGGACGACCATGGAGGCGGAGAATCCACCTTGGGTGCGGTTGCCGTCGGTGTACACGTCGTTGTAAGCCCATATCTTTTTCTTGCAGTATTGCTCCGCCTCCGCCTCACAAGGGCGGCAGCTGTTGCAGCACCCCACCAGAAGCCCAACTCCGACGATGTCACCGGCTTTGAATTTGCTAACATCCGATCCTATCTCCACCACTTCACCCACCACTTCATGCCTACATCCACCAATAAGATCAGAATCTATGGAATCCCTCGTCATACAATTCTGTAAACCTTAAACCCTTAATTTGAATCAAGTGTGGCTGTAGAAAATGGAATGACGTACCCTGGAACCATTGGGTAATTGGATGTGCCGTACTCGTTTTTGATCTGATGAACATCGGTATGGCAAACACCGCAGCAGATGACCTTGATCAACACGTCTTCTTCCCCGGTTTTTCTGTTAATTTTTACACGAATCAATCAGAACAAACTTTACAAATTCAAAGACATGATTGACGATCGAGATTCACATCATCACGCAGTTCGAAGCAGATGGTTGAATCTCGGTAGTCGGAAACACCAATCGATATCCGTCACCGAATGGCAGATACATATGTAAGGAGAGAGAGAGAGAGAGAGAGAGAGAGAGAGAGAGAGAGAGAATGCCTGAGAGTGAAAGTGTAGGGGGAGAGAAGGCCAGAAGGATCGTTGGCAGCCCATCCTGTAGTCTTTCTCTCTTCTTTCAAGCTGCCCATTTTCTAAACAATGATTACAACTCTGCACCAAAACATTCACAAACGTGTGCATAATATATATATATATATGTATATAAAGAGAGAGAGAGAGATAGAGGGTGGGTGGGAGTAGGGTAGGTGAAGGTAACCATGGGAGAGATGAAAAAGAAGCTTTGTTAGTGAGATTTGACATTTTTCCAAGAGTAAATTACAACAATTGCCACTATGAGGCTATGATTTACCATAACTTCGTCACCCTTTTTCACGCTCTCTTCTCGTTGGCTGCATCTCTTTCCTCTCCCCCTTCCCAGAACTATCTTCCTTGCCGACTGGATCTCTTTCCGGCGATCATCAATCCACGACTGCATCTTTTTCCGACGACCCTCGCTCCATAGAACAGGAATTAGGTATCGAGTCCAAGAAAAGGGTGTATGATTCCAACCATAATCTCATTTGTCAGTTACATACAAAAATAAAAACATATTCTTCTCAAGAATCGATTTCAAATATTCTTGTGTTTTAGTGACTTTATTTCGGGTATGCATTTTTGGTTTGTGGTCGAAGGTGTCTTTTAGGTTTGAAAGAACACTGCATTTCTTGTCTGATTTGATGAACATTAGCTTTATTGGATTTGATTAGTTAGGATCGCAAACCTCCACCATATTTGGTTTTTCCTTAATTAGTTTCAAAGATTCGATTTTCGTTCATATGCTGCGACTCCGACAACCCGCAAAACGGATGGTGGTCCTGAGATTAATCGGCTCGTATAACATGTTAGATATCCAGATTAATTAAAAAAAAGATTGATGATAATTTTGCTAAATGATTTTTGGATCTTGATTGAATTGCTATTTATTTCAGGCAAATTTAAAATTGTTCGAATTGTGTAATCGTCAATTACTGAATAGTGTATTGAATCCATATAAGTCGAATAAAGAACTTCGATTCCTTGTTTCTTACTTGGTATTAGAGTTCGAAAACAGAGAATCTTGAATAAATTACATAATGATGATGAATAAGTATGTGAAATTGTATAAATTTATCTATAAATTCAACATTATATTTTCCTAATCGGTAAAATAGACAATTTGAACAAATTCATACATTTATCAGTTTACAAAAATAAACAGTCTTATGGATTCAGATTTCAGACTTCGACACCATCTCTTATTAATAAGAAGTGAAATAAGAATTCAGATTTCAGCACCCCATAAAAAACAAACGCCACCTTAGTTCGTCTCGAGAGGTAGACCGACCATTTATGTCATTCGGACTGTTGATTCAGTAAAAAACAACATATTTTTATCGACACAAGTGAGTTTAACTGGACAAACAAATTTATCCATACATAATTTAATAGAAAAATTGATAAACAACCTTTAACATTTATATTTTTATCTTTTTATAAACAACTAATATTTATATTTATCATTTTATAAACAAAATAATTTATTCTCGTTTATTTAAAAAGCATCCTCTTTTAGTTTATTGTCAAATTAATCATTCAGACAAAAGATTTAGGGGTCATTTGTTTACCTCTTAATAGTTTCATTAAAAGACAATCTTTGAACCGTTAAAAGCTGAATTTTGTTTGGCAAAAAAAAAATTGCCTCTTAATAGTTCTGAAATCCTTTGAATGATTTTGCATCATTGGTCTCCCTTAACCATTCAGCGTCCTAATTTCATTGTAAACAATCACCAAATAATTATATTTCATTTTGCACTATATCATGAGAGTTTCTTAATCATTCTGACCACTTAATCATTAAACCATTTAGCAACTGCCAAACAGCCCCTTAGTTATCTATCTTTCTATAAAAAAAGTTCTATTTTTTATTAAGAATATTTTATAGATTTGATTAACTAATCAAAATAACATTATTTGATATTTAAAGATATATATATTTAAATTGTGTAATAGTAAAAAAAAATAACCATAGAATTATTTGAGTAAACTCTAATTTTAGTTCCTGTGGTTTAGTGAAATCTTTAAAAATGAGACCTAAATTTTAGTAACTTCAGAAATCGTCCATGTGGTTCTCATTTTGCTCTGAAAGTGATTCCCTATCATTAACTCTGATTATTTTTCTGTTAGTGCTAGGGACATTTTTGTCATTTAGTTTACTATAATTTTGTACCTTTGTGAGCATTACTATGTAGGAAGCCAACCAACTAAAAGAACCATAAAAGAGAAATAAGAATAGTTTAAATAACATGGTTCACATCTGTTCCTAATGATTTTCCTTAAATTGTAGTACTGATTTTAGTTCAACGTTTATTACTGCATGTGCAAGTGAACATCCAACAACAATCATAAGAAAAACATACTCAACGACTTATTTTCCAAAACCTCAAGACATTTTGAATAGTTGACATCCCCAACAGCTTAAACAAAACAGATTGAGCCGGATTCAGAAACTGCTGCTTCTTGACCCTTTCAACAAAAACTGCATTTATAGGAGCTTTTTGCTCTATCGAATTATAATACTTCTCCATTTATTCTTGTAGATACATGCACTAACATTGTTATCGGTAAAATAACGTATGATACCACTTTAATTAAATGGAACAAAGAAGCTCACAGTAGCATACCAGAAAGTATAGTGCAATTTTCATAGGGTATAGGGAATTGAAAAAATCAATCCATCATACTTACTGTACAAATAACCTTACAAATTTTTGGTGCAATATCACAGAAGAATTCAAATGATGTGTGCACAAAAGAGTCTACAGTTTATTGTTCACACTTTCATAGACAACGTATAGCTTGGATTAAGCCTTTAAATAACAAAATAGATCTAGAAAACGAGGTCAACAATCGGTCCAAATACCCGGTTAGGAAAAATGTGGTCTTAATATATAATCCATTATGATACTATTGAAATGTCGAATTACAATTCAAATAATTTGGTGGTGTCTCGTCAGAGAAGAGGGTGCGACGGTGGTGTCTCGTCGGGAGAAGAGGGAACGGTTTTATTTTGATCGTGTTCTGGAAGAGGAGCAAAAGGTAATTTCTATATTAAGTTATTAACTTTGGCTAAAAAATCGTTGAACACTTCTTAAAAGACCTTTTCTTTTTTAATTCCAATATCAACTAAACGGATATTTTTTTTTTATTTTTATAATAAAAAATAAAGAAATTTATTTAGAAAAATTAATTAAAATAACCTTTTTTCGACTTGTGTTTCTCTTAGTTATTTCTTTTCTAAAATCAACATATCATTTTGTCTGCAAGTGGCAGGTTCGTATTTTACGGAGGTGTCAAAGTGTAAAAAAAAAAGCTTCTGAACCAGGTCCGCAAAGTGTAAGGACTAAATTTGTAAATTTGAAGAATGCAGTCATATTTTTTCGAACCTGGTCCAAATTTACGGATTTGGTCCTTACACTTGTTTTAGTAAAAAAAAAATACTCTTTAACGCTGCCGTAAAATGGAGACTTGTCACTTATGGACCGAGTAACATTTTGATAATTGTAGGAGAAAAATGACTAAGAGGTAAAACCATATGGTCAAAATAGCTATTTTAAATTAATTGCTCATATATTTATCGGTGATTACAGGATCACCGACAAAAATTTATTCATTTCTTATTTTTTAACCAAAAAATTACTTTTCCTTGTATAATAATCCATGGGTGATTACACATGATCGTCTGACGAATTTACTTATTTCATATTTTTTTAACAAAAACATGATTTTTCAATCTGTCTGTAATTACCCAGGGATCATTGATGGAACTATCAACTTTATTTATATCTCTTCGATAACCTTTAGAATTCTATTGGAACCGTTGGCATTTTGGGGTGATCTGTATGTCTAGCGATTCCGACTTCATGCAGGTTAGTTGCAGCCTGCAATCCCGAGGAATCCTTCGCATGCCCCCATTACCTTTTGGGAGACGGACGAAGGAGGCTAGGTTGGCCGAAAAATGATTATCCATGTGCTGTCAAGAACGTCAAGAAAGTAGAGGAGGTAGGATGGGCTACCTACTATACGGTACCGATGTGAATATGTTCTCCACCAAACATACAGTGTAATCATCCAGGAAAATTTCCCTTAGTGATTGTTATGGTTAAAAGTCATTTATTTTGTAGTGAGTCTTACGAAAACTCTGAAAATGACGAAAAGACGAAATTACAGATTAATAAATCAGACAATCACTTATTTTTCCTTTCTTGTTGTTTGTTGTTGCAAAGATAACAAGACGAGTTAATATGCATTTTATTAAGTTGATACGATTTATATACAAAATCAGTTTTCTCATTATAGAATAGATGGTTGATTACCTTCACGTAATGAAGTTTTCATCCACCCAAAATCCTTCGTTATGGTTGGATCTTAGTTTATAAAAACACGCTACCCGATAATCACATATTACCCGGTTGTTTGTAAATCACCTGGTAGTTTTATAAAAACACACTACCAAGTGATCAAATACTACTAATTGACAAAATCCATAAAAATTATTCAGTAGGCTCTAGAAGGAATTCCGGGAGGGATGTTTGTAAAGCATTGGTTAGTTCTATTAAAACACGATACCTAGTAACCACATACTACCCGGTTGTTTGTAAAGCACCGAGTATTTTTATAAAAACACACTACCAAGTAATCAAATACTACCCGGTTGTTTGTAAATAACCAGGTAGTTTTATAAATACACGCCACCAAGTAAAATTGGATACTACACGGTTATTTGTAAAATATCAGGTAGTTAGATAAAAATATGCAGGTATTGGTATAATACTACCCAGTTATATGCATGGCACCAAGTAGTTTCAAATTCTGTTATGTAAACAGAATCTGACTCAATAAAAGAAACCATGTAGTATTTAGATTCATTAAAAGAAATATAAATATAATCTGGTGGTGTCTTGTAAGAGAAAAGGGTATGACGATTGTATCTCGTCAGGAGGGGAGAGGAGAGGACAGTGGTATTTTGATCGCATTCTGAAAGAGGAGCAAAGGTAATTTCTATATTAAGTTATTAACTTCGGCTAAAAAATTGTTAAACACTTTTAGAAAAAAACCCTATTCTTTTAATTCCAATATCAACTAAACGAATAAAAAATAATTTTTATTTTTCTAATAAAAAAATAACAGAAATTTATTTAGGAAAATTAATTAAAATAACTATTTTTGACTAGTGTTTTCACCTCTTAGTCATTTTTTTATGGATCATATTTTACAAATCCATAAAAAAACAATGTTGTGAAAAAGCTCACTTTCTTACTATTTACATGAACCACTTTTAAAAGTTATCACTTTTTGGTACCATTCTATTAAATAAACGTGAAAAAAATAATACATTAAGATACTTAGAATTTGGGAGTGTCTTATAAACCCGATTTTGTTATAGTAAACGTTAAAAGTAAAATAAAAAACAATAATTTTTAATATTGATATGGTGTTATTAATCAGAATTTTTTTAATAATGTAATCTTTTAATTGTAAAATTAAATTTTCGATACACATTTAGAGAAAATGGCATATATAGAATTTATTTGTAAATGAGGTCTAATGTGTTTTTAATCTAGAAAAAACCATATTTTTGCAAATTATTTTAGTGTTTAAGTTTAATCCACGTTCATGGTGAATGAGTATTTAAGATAAAAAACGAGAGAAATGATATAAATTCTTGATCATTTTTAATCTCAAATTCACATATAAATAATGTTTGATACAAGGATTGATTCGGTATATCTCATCTTAACTCTCCTTATCACTGGACCTCAACCCTACGTTCATGTTACATGTAGACATGCATCTATTTATTCAAGTTTACCCAATTTATTATATTGCATAAGAAAACGATAATGGAAGTACAGTTAATTATCAAACCCTAGCCACAGCCTTGCACACCAATGGCTTCTTCATTAACAATGACATCTTCAAACACTCTGACAGATCAACCACACCTGGATTCGACCCAGCAGCAACCCATTTGAAGTTTTGAAGCAACTGAGCTAACCAAAGCTGGACAGTAGCCAAACCCATTGCCTTTCCCGGGCAAACCCTCCGACCCGCACCAAATGGAGCCAAACGAAGGTCAGAACCCATTATCGCCACTTCTTCATCCATAAACCTATCTGGATTATACATCTCGGGTTCAGCCCATATTTGATCGTTATGGGTTATGGACCACATGTTGACCATGGCCGTAGTTCCAGCCGGAACCATGTGTGGACCCACTTGAGTGTCATGGATTGCTTGTCGAGACCATGATAGAAGTGGTCCAGGTGGATGCACACGTAGGGTTTCTTTCACAATTGCTTGGAGGTATGGCAGGTTTAGGAGGTCTGCGTCTGATACGGGGCGACCCGATCCAACCACAGTTTCGATTTCAGCTTGTGCCTTGGCTTGAATGTCTGGGTGTAATACCATCCTCGCCATAATCCATTCCAGCAGGATTGCCACCGTGTCGGTTCCTCTAAAGATCATTTCCTACAAAAAGATGATTAATTTTATGGAATTATTAAGAAATGAAAAGGCGTAATGGCAGAAATTATGTGAAATGAAACATACCCAAAGAACAGCGATCATATCACCATCACTGAATTTGTTCTCCGATTCCAAATCAAGCAGAACATCAACAAAGTCGCCATCTTCAACAGCAGTAGCTCCGCGGTTCTCAAACCTTCGTTCACGGTGTTCGTTGATGATTGCTTCAACAAAAACATTGACTCTTGAGACTAAATGTTTGCATCTCTTCCTTACCCCCCGAAAATCGAACCAGCTAACAATCGGAAAATGGTCACTCCAGTTGAAGATTCCGAGAAGCTCGTATCCTTCACTCACCAGCTTCTCAAGCTCAAACCCATCGCCGCCATTAACACCGAAATCGTCATATGATTTGCCAAACACAGACATCATCACATTGTTCAACGAAGCGAAGTGGAGCAACTTCTTTATCTCCACAACGCCGTTATGGTCCATGGAAGAAGAAACCTGATTCACCATTTTGAGGCCGATTCTCTCCCTAAAAACCCCGAAACCCGATATCCTTTTAGGGCTAAACAAATGAGTTGCGGAGATTCTTCTAAGGTTACGCCAATACTCACCATAAGGAGCAAAACCCATGGCACGGTGAAACAAAAGCTCATACGCCGACTCCTTCACCGGGCGGTCAGCAAACGCAGAGCTGTTGAGTATCTCCTTGGCAGTCTCCGGATGACTGGAGATRACAAAASGASTGAACCCAACRGAAAACGCCATTAGASGCGTYGCATTGAAGGTGGTAGCAAGTTTYGCAAGGGTTCTATGAGTCAAAGAGGAGGTGAAAGCAAAGACAAGGCCTAAAATGGGGAGACCAGAAGGACCAGGAATGGCGGTTTTAGTTCGGGATTTGGAGAGAGCCCATGCTAGACCGCCGGGAGCAAGGAGGAAAGCAAAAACTGAGACAAAAACGATGACGCAGAGAAAGAGTGGAAAAGTAAACACCGAAGAAGATAACTTGGGAATATAAAGAGCAGGAGAGGAAGACATTGTTGAGATAGAAAGTAGAGAGTGAGTGATGGAGAAGAAGAAAGGGTTACGAGGGTTTATATAGGGGAAGATACATGCAAAATTAGAAAAGATGAAAATCAATCGTAATTAATTTAATATTTTTGGATCACATTCTCTCCGTCCTATATACTGAGAGAGAGTCTTTATTTCAAATCTATAAATTGAAATTGAAATATTTATGAAAATTATAAAATTTTATTTATTATGATTTAAATATTTATAAAAGATAAATAAGATTCATTAATTATGATTAATACTTTATATTAGAAAACAATCAAAACTTTTATGAAATTACATATTCATCAAATTAAATGGACGATTGAGATTGAGTTGTAATGGTTGTACAAATATAAGTGTTTGTATAATAACTCACCTCTCTCTCTCTCTCTCTATATATATATATATATATATGTGTGTGTGTATGTATGTATACATATATGTGCATGTGTAATGTATGTGTATTTGCTAACCACATATATATACATATGATGGGAATCGATGTATGTTGATATATGTTATATATATAGGTGGAGGTTCAAACGAGAACCCCTATAATTTACAAGAACGTAAGAACAACCTAATAATGTCAAACTTTTTTAATTAATAAATTAACTTTTATTATATATAAATAATTTAATAAGGGCAGTAATGTAATTAAATAATTTTATAATTTTTATTTTAATTAACCATAATTATCCTATCACGTTTCCACGTTTACTCTTGTTAGTTTTCTTCTTCTCCATATCACATCCATATCACATGATTATCA